>NW_028277032.1:5384903-5727355 GCF_059951505.1 Python bivittatus
AAGTACAATTGCACACTGTGCAATGATAAAAGAATGGGTGCACTGAGCAGTTTTGACTGAGCTAAGGGTTAAAAGGGCATGTACTTGAAATGGAACATGAGTGTACTCATCCAGGCAGTGTACCAGAAAGTAGCTAATATCTGCAGAAAAGGACCGCATGAATTCCAGCTTGCAGATCATTAAGCAGCCGGGTTGTGAGCAGTTAGAGCAGAACACACAAAGATGTTATGCCAAAGCAACTCAAACTCCCAACGCATTTGTAAATGACTTGGATGATGGGATAGAAAACATGGTCATCAAATTTGTAAACAACATAATGGTGGGCCAGAGCATATACTTTAAAAGACAATGTTAAAATTCAGAAGAATCTTCACAAGAAACCAACAAGATGAATTTCAAGCAGGTATTATCCACATTTTCTTTCTTCTTGTTCCCCTACTTTTGAATTTCCTTCTCTGCTATTCCATTTTTGTCCAAAGCATCCTCAACATGACTGGACTGTTTCCCCAGTACTGAAGAGATTCAGTCTCTCAGATAGAGCTCAACTAGACTGACTTTTACCTGACTACAAACATACATTGTTTGACATTCTTCCTGTTTACAGTCGAGACTGTGAATCTAGCACTTGTTAAGTAGTTTTGTGTCTAGCGCTCTTCCTAATCTCTATTAATAGCTCAATCTCCTCTCCACTAAAGCTTCCTCTGCCATTGTTCCTGCAATTTTGTTTGCATAGTCCTACTGATTTTAATGCTCATTATACACAAGAAATGTAGTTAAGGCTTCTATCAAAATGCTGAAGATGATAAGGGTGTACCAAGGTACATAGAGGGTGTAAGGATCGCTGCATTCGGCGCTGAACAAAAACCTTGTGAGAGACAAGCTCGGATGAAAGTTAGCTTACTCAGGCATAATGCGTAACGGTTACAGACAAAGCCAGGATTGGCTTGGCGCAGTTTCTTAGTCTTTTTATAGGGTCCCCCCCTTGAACTGCAGTGCCCTTCGGTTCCGCCCCTTGCCCGTGCTCTGGGCTGCCCATCTGTTCATGGCAATCTTCCTTCCCCTCGCCTTGATGAAAGATTCAGCCGGTTCCTACTGTGTTCTGATCTGCTTCTTTTGTCTCTCCTGCCCTTACGTTCCTGGGGCTTTTCTTGTGGTGGTTGTTTTAATCTGGGTTTGAATTGCCCACTGATTGCTGTGCTTCCAGCATGTCTTGAGCCAGTGTTGCCTGGGGCGCCTGGGAGCCGGCTGTGCTACAGTGTTGCCACTTAATTGCCCACCCTCTGCCAGTAGTTAACTTGTGGTGGCATTGTTTACTGGCCCTGATTACCTTTTGCCTGAGGTGGTGAAATTGACCAACGGCACTGTGCTGCTGAGCTAAGCTGAATCTGACATATCGCCCCGCTGAAGAGCGACTCCCTCCCTTTATTTGGGCTTGCCGGGGTGCTTGTTATAGAACTCCTGAATCAACCTGAGTGCCTTGACGTGGGTTTTGCCGACCCACTCGCTGTGTGATTTGGGGAAGTGTTCCCATTGCACCAGGAATTGTAGTTGGCCCCTACACTTCCTTGTATCCAAGATTTCTTTAACCTCAAAGTGCTGCCCACCATCTACCATAATCAGGGTAGGTGCCAGCGCTTCATCGTGCCAATCAGGCGAGGATTTGTATGGTTTAAGCAAGCTGCAATGGAAAACTGGGTGGATTTTCCCAAATGCCTTGGGGAGTTCTAGTCTCACCATGACCGCATTTATTATTTCTTTGATGGGGAATGGCCCCGTGAATTTTGGCCCCAGCTTCTTTGATGCCTAGTGGGACTTCAAGTTTTTTGTTGATAGGTACACCTTGTCCCCTATCTCCCATTTCCACTCAGGCTGCCACTTGTGGTCCGCATACTTTTTGTGCTCTGCTCTGCCCCCCTCCAGCGCCACCCGGGCCACCTGCCATGTGTTGCCGATTTGGGCCATCCACTCATCCTGGGAGCTTATCTGGGACATTGGCTGGGGCAGCTCCAGCATGGCCACGAAGTCTTGCCCCATTGCAACCTTGAATGGGGCGAAGCCAGTGCTTTGATGCACCGTGTTGTTATATGCTACCTCTGTGAACGGCAGTAGCTCAGCCCAGTCGTTTTGTTGGTAGCTTACGTAGCACCGCAAGTACTGCTCCAACCCCGCATTAAGGCGTTCAGTGGCCCCGTCCGTTTCCAGATGCGTCCCCAAGGACAGTGCCTGATGGGTCCCCACCTGCTTCAGGAACTCCCTCCAGAACTTCGTAGTGAAGTTCCCGCCCATCGCTCACAATCCACCATGCAGCCAGTACACATGCTGTATGAACAGCCGTGCCAGCTTCTCAGCTGTGGGGACCTGCCTGCACACCACAAAGTGCGCCTGTTTGGAAAAAAGGTCCATGACCACCCAGATGTCTGTCTTACCCCTACTCTCTGGTAGCTCCACAATGAAGTCCATGGCGATCTCCTGCCATGGGGCGCTGGGGTTGCCACTGGCTGGAGGAGTCCCCAGGGCTTTCCCTTGTTCCCTTTGGCCATCGCGCAGGTTGGGCAGCTGGCCACATATGTCTCCGTGTCCTTCCGGAGTGACGGCCACCAGAACTGTCTGCATAGGAAGCGGAGGGTTTTCACAAAGCCATAGTGTCCTGCATTCTTGTCATCATGCCCCCTCTCCAACACCTCCCTCCGGCATGTAGATTTTCCCTTCATGCCACCACAAGCCCTCTTGCCCCCTCAGCAATTCTTTATTTAACACCAACCAAAAGTCCCCTTCCAAGAAGGCTCACTGTAGCTCCAGTTCCGCCTCTTGCCTCTGCTTTTCCACCTGGGCTTGGATCACGGCTTTTGCCACCAGCTGGGTAGCAGAGATGATCGAGTCCATCACTTCCTCACATTGGCTGCTGTGCTGTGTGGGGTAGGCAGGACAGTCCATCCGCTAGGAAGTTCCTCTTCCCCGGTATGTGCTTGAGTTCAAAGTTGAACCAGGTGAAGTACTGTGACCAGCACACTTGCTTAGGTGACAGCTTCCGCAGGGTCCTAAGCACCTCCAGATTCTTGTGGTCCATCCAGACTTCGAATGGGTGGCTTGCTCCCTCCAGCAGGTGCCTCCAGGTGGAAAACGCCCACTTTATAGTGAAGGTTCTCCCAGACCATCCACCTGCACTCCATCTCGCTGAACTTCTGAGAGGCATATGCACACAGGTGGATGGCCTCCACCGGTCCCGGCTGCAGGAGGACCACGCCTGTTGCCACGTCCGAAGCGTCTGCTTGTACGATGAATTGTCTCTCTGGGTTGGGGTGCTGCAGAATAGGTTCTGCGGTGAACCACCGTTTTAAATCCTTGAATGCCTCTTGGGATTCCTGAGTCCACGCCAGGGTCATGCCCGGTTTAGGGGGTTTCCTGCTCCCTCAGGTCTTTAGCAGGTTTGTTAGGGGGAGAGCGACTTGGGCGAAGTTGGGAATGAACTGGTGGTAGAAGTTTGCGAACCCCAGGAAGCTTTGAAGCTGCCTGCGGGTCCGTGGCGCCTCCCACCCCAGCACATCCTTCACCTTTGCTGGGTCCATCTCCATGCCACGGCTGGATATTCTGTATCCCAGGTAGTCCAGGCTCTCTTGGTGGAACTCACACTTGGAGAGCTTGGCGTACAGTTGTGCCTCCAGCAGTCTCGAGCACCGCTCGGACTAGCCTCACATGCTCCTCCAGAGTTTCTGAATAGATAAGGATATCGTCCAAGGACTCCCTGGTAGAGGAAATCATGCAGTACCTCATTGATTAGCTGCATGAGCACCCATGGGGGCCCCCTTAATCCAAACGGCATGATACGGTACTGGAAGCTACCCAAGGGGCAATTAAAGGCAGTCTTCCACTTGTCACCCTCATGTATTTGAACCCTAAAATATGCTTCTCTCAGGTCCAGTTTGGTGAACACTTTCTCTTTGGATGCAACAGCAAGTCTTTCATGAGGGGGAGGGGGTACTTGCTTTCCGTGCTGATGGCGTTCAGCCCCTGGTAGTCTACACACAGCCTCAATGAGCCATCCTTCTCCTGGAAAAGCACCGGGGCCGCCACTGGGGACTTCGCTGGCTGGATGAAGCCCCTTTCCAAGTTTTTATCAATAAACTCCCTCAGGGCAGCCATCTCCTTCCCTGACATGGAATACATTTTGGGCTTGGGCAGTTTGGCCCCGGGCTCCAGTTTGATCGCGCAGTTTGTGGGTCGGTGGGGAGGTAGCTGATCCAACTGCCTCACTGAAGACTGCCTCCAGGTCACGGTAGGGCCCCGGGATACTGCTGCCCTTCGCCTGTTCGCCTGGTGCCGCCGCTTGGCTCCTGCTGCCAATGAAAGAATGTGATGGCTCCTCGGTAAGGTTACTCCGGGTAGAGCTCAAGGTGAATCCCGGCTTTATGTAAGGATTGCTGCATTCGGCGATGAACAAAAACCTCGTGAGACACAAGCTCAGACGAAAGTTAGTTTACTCAGGGATAATGTAAAGGTTACAGATAAAGCCATGATTGGCTTGGCACAGCTTCTTACAGTCTTTTTATAGGGTTCCCCCCTTGACCCACAGTGCCCCTCGGTTCCGCCCCTTGCCCTTGCCCATCTGTTTGTGGCGATCTTCCTTCCCCTCACCTTGATGGCAGATTCAGCAGTTTCTATTGTGTTCTGATCTGCTTCTTTTGTCTCTCCTGCCCTTGTGTTCCTGGGGCTTTTCTTGTGGTGGTTGTTTTAATCTGGGTTTGAATTGCCTGCTGATTGCTGTGCTTCTGGCATGTCGTGAGCCAGAGTTGCCTGGGGCGCCTGGGAGCCGGCTGCGCTATAGTGTTGCCACTTCTTAATTGCCCCTCCTCTGCCGGTAGTTAACTTGTGGTGGCATTGTTTACTTGCCCTGATTACCTTTTGCCTGAGGTGGTGAAATTGACCAACGGAACTGCACTGCTGCGCTAGGCTGAATCTGACAGAGGAGCCTATCCCATGCTTCTCCTAATTCCAGAATTTGAAAACATTGCCTTTCACCTGGCCTGAAAGGGCTACTTTTCTTAACAGGGGAGGAAACAAAACTTCTACATTGGGTTAGGAAAAGCCTGAGACAAAATGTAGGATGAAGGAACCTAGTGGTGTACCCTGGAGGAGATCACCTTTTAACACCCGACTCCGTTGCTGGGAGCCAATTTGGTGTAGTGTCAGACTAGAAACCAGGAGGCTGTGAATTCTAGTCCCCCCTTAGGCACAAAGGCAGCTGAGTGATCTTGGGTTAGTCTCTCTGTCAGCCCCATAAGGTGGCAGTGGCAAGCCACTTAAAAAAAAGGTCACCAAGAGCCAGAACTGACTTGAAGGTGAAAATCTGTTCTTCCGTTGCTGCTGCACTGCTGCTGACAGCCAACGATCTGATTGGCACGTGGGCAGCAGCGACCAGATTCCACACCCACCACTCATGTCTTTGGCAGCACCCTTCTAACTACCTGCACCTGGGGCAGGACTCCCCCCCCCCCCCCACACCATGGTACACCACTGAAGAAAACCATATTGGACTGTTTTATATGCAAAAAGGATCTGGGTGACTTGTGGATCACTTGCTAAACATGTACCAACTGTAAGAGTTGCCGCATTCATCGCTGAATAAAGACTCCGTGAGACACAGGCTCATACAAAAGCAATTTACTCAGGTGTAATGCAGGTGGTTACAAACAAAGCCAGGGTTGGCTTGGCATGGTTACATACAGCAGTTTTATAGGGTTCCCCTCCTTGACCCAGAGTTACCCCTTTTCCCACCCTTCTCCCCATTGCCTAGGCTACTGGTTTGCCTGCAGTATTCTCCCCCTCACCCAAATAGCAGATTCAGCCACGGTTCTTTGTCTCCCTGATTGCTGTCCTTTGTTTGTGGGGTTATTGAGTTCGTTGGGCTTTTCTTCTGCAGGCTAAGCGGGGGCTCCTTAATTGCTCACCGATTGCTGTGCTTCCGAGCCTGGGGCGCTTGAAAGTATCCGCTCCTGCCCTGAGTCAATTGCCACCACCTGCCAGCAATTGACTTGTGGTTTGCTGACTTCCTCTTTTCTGCTGCCTGGTGAAATTGACTAGGGGCAGTGAAACTGAACAGCGGCATTGCGTGCCAGCTGAATCTGACACCAACAATGCATTGCAGCTACAAAAATGCAATGTAATCCTAAACTAAATAAAGATAGGTCATAATTCCTGTGATCTGCACTGATCAGACTGCACCTAGATTACTGCATCCAGTTGTGGACACTGCATTTTAGGAAGGACATTGACAAACAGGTGCATGTCTAAATGACAGCAACCCAGATGAAAAGCGGGTAGAAGAAAAAAAATGAGGAATGGTTGGACGCATTGGGAATGTTTAGCCTAGAAGACAGAAGACTGCAAGAAAGCATGGTAGCTGTTTTCAAGCATATGAAAGTCATGTTCATTGTTGTTCCTGACAGGACAAAGAACAGATACTTTACAAGGAAGTGTGTTCTGACCAGACATCAGAAAGAATTTCCTATTCAGCAATGGAACAGACTTCTTTGGGAGGCGGCTGACTATCATTTGCTGGAAATGCTGAAACACAGAGAGGGGGCGGCCATTTGTCAGGGATGTTGTAGAGGTGGATTCCTGCACCTGATGATTTTCCAACCAGCACATTTGATGATTCTCAAAAATTCGGGGGAGTCTGGTAGCACTTTTTCCGAGAAACATACTTTATTAAAAGGCTTTTTAGCCACTCTATGCATCTGACAAAACCAGCTGCAGCTCACACAAGCCCTTTTAATAAAACATGTTACTCAGAAAAGGGGCTACCAGATTCCTTTTGCTTTTTTACAACCCAGACTAACATGGCTCTCCTTTTACAAACTTCTATGGTTCTGTGATTCTGGTAATGACCACTGTGCATAGGTCTTTAAGGTGCTTACAGATCAGTTACTTTATAGTCTGTTCTAGGCCTTGTTTTCGGTTTTTGTTTTTGTGCAGCCACATTTGTCTGTTGCTCACTCAATTTTTCTCCCTCATTTGCATTGATTGCCATTCTAGTTTTAGCATCTCTTTTTCCTCTTAGCTTCTACTGCCTTGGCATCCTGGTGGTTTTCAGATAATTTAAAGAAAAGCCAATTTCTGTCTCTCTGTGTTTTTCTAATTTATCTATAAAGTTCTGCTTAATTTACACATTTTGCAAGTAGTTTTTATTCATTTATGTGCATACCTTTCTTGATTGTACCCGCTTCATATGTATGCTTCATTTGGATAACTGTAGTATGATGTTTTGAAAAGTACTAATGTTGGAGGAACACAGTATATTGGTATGTGGTGTAGATTTACAGTCAGGAAGATGACCTTGATGGAGGTATGCAGGAACCATTACCTCAGCAAAAGGGGCTAAAACATTTCTTAGGTTCAGAACATCTAGATAACATTCGGAAGCGGCTCAGACACCTCCCTAGTCCACTGAACTAGGAGGAGGTACAGCACAATCAGATTTGCAAAGCTCTATTATTATAGCCAAATTCAATAAAAGTAGGTTTAGCCTTCCTGTGAAGTTGATTTCCTGGTCTGGTGGGGCTGACATGTGCCTTGCCTGCAAAGGTGTCAGTTGTGAATCTAAATGAAACAAAGTTCTGCCCCATCTTTGTGCTAAAATACAAATATACAAGTAAAAGTACATGCACATCCCATTACAAAAGTTTTTGGAAAGGGATGGACATCCTGAGCTTTGTTCCTTAGCATGCACAAAAGTGCTCAGGAGCCTTGGAACTGAAGCAGAGGACAGCAGACAACCCCAGCTTACTGACATCTGGCTGAACATGGAGTAAAACTTCCTCATAAGATGGGCGGTGTCCAAATCTGAAATAAAATAAAATAATAAAATAAAATAAAATAAAAGTTAGGCTTACTATTTTCCAGTCAGCAGTTCCCTAGATCCAAAGTATTAGAGAGACATTTCTGGTTCTGCTTAACTTTTTTAATGAATTTAAAATTTCTCACTAATAAAAAAAAAAAAAGTTTGTGGTCTTGGCACTATTATCTTGAGAAATAAAATGAAGAGTTCATAAAAATACAAATCAAAACTAAGAATCTTGGGAATTTTAAAAGGCCATGTAATGCAAAGCAGAATATCAGGCAGCCTGTCCTTATAGGTCTGCAGCAAATCTGGTTGTATCACCTGAAGGTCCATGGACTGGGAGGTGGCTGTTGGTGCACTGTAGTGCAGTGTCTTTTTAACAAAATTGGTTCCTCTGACTCTGGTGCAGTTCTGAGGAATCCCTTTAGGTTAGAGATCAAATTCTTTGATGATCCCAGGATGGAGATGTTCCTTCAGTCCCCCAAGCCAGACTGTATTGCGGCAGATCCTTGGATGACACCCTGGAAGCTCTTGAGCGGTAGGTGTGGCCCACACTTTCAAGGTTAATTGGAGTGGCTTCTTTTGTTTAGATTCTTTTCAGGTTTCGTGATTCAAGTTATTGCCACATGAAATCACTTGCAGGCAGCAGTGCAGATCTCTGCTGGGGGTGCGGGGGGGGGCAGCAAAGCTGTAACAGATGTGAGCTAATTAGAAGCAAAGCAGCAGCTGCAAGAAGCACTGGGTTGCTCCAGAGAAGGAGACAGTTCAGACACCAAGATTCTGTGGTGCCAAAGCTGCATCTTCTGCCTGCCTGTGGGGATGGGTCAGACAGGAATGAGAGTAATGCTAAGCTGTCAGTCCCTCCCACCACAGCTTGGCTGTCTAGGGTTCTGGTTGGGGATTCTGCTTCCTGGGAGCGAGTCAAGTCCTGCAGGGACTTTACTGTTAGTGTGATAACATCCTGTATTTTCATCAATCCCCCACTGCCATTATCACTCAATCTGACATCACATAAAATGTCGGAGATTCTGGGAAGTGATGGTACCCATTCCTGTAGCTGACCTTGTGGGTTTCCTTTCTACATTCTCAGGACAAATGCTATACTGATGGTTCCAAAGCAGAAACCTTTCACAGGGAGATACCCCATTTAAGACCAACCTCCGCACCTGATCCAAAGCATCCTGGTTTGGTGCAAGGGCTTGTTTCCACATGTCTCTTGGGCATGATAGGACTGAAAGAAGTCCTACTGGCGTCACTGACGCTGCTGGAGGGAGCAAAGGAGGCAAAGACAAGAAGAGGACAATAGCTGTTTTCAGCTACTCTACTGTTCTCCTTGGTCTCTCCATGGCTGATGTCAACTGACCCTTCTTATAACACACTGACCTTTGCAGTGACCCACCTGTCCATTAGCAATAATGGATGAATTACTGAGATTAGAGAGATTGTCATAAATGTCTTTAAAATAAACACTTTTTCCTGGATGTTAAGCCTTTTTTGATCCAAGCAGGAACAGATGTGTGAACTAGCCAAGGAATTGGAAACATCTGAAACAACTTGCCTTAGTGAAGCTCAATAAATATTCCTTTCAGCACTGCCTTTGTAAAGGAGTTGAGCTGGGCTCTCATGGGCCTGCACGACCAGATCAGAGTGGCAAGAAGGCCACTTGGAAAGGTCCCTCCTAACCCTGTTCCCACAAGAATGCCTACAGAGTGGCAGGTCTGGGTTGCTTGTGCCTTTCTTTGGGGGGGAGGGCTTCTATTCTAATTTTCTGCAAGATGAGTCTCTCTCACTGGCAGACCTCAATAGAACCCACCTCTTCTTGGGTGATAAAAAGTGCCAGCAGCACAGTAACCTGACTCAAAGTGTTATGTCAAAGAAAAGCCTTGATAGGACACAGCCAAGATGGGTGGCAGAAGCTGGCATCTATGGTCTATCTGGGTGATGACCATGTGAAAGATTGTGTAAAAGGAAGATGAATTAACGAATGAACTGAAAGAATAATTTAACCTTCCCCCTATCCCAGGTCAGAGGCAACCTGCAAACATCCCTTCCTGTTCTGCTTCAAAAAGAGTGTTTTTTGTGCTTCAATTCACTCATCAACTTCTGTGCTCCTATTGGTCATTGTACAGACTTGCCGGCATACTTGCATACCTCAGGTCACTGGTAGGTGCCCTCTGCCACCACTCTGGGGATATCTGCTCCTGAGAAACAGTGCTCTGAAGCACTACTTCACTGGCTCTTTACTGCACATGCAGCTGGGGAAGGGCTACAGAGCATGCTTGTCGAATCTGCAGATGATTTGAACATTGGGCCCTATCCCACAAAAGGTTGTTAAACCATTAGAAATGAAAGATTCTACACTTACGTAGGAAAAAAACAGATGTACAGGTACAAGATGGGCACAATCCATACCTGAGGCAGCTTAAAGTCACCATTAACTGTTCTTATGTTAGCTGAATTAGACTCCATTAGTTATTGCTTAGTTAATTTAACTTAACTAACATTAACTTAGGTAATTTAAAACATTTTATGGACAGGGAACCATTTTCTCATATGTTTCTTCATTTCACATTATTCTCAATATGAGATGACCCAATGTGGAAGGAGGAACTTTCACTGGCTTTGAGGAAACTGACTTTGTTATCCTGGTATTTGTGAAATCCCAAAGAGGAGGAACAGAGAAGAGCCAGACCTACATACTTCAGAAGAGCAGATTTTGATCAACTCTGAGGGAAGCTAGGCTAGCTCTAATGGCTTCAAATTCTTAAGGAGAAAAGTGGCCAGGAATGGAAAATTCTACTAAATAATAAATGTGCAAATAGAAACCATCCCACAAGAAGGAAAAAAGGGAGAAAACTATGGATCTCAAGGTAAGTATAAGCAGAGCTCTCTAAAATGCTGAAAGGAAACAAGATATGTTCAGAAAATGGAAGGAGGGGAACATAATAATAGAATACAAGGTATTTTCCAGAAACTGCAAAAACTCTGTTAAAGAAGCTAAACTTCAGAATGAATTGAGGCTTGTGAGAGATATCAAATATAATAAAAAGGGCTTTTTGGGCACAATAGAAATAAAAGGAGAGCCGAAGAAGGTATAGATCTGTTGTAAGGAGAAAATAGTGAATGGTAATGGTGAGGAAACAGCAGCTTATAACTAAAGTTTGGATAGACAAGGAAAAAGTAAGAGAGAGAATGGCTAATTTAAATGCAGTTAAGTCTCCAGGACAGATGAACGACATCCTAGGATACTGAAGGAACTAGCTGAGGTGATCACAGAACCACTCCTGGAAATCTTTGAAAACTCCTGGAGGATTAGTGAGATTGCAGAAAACTAGAAAACAAATGTCATCCCTGTCTTCAAAAATGGAAGGAGGACCCAGAAAACTACAGATCTGTCAGCTTGACATCTATACTTGGACAAGGTCCTCAAACAGATTATCAAACAGTATGTTTGTGAGCATTAAGATATGCAGGTAGTCCTTGACTTACAACCATGTGTTTAGCGACCATTCGAAGTTATGACAGTGCTGAAAAAAGTGACTTACAACTGGTCCTTGCACTTATGAGCATTGCAGACGCCCCACAGTCACATGATCATGACTCGGGTGGTTGGCAACCATCATGCATTTACAATGATTGCAGTGTCCTGTGGTCATGTGATCGCCATTTGTGACCTTCCCAGCCAGCTTCCAATAAGCAAAGTCAGTGGGAAAGCCAGCAGGGAAGGATGCAGGTCATGGTCATATGTCTTGCTTAACGATTGCAGTGATTCACTTAATAATCATGGCAAAAAAGGTCATAAAATTGGGTTAGGTCACATGATGCCTCACTTAGCAACCACACTGTTTAAAGACAAATTTTCTGGTCCCTATTCTGGTCGTAAGTTGAGGACTACCTGTAATGCAATAATTAACAAGAGTGAGTCTGGGTTTATCAGACAAGTCACACTGAACTAACTTTATTCTTTTTTGACAGAGTAACAAGCTTGATAGACTGGGGAAATGCTCTGGTCATAGTGTACCGTGACTTCAAGAAAGCATTCCAAAAAGTCTATTATAAAGTATCCTCATTAATAATGCAGTAAAATTAATCGTCGTACACCACCCAGAGTCACTTTGTGTGAGATGGGCAGCTATATAAATACAATAAATAAATAAATACTGTATTTTTCCGACTATAAGGTGACACTTTTTTCTAAAATCCTTACGCTAAAAATTGAAGGGCATCTTATGCAAGGAAGTAAGCCAAGGAGAGAACCGCGCAGTTGCAAAATTGCCCATACTTTGTCTCTGCAAACAGGCTTCCTCCTATTGCTAGCCTCCAATCACGAGTGAAATAGCTTGACTCTGCAAACAGGCTTCCTCCAATCATGAGCCTCCAATCATGAGTGAAAATGCCCATACTGTCTCTGCAAACAGACTTCCTCCAATCATGAGCCTTATGTAACTGACGTCAGCTGATGCTGAACAAACCAATTGGAGGAAGTCTGTTTGCAGAGACAAGCTATTGGCAGTTTCACTCGTGACTGAATGTAATCCGTTATGCAAAAGAGCATGGAAATAGAGCTGCAGAGAGATAGTTTGGACCTCTTCCCACCGAGTGTATTACTAAATAAAAATGTGTTCTGCACTATCTTTAAAATATTGATTTCTTAATTTTGGGTTGGAAAAGTGGGGTCATCTTGTACATGGGGGCATCTTATTGATGGAAAAATATGGTAAATAAAATATGGGCTACATGATACAACTGTTAGATCAGTTCATTACTGGCTGAATGACTGCACCAAGAGAGGTCCCACTTCAAGTGGAGTGCCACACATTTCTATTAATGACCTTGATGAAGATATTGAGGGGATGATTATCAAATTTGCAGAACACACAAAACTAGAGGAATGGCTAGTGTTTCAGAAGAGAAAGAGAAGATTCAAGATTTACACAGGCTAGAATAGTGGCCAAAATCAACAGGATGAAATTTAGTAACAGAGGGGGAAATTGGTATTAGAAAAGACAAGGCACAGGACCTGTCTTGGCAGTAGAACTTGTGAAAGGAATCTAAGCCTTCCAGTAGATGGCAAGCAGCTGATCTGCAGATGGTGGCACCAAGGCAACCAAAGGCCTCCCGCAGAACATTCATTTTCTGAATCACCTACATCGCTCTCCTCAAAGAGATTTGGGCCTCGTGCACGGAGAATAACCCTTTTTTATTTTAATCCCACACTTGGTTTCCTTATTAGATTAGGTAAGTCTGTTTCAAGAATGAGTGTTAAGTGTCAAATGAGAATAATATTAACAGATTTAAAACAAAAAACAAAAAAACCTGGTCCTCCTTGCCAGTAGAAAGGTAGCACGTACTATTCTTCTACGTGCTACAATAAGGACCTGTTTGCAGGTTTAACATTTTCTTTTCGCTCACAAGAAGATGGTGGTGTTTAGGTATAAAAGGAGAAGGAGGAAGAGAAGAAACCACCACAGTTTCTGACCTGACAGAACCCCCTGATGACCTCATGGCTTTGTTTCTTAAATATCTTTTAACACACCAAAGCATTTAGTGATTGTGAGGGAACTCAACTGCAAATGTTCAGAACAATCACATATTTTTGCTGCTATTAAGTGCTTTCTAAAACATTTATACACCAAAGCATTGTATTTTTGTCATAGAATTTACAGCTTGCTTTGATAAAGCTCTCCAAAATCCACCTTTGCCTTAAATATTATTAAAATTATTTCAATTCTGTGAAAAATGGTTTTTATTTGGCATTGTGACCTGCTCATGAGTTCACTACTTAATAAATAACGCTTTGCATTAACAATCCAAAATATACTAGCCTGCTCCAAAAGACAAGAGGATACATTTCTGTCTTAGTCTTGTAGGAAAAATGTTGAGCTAACCCTGGTTGGAATATCTGAGTCTTTCATTGGGATCTATATTTGGCAAAGCATGTGTAGAAATAGAACCAAGCCCCTGAAGAGCATCTTGAAGGAGATGGTTACTGACCATGACAATAAAGCTTGTTAGGGGAGCACCATGCTCCGATGGACAAACTGCAGGCCTGAGACTTCAGTCTTCTGGGTGTGGGAAGAAGGGTAGGTCTCTTCTTACTGTAAGTCTCCTGCCCTTGTTGAGCAAGCACATTTTATTTTTTTTCTAATTAAATATCTGAATCCATCTACCCATGAAATTTTAATTAAACTTTCCCTCTGGCAACAGCAAGAGAGCTACCCTCTGTTGCCACAACCTCTTCTACTTTTGAACATGGGTCTAGTGTTCTTCTGGAAGAGTGCTAAACTTGTATCCAAAAACAGCCCATCTGAAAGTTTGATGAAGTGGAGTGGTGTGGAGCAACCTGTCACTAAGACAACTTGAAAGATGGCTAAAGTTTCCATCTCAAGCATCACCCAGTCACCTACTCCTGCACACATTAAGGCAACGGTGACTTTAAGAATGGGAAAATTAGGCAATTGCTCAGCCTTTCAGAGACAGGCATGATTTCAGTGAATAATGAAAAGAAACTAAGAGTGAACAGTTTGCTGACCTCCTTCCCCTAGCCAAGCAGCCACTGCATCAATATAATCATATGACATTTTATACTGTGTATTTTTAGTAAATAAACCATCAAGCATTTTTTTAGCCTATACAGATGACAGCACATCATTATCAGTCTACCGCAACAAAGAGGAAAGGGGAGAAGGAGAATCAGAAGCAAACAAGCAGCAAGGTACCCTTGATATACGTCACTAGCTGAGAAATCTAGGAATAGAGGAAAATAAAATACACTGGAACTAGTAAATTACAAGAAACCAGTCTTCCTTGGGCACCCCCATGACACTTTCACTCAGAAGTCCCCAAACCTCTTAAGGCCACCACTATGACTAGTGGCCGTTTTTTCCAATCGCAGCTGAAACCCCACTGGGGAGTCCCCAGTGGCTACCTTTAACTTCTCCTGGATGACAGCTGGAAGGGCAGTGCCACTCGCCACCCTGATGGCAGAGGTACAACAGTGTTTTGCCACTTAACACGGATGTGGCTGTGAGGAAAAGCCTTATTTCTCCTACATACAAATCCAGACAGAAGACCCACGTTTAACCTTCCTAATAAGCAACTTTAGAATTATATGAAATTACAAAAACAAATGCTTCCCAGCCAGCAGAATGCATAAAGGGTCTGAGGGAAAGGCCCAGCCTAACCCAACTTTAGCCGTGAAGGTCTTTGTGCGCTTGCAGTGAAACAGGAGGCCTTCAGGGCTGGATGTCAGCAGATGACTCAAAAGGGGGTCTGTGACTTGGCCGTGGAAAATCCACTCCCTCCCCTTGGAAAGGAAGTAGGCTTTGCGAGAGGCATGGGATCTGGTTCCCCCTTGGCAGTCATCTCTCAAATTCTGACTAACCTTGCATCCTTGGAATGGAGCCAAGATACCTGGTTCTGTGAAACTTTCAGTGGCTGCCAACATCCTGGCAGTACTAGTTCTCTGTAAGGAACCATGCTTCTCTTTCGGCTGGGCCTTTCCTGGAGCAGCTCCTGCACCGCCTCTTTCTGCCTTAAATGTATTTCTCTCTCTTCCACAGTTGGGCCTTCCACCAGCATGAACACAACTGCTTTTCCACATTGAGGTCATGTAAAGCAAGAGTAAGACCCCATTTTTGCAGCTGCATTTGCAAAAATCCTGTAAGAAACCAGAGCTGCAACTGCTCCTCCAGAGACCCTGGAGGATTCACCCTCCTCCCTTGGAGCCTATGGTAGCTCAGAGCCTTGTCTCCCAACAGTTCCATCAGCCAGCTGTCCTGCTCCACCAGCAAGTTCTCCTGGTAAAAACCATGCTGATTGCACACTGAGCTCTTTTCGTAGCTCACCAACTGTGTGGTGAAGCCAGGCTTGATATTCAAACTGTTGTTTTTGTTATTTTACCTTTTGTCCATCCACTGCTACCCGTCAAGGTGAAAAGGCTGCCAACCTGGTGGCCCACCACGTCTCATAGGAGCTGGAAACAATGGACTTTTTACAAAGGTTGTAGCCGTAGGAATATCAACCCCTCAAGAAGGTAATATTCCTATGGCTACATCTGAAAGTTCATTTTGTGCTTTCTAGGCCTGCCATGTGAGTCTTCTGGAACCTTTCCAGACTGTTTACACTTGGGGCTTAAAGTTGTTGGGGGACGAAGTCTCTGGGATCCTTGGAATGAGAATTCCACTTTCCCTCTCTTCTCTGTCCATTTTTGCTCATGCCAGAAACCACGATTGTAATCCTGAGTCCTTGGTCTGGCTAACGGTCAGCAGCTCACGGGTTGAGCTTTGTGCCTGACATTCACTCCCAAAGTCCCACGATGCCCTGCCTTTACCTTTTCCTGCTCCCCAGGATGCGAACCATTGTGCCTTGGATCTGCTTGGACTTGGGTTGCCAGCCTCAGCAGGTTAGACTTCCCCAAGATCCTTCCCAGTGTGAGACTAGGCTGAAGCTGCCATAACCTAAAGATGAAGCCGGCACGTAAGCAGGGAGGACAAAAGCCAGGAAACTTATCTATGGGATCCCTTCGGGGAGGTAGAAAAGAAGGAAGCAAGTCGTTAAGGAAAAACAAAGGACCTGAACCAGAAAGAGGAAGTTGGGCCTGAGCACATGACCTGAACCAGAAAGAGGAGGTTGGGCCTGAGCACATGGAGGCCCTCGCCCCAATCCCATCAACTTGTACTTTTGGGGATAAAAGGGGTCCCAAAGCCCGCCCACTCTGAGTCGTCTGAGTCATCTGAGTCTTCTTGGTCATCTGAGTCATCCAGACTTGGCGGCTTCCGTCCCTCTAGCTAGTGCCTGGCAGCCTAGTTGGGAAGGGCGTGGGTAAGTGTGTGTGTGTGTATGAGGAAGAGCAAATATACCTTGCAACCAGTAAAGTTTTGCTGTTACTTTAAATTCACTGGGTCTCCGTGTATTACAAAGAACCTCTCGTGCCCCAGTGTTCAGTTGGAAGTGGTTTGTGTGTATCCCCAATTATTTCCCCGCTGTTGACTAGGGCTGTGTGTCTGTCTGCTCCAGCCGTACCTATCTGGAAAACCCAGGTAGAAAGCAAGGGGGGCTGACAAGATCCGCGTGCCTCAACAGGCTGTGAGTGTGTGAGTGAGTGACCATAAGCCGAACCTGGGAGCAGCGTCTGTAACACCAGCCTCTAATTCTCTCAGGTACTTTGGGTGGTGTTCTGCACACAGCCGCCCGTCCTTAATTTTCTATTCCTCTTGGACATTTTGAGGCACAAATATCAATTAGGGTTAGTTTTTATTACCAAATGGTATCAATCTTCTGGAAGATATATATATATATACAGTTTTCCATGAAGTTACTATTCCCCTGTCCCCCACAAAGAAAGGCTCTGTAAACCAAGTACTGCATTTCTCTCACAGTCACAAGCCAAATGGCCACAGGGGCTGAGATTCCAGCACCCTGGAGTGGGTGTTCCCAGAGTGTCAAGTCCACAATGTCCAACTCTCAGTTCTGAAGCATTCTCACACAACCAGGCTTAGGTCAGATAAATACTTCTTTATTAAGAGGTACATGTAGCTTGTAAACAGAACATTGCTAAAACTAACGCCTTGGGCAAACCCCCCTCTATTTATCCCCCCTCCCCTTATTGCCTGGCGTCGTGACCCCTCTTCACCTGTTGTTGACCTTCCTCCCCAAGCTTCTTCCTGGTTCTCTGGGCCCCAGCTGCCTGGCCGGCAATCAAGCCAGTCTAAATTGCCCATATATGGTTAAGCTGCTTCCCAACTCCCCTTACAACCATTAACAGCCACCCCCCCCCCACCTTATTTACAAGTGGCAGAACCAAATCAATCCAACTCCCAGTGAATGTAATACAGTGGAAAACAACAACAGTTGGGTGATGCAGGTTCTGACATACTGCCCCCCCCAAAAAAAACCCTCTTCACCACGCTGGCCAGGAGCCCTAGAAATAAGAAAAAGAGGAACTGGAATTATGAAAACATACATCCCATAGAGTTCAACACGTTCACCTGGGTTTGTTAGGATACTTCTTATAAAAGTCCAAAATTAAGTCAGGAGCTCTAACATGTCTTTTGGAGACCCATTCAGCCAGAGATTTAGGGAAATGTTTCCAATGTACTAAATACTGAATGTCTCCTTTGAATTTTCTAGAGTCCAATATTTCCCTCATCTCAAAGTGTTGTTCCCCCTCGATCATAATAGGTTCAGGAGGGGCCACTGCTGGCCTCCATTTATCAGATTCCTTGTAGGGTTTCAATAGTTCACTGTGGAAGACAGGATTAATCTTCCTGAGGGTTTTGGGGAGTTTCAAACGTACAGACACAGGGTTAATTACTCTATCCACCGTGACAGGTCCTATGTATTTATTATCAAGCTTTCTACAAGGCCTGGAAGATTTCAGATTCTTGGTAGATAACCACACTTTGTCTCCCATTTTCCACGGTTCATGTGGTGCTCTCTTCTTATCTGCTTGTGTTTTATAACTTTCTCTAGCTTTTGCAATCGCTTTTTCTGCGATAGGCCACAATCCCCTTATCCGTCACCCCATTCAACTACTGTTTTAACCTGTTTGAGCGTGGGGAAGTTCAGGTATAGGTACAAATTCTTGCCCTGATACAATTTGGAAAGGGAACAGCCCAGTACTATCGTGTACAGCATTATTGTAAGCCACTTCAGCATAAGGTAATAAGTCCACCCAATTGTCCTGTTGATGGTTTATGAAGCATCGCAAATACTGTTCCAACCCCGCATGCCTCCTCTCTGTTGCTCTGTCCATCTGAGGATGAAAGGAAGAGTTCATTGCTTGCTTAGACCCCAAAAGGGTTAAAAATGCCTTCCAGAATTTAGAGGAGAACTGGACCCCCTGGTCGCGGATCACTCTTTCAGGACAACCGTGTAATCTGTATATGTGTTGTATAAACAAGGCAGCCAGTTCAGGTGCTGAAGGAATGGCTTTGCACGGGATGAAGTGAGTTTGTTTAGAGAAGAGATCAGTAACAGTCCAAATCACAGTCATTTTCCTGCTCTCTGGCAGGCCTACAATAAAATTCATGCTTATTTCTTTCCATGGTTTTTCAGGGCAGGCCACAGTTTGTAATAACCCATGGGGTTTCCCCCCTTGCCTTTTGGCCATAGCGCATACAGGACAGGTAGTTACATATTCTGCCACATCTCTCCTGAGCGAAGGCCACCAAAATTGCCTGCGGAGTAGATGTAAAGTTTTGACAAAGCCAAAGTGTCCTGCTGTTTTATCATCATGGCACCTTTGTAGTACCATTTTGCGAGCCTCCTGGGGCACGTACAGTCTATCTGCATTCCACCATGCCCCCTCCCTCTGGGTTAGTTCCTCCTTATTCTCCTGAAACCACTCATCCTGTTCCAGGAATCAATTTAAGTCCATTAAGAACTCTGATTTGAGGAGGGTTTTGGTGGCATTACTTTGTGATCTAGTGACTGCAGCTGCCAGTTCTGGCCCCTGCCGGTTTGGGATTACAGCTGACACCACCTTCTCCCTTTGGCTATTGTGCTGGGGCAGCCTGGAGAGCGCATCTGCTAAGAAATTCCTCCCTCCTGGGATGTATTTTAAAGTGAAATTAAATCTGCTGAAGAATTGTGCCCATCTTATCTGTTTAGGAGACAACTTTCTGGGTGCTGTCAAAGCCTCCAAATTTTTATGATCCGTCCAAACCTCAAAAGTTTCTTCCGCTCCCTCCAGCAAATGCCGCCAATTTGTTAAAGCCCATTTCACTGCGAAAGCTTCCTTTTCCCATACTAGCCACCTCCGCTCAGGTTCAGTGAACTTGCGAGATAAGTAAGCACATGGTTTTAACACACCTTCCTCATCCCTCTGTAACAGGACTGCTCCAATGGCTACGTCTGAGGCATCTGCCTGAATAACAAAAGGCTTTGCTGGGTCTGGGTGTTTTAGGATGGGTTCAACAGTGAATAATTTCTTGAGGGTTTCAAAAGCCTCCTGACATTCTGCTGTCCATTTTAAAGAGGCGCTGGGGGCTTTTGCAGCTGCCGAGGGTTTGTCCTTTGTTTTTAAAAGATCAGTCAGAGGGAGGGCTACTTGTGTGCAAAATTAGGAATAAATTGTCTGTAAAAGTTGGCAAAGCCAAGGAAACGTTGCAGTTGTCTCCTGGTTTTTGGGGCCTCCCAAGCTAGGACATCCTGCACCTTATTGGGATCCATTTCCACTCCTTTATTAGATATTCTGTAGCCCAGATAGTCAATGCAATCTTTATGGAACTCACACTTGGATAATTTTGCATACAACTGCACATTTAGCAGTTTCTCCAGCACTTTCCTGACCAATTTCACGTGTTCCTCCATTGTTTCGGTGTAGATTAAAATGTCATCCAAGTACACCAACACTCCTCGGTAGAGGAACTCGTGCAAGACCTCATTAATCAGCTGCACGAATACCCCGGATGCGCCTTTTAATCTGAATGGGAGGACTCGATACATGTAGTGTCCCAGGGCCCAGCAGAATGCGGTCCTCCATTCGTGCCCAGCTTTTATACGCACCCTGAAATATGCCTCTCTCAAATCTAGTTTGGTAAAAAAAATTCCTTTTGCCAAATGGCCTAACAAATCTTTTATTAATGGCAGAGGGTACTTGTTCTCTGTGCATATTGCATTTAACTCCCTATAGTCCGTGCATAAGCGTAAAGTCCCATCTTTCTTTTCTCTGAAAAGTACTGGCGCTGTCAGGGGGGATTTGGCGGGCACTATGAAGCCCTGGCTCAAATTTTTGTCAATGAATCCCCTCAATGCCCCCATTTCCTTTTGGGTCATTGAGTACATCTTTGGGGTTGGGTACTTCGCTCCTGGCACCAGCTCAATTTCACAGTCTGTGGGGCGATGTGGCGGTAGCTGGTCAGATTCCTTTTCGCTAAAGACTTTCGCCAAGTCCCTATATCGCCAGGGGATTTCCTTCCCTCCCCCTGCATGGGGCTTCCTCCCTTGGCGCTGCTCCTTCAGAGCTGCTGCCCCCAGCTCCCCTCGTGGGTTGGGCTCCGCCTGCGCAGTCCCACGCCCGCCATCTGGAAAGTCCAGAGTCTTCTCCCGCCAGCTGATGTGGGGGTCCCACCATTCCAGCCAGGACATTCCCAGAATGAGGGGGTAACTAGCCAGCAGCGCGACCAGGCACTTTAAAGTCTCCCGGTGTGTTCCGACTTTTAACTCAAAAGCCTCTGTGTAGTAGCGGACCGCACCTCCCCCCACTGCTGTTCCATCCACTTGCCTGAAGATTATGGGCGTTTTCAGCCGGTGCACTTTCAAATTTAAACCGGTGACGAGCATGGGGCTGATCAAACTCCGGGAGCAACCCGAATCAAGCAATGCTGTGAGCTGGGCCCGACGAGTCGATCACGGAGCACGGATCACTACTTCATACGTCCTGGGACTCACCCGGATGTCCTCGATCGATTTGCTCGGGATCAGCTGGTCGCGCCTTGGGCTCTCCTCCCTCTCGCCGGAGCTCTCCCATCCGTCCTCACTGTCTGAGAGGTAGGCAATCTTCAGCCTCTCTTCTTCGCCTCTCGCCGCTGTGCTTTTCCGTGGGGCTTTCATCGCTCTTGCAGGGTTCTCGGCTTTTTTCCCTTTCGGCACGGTTTGTAGGCTTCGGTTCTGGGGGCAGGCCGCCATGAAGTGCCCCTTCTCGCCGCACATGAAGCAGGCTTTCCCCACGGCCTGCGGCCTTGCCGAGGGGGTTAACTCCTTCCTTGCCGGTTTTCTCCCCATTTGCTTTGCAGCGCTAGGGAGCCATCTCGCCTCCGCGCCGTGCGGTTTGACTCTGGCCAGTTGCGCCTCCAACACGGAGACATGGGTGATCCATCCCGCCAAGGTCTCCAGACACCCCCTCACCACGGCCCTCTCGAAGAGCCGTGGGTCCAGCCCCTCCTGGAACAGCCGCATGAGGAACCCCTCCGGCCAGTCTGGGAGCTTCGCCACCAAGTGCTTGAACTCCAGCACATAGTCTGACACGGGGCGCGCCCCTTGTTTCAGCTCCCGGATTGCCTCCGCTGCATGCGAGCGGGCACATTGGTCCTCGAACCGGTCCCGTAGGGCGGTGATGAAGCGGTCGAAGTCCCCCAGTTCTGGGGCCTCTGCTTCATTCAAGTCGTTCACCCACTCAGCTGCCACGCCCACCAGGAAGCGGGACACATACAGCACCCTCCAGGCATCGCTGGCAAACAGGTGCCCGCACGTGCCCATGCAGATTCTCACCTGGTTCAGGAAAGCGGGCAGTTGGGCAGGGTCTCCGTCGTACTTCTCTACCAGCCCCCATCTTCGCAACAGCTCCCCTTCCGCCTGTTGAGGTCGTTGGGCGGCTTGCTCCTGGTCCGCTCCCCCGCCTCGTCCCGCGGGGGTTTGGACCGGGGCCCGATGAGGGGGAAGGGTCGGTGGTTCCAGCAGAGCCATTGGGGAGGGCTGGTCGATCGGCGCCGGCCCCTGTAGAGGGTTGGGCGGTTGCACGGAAGGTTGAGCCAGAATCCTCAGCTTGTCCAACTCCTTCCTCAGTGCGTGCACTTCGTCTTCCAGCTCCCTCACCCGTTGTCCCTCACCCCATGGCGTTGTCACTTTGGTCGCAGTCCCCATGGCCCTCGACCATCGAGGGCGGGCTGGCACCTCAGGGGTGAACCCTCCAGCGTCTTCCCAGATGCTCCAGTCTCTCGGTGGGTCCCAGCAGTGGGCCAGTCGCCTCGTTGGGGTCTTCGGTCTGGCGCCCGCTAGAGCTTCAGTGAAGGGGATTTGCCGTTCCTCCTCTTCTGCTGGTGCCTCTGGTGAACTTTTCTGCAGTTCCTCAGAGGCCATGCTAGGTGGCTGGAAATTCCTCGTAGAGTTTCCTCTCGGGTGAAATCCAGTATCAGGGAGTTTTAGCAAAATGTCAAGTCCACGATGTCCAACTCTCAGTTCTGAAGCATTCTCACACAACCAGGCTTGGGTCAGATAAATACTTCTTTATTAAGAGGTACATGTAGCTTGTAAACAGAACATTGCTAAAACTAACGCCTTGGGTAAACCTCCCTCTATTTATCCACCCTCCCCTTATTGCCTGGCATCGTGACTCCTCTTCACCTGTTGTTGACCTCTCTCCTTCCTCCCCGAGCTTCTTCCTGGTTCTTTGGGCCCCAGCTGCCTGGCGGGCCATCAAGCCAGTCTACATTGCCCATATATGGTTAAGCTGCTTCCCAACTCCCCTTACAACCATTAACAGCCACCCCCCCTCCTTATTTACAAGTGGCAGAACCAAATCAATCCAACTCCCAACGAATGCAATACAATGGAAAACAACAACAGTTGGGTGATGCAGGTTCTGACACAGAGGCTTGCTGCAGTCCAAAGGCTCCTCCCCCACGCGCCTGGAATGCCCACGTGGGAGGGAGGCCCTGGATGGCAAAGCAGGGAAACGCTACTTTCCTAACAGAACTTGGCAGCAGGCTGAATCATGAAACGTCCCTAAACAATGGTTAGTGGGAATGCTGCAGCAAGCAGGATGGGTGTGAATGATCTGGAGTTCCCCCCCCCTCCCTCCCTATTGCGTTTAAACTAAACCTTTATCAGTTATTGGTTACCTTTATTGTGGTCAAAGACCAGTACTGTTATCTGTTAAAATACAAGAGGCAAGTCCAGGCTCTTAAGCCCTAAACATTACTTTAATGATTTGATAAGTCTGGATAAGATTTTGGAGCAGATCAAAAAGGGATTGATATACAAGCCAACGATGTGTTAATTACCACAAATTAATGTAGATACATCAAGAACAAATCCTGCCAAACTTCATAGAATGTAAGGATCTTGGAGATCATCTGGTCCAACTCCTGCCCACTGCGGGAATCCATTACTCTACTGTAACTACTCTCATTATTTGATTAGGATCTTCCTTAGTAGTTTATGGAAATGCTGCATCCATAATATATAGTTTAAGAGCCAGGGTGCTGTAGTGGTTAAGCTGTTGTGAAGACCCACATCCAAGTCCATCCTCAGTCGTGGAAATGATAATAAATAAATCCATCTTGACTGGCATTGATAAAGGACCTCATGAATGCTGCTTAATGATCTAGTTAAGCTGAGACTGAAGGCATAACAAGTGACACACGGCTAGCATAAAAATTGTGATGGAGGGTTTCTCAGTGGCTCTTTATCTCATGGAAGATATCAAGGGGAATCCTGAGTCCTTCACTCTTCAGTATTTTCATAATAATTTGGATGGGAATGCTTATCAGATTTGCTGATGATACAGGCAAATATATCATCAGGGATAACTAATACCCTAGAAAACAAAAAATTCAAAATGATTTTGATAGGTTGGAGAAATAGGCTAAAAATAACAGAATGAAACTTAGCAAAGACAGATGCAAAATTCTTCATTTAGGAAACAAAAATCAAATCCACAGCTGTAGCATCCTATCTGGCTTGATAACTATACTTGTGAAAAAAACTCAAACAGCAGTTTACTTAGTAGTTTACCAAGTATCAACCAGCAGTATGATATGGCCACAAAGGCCAAAGCAGCATTAAGCTGCATCAACTGAACTATAATTTCCAAATCATTCCATTCTCTTTGGCACTGGTCCAGTTCTGGGCCCCAAACTTTGAGGGATAAAGAGAAATTGGAACAGATTCAGAGAATGGTAACCAAGATGATCAAGGGACTAGAAACTAAAACTTATGATAGGAGATATTGTTTAGCCTTGAGAAGTGTGAGGAAAAACATAGTAGGATTCTTCACATACCTGAAAGGAAGTTACTCTGAAGTGAGTCTAGACAATTTCCCTATCATGCCTGTACGCAGGACACAGAATAATGGGTTTAAGGAACCCCCCCCTGAAAGTTAAGGAAAAAATCCTCCCTAATTATAAAAACATTTGATAGCAGAACCAACATCCCACTGCGCTGGACGCGTTGCTGGACAGCTATTGGTCTGGGACTCTTTAACTGGGCTCCTGCACTGAGCAGAGGGGTGGAAGTGATGGCCCTTCCAACTCCACGATTCTGGGAGCCAAGGATAACACAGACAGGGGTCTGTTTAGCCAAAGAAACAAGACTCAGGCTCCTCAGTTCAACCACCGATACACCCAAGAGGCTGAACTTCCCTATGTGCTTCAAGCAGCAGTCTGTACGTCCGTCTTGGGCAGCCTCTGACATACTGCCTCAACCAATACCACTGTCAACAGGAATTTTTAGGCAGCAACTTTAACCACCTTTCATAAAAACTGGCATAAAAAGGAACCAGGGGCTAAAAGTACTCGAGCTGTTCTCAAGGTATTTTTAAGAACTGCCACTGAGGAATGAGGCAGACTACAAGCCCCAGAAGCCAGCTGCCCAAAATTAAGTCTTTTTCTTACTGCCTATAACTATAGGTCATAAAATGATCAAATTATATCAGAAGAAAGCTAGTTTCTTGGCTGATGTTGCCCAGATGTGGGATCTTCTATGAAGGAGCTTACCACGTTTTTTTTGTATAGCTAGATAGGGAAAGAGAGATACCTCCCCTTCAGAGTTTCCCACGTTTGCCCCTCTTCTTCACGCGAAGGCCTACGAGTGCCCTCAAGTGGATAAACTGCTTCAGGCCCAGACACAGCACATCTCCAACTTCAACAGCATCAAGAAAACTGGAATGTGCTATACCAATGTGAAGAAAGGGCCCGACCAAGCCCAGTAAAGTGAAAATTAAATTCTATTTTTCTTTTATGTTTACTATTAAAACGCTGCACAAATAAGAATGGAAAAAATTCAGCTTGGGGCCTCCCCCAGACTGACAGCCGCGCTAAGCCCATGAGCCCAGCTGCATCCTTGCACGTGGAGGCGCAGCTACCTTGTCCCACCTGCCAAGGGGACTCTGCCCCGAACGGCAAACGCATTTCTTGAACTTGCCTTTCAACGCGAGCGCGCTTTCGGCAGCGGCGAACCCAGCGGGAGAAACGAGCTCTCCTCGCCACAAGATTCCTGGAAGAGGCCCCCACCCGCCTCTCATTCCGACCTCCTCCTCCTCCTCCTCCTGGCAAAAGCGGGCCATGTAAACCGGCCCTGGCCTGCTTGCCCGCCGCTCTAAAAAGAGAACCTGGGCACCTTAAGGGCAGAAAACCAACTTTATTTATGTCGAGGCGCCATTAAGAACCGCGCTCCGGCGGGAAATCGGCCCGGGCTGCGACAGCCGCGCGGCCTTCCAGGCGGGGCCCCGCCAGGAGCCGGAGCCGGAGCCTTCCGGCGGCAGGGCTGGCCGGGCAGGCGCGGCCGCCCTCACGCGTCCTCCAGGAAGACGAAGACCTTCAGCAACGCGTCTGGGGCGGGAAGAAAGAGGCGCCGGGTCAGGAATCCGCCACGATCCGCCCGTCTCGCCTCCGGCCACTCCTCCGGGGGCTCCGGGCGGCGCGCCCTCCCCCGCCTTCCTCGGCCCAGGAGCGCCCCGCGCCCGCCCGGCGCTCACCTTCCACGCGGCCTCGCCGGCCCTGCCGCGTGATCCGCTCCCAGGCGCGGGGCGCCGCCCGCAGCCCCGGCAAATCCCGGTAGCTGAGCGAGAGCAGCAGCAGCCGGGCCTCCAAGTACCTGCGCGGCGCCGTTAAGGAGCCTCGCTCGCTCGCTCGCCGCCGCGCCGCCCCGCGCCCCGCGCGCCCGAAGGATACACGGCGTGGTAGAGCGCCTCGGCGTCCAGCAGCCAGGCCAGCAGGTCGGCCCAGCGGGGGCCGGGCGCGGGGGGCGGCGCGCCCGGGCCGGGACCCCCCAGCGCCAGCAGCGCCGCCGCGCGCGCGCCGACGGCGTCCCGCGCCTCCCTCAGCGCCGGCCTGCGGGAGAGGAGGAGAGGAGACGGGGCGGGTCGGCGAGGCGAGGCGAGGCGGCGGCTCAGCCCCGGGCGAGGGGGGGGGGGGCGCGGCGGCTTACAGCTTCTCCCGGCGCAGCTCCGCCAGCAGCGCCTCCATGGCCGCCCGCTGCTTCAGCCGCAGCCGCTCCGGCAGGCGCGCGAAGGCCCGCAGCGGCGTCTCCCCGAAGGCCACCCTCCGCGCCGCCTCCGCCTGCCGGGCCAGGTTGCCCAGGGCGCGCAGCAGCGGCGCGCAGGCGGCCAGCGCGCCCCGCCAGGCCCGGTGCTGCTCGTGCAGGCCGCGCAGGCCCGCCCGGAGGCCTTCCCGGCCCCGCGCCTCCGCCGCCATGGGGACGGCCCTGCCGCTCACGGCCGGACGAGCCGCGCGTTGCGACGGCGGGGGCGGGCCGGGCCGGGCCGGGCGCCCCATCCGGAGGGGGCCGCCCCGCTCCTTCCGCCGCGCGAGGGCGGAGCTCCTCCGCCGGGGCTGGGCCGCGCCTTCCCTGCGCCTGGGGCTCCCCCGAACTCCGGGCTTCGGAGCGGCAGGTGCTGCCCGGGAAGCCTGGCGGGGCGGCTGGGAGGCCCCGCGGCCCTCGCGGCCCGCTTCCCCTCGGGAGCCGCTCTCCGCGCCGGGTCCCGCGAGGCCTTTCCCCGCTCGGCGACGGGAGCCGCGGTGGGGCGCGGACGTTGCTCGTTGGGGCGCTAGAGAGGAACGAAGCCTGGGACGCTCCCCTCGCGGTTTCTCGAAACGAGCCGGTTCATCATCTGGCCTCTGACTCGGGAAGCTCCGGCGGGATCCGCGAAGTGGCACCGGCGCACAGGTGTGTCTCGTTTGATGGAAACCACCTTTTCTTTCTTTAAGCATCCTAGGATGTCCCAGGAGAGGCGGGGGGGGGCGGAGGGACGTGGATTCCGGAGAATCAGAATCTGATAAGATTACTTACATGTTTGAAAAATTAACTACACAAATGAATGACCAATTCCAGGATTTACAACATATTTTGCCCAACTCCTAGTGACTCTGGGTTCTTTACAGTTGTTAAAAACATTTAAGAACAAAAAACCACACACGAACAAGCACACAAAAAAACAAGACAGAAGAACAAAAGGGCACCTGTCATCCTCGCCAAAGGCCTGAGTGAAGAGCCAGCTCTTTAGGGGTCTAAATAACTGTAGAGTTAAAACCGAAATAAACTTATAAAGAATGTACAAGTCAACAATATTAGCTGAACAACTAAAGGAATGTGTTCCAGATATACAGTGGTACCTCGGGTCACGAACTTATTTAATTCGTTCCGCGACTCTGGTCGCGACCCAAATTGGTCGCGACCCGAATCAAATTTCCCCAGAAGGTTCAATGTAAATACGGTTAATCCGTTCTGAACCATATGTATTTTTTTTTAAACCACAAAAATATGGCACAAAGTACAGTGGTACCTCGGGTTATGAACGCCTCTACTAACGAACATTTCGGGTTACGACCAGCTTCGGCAGGAAAAATTTACCTCGGGTTACAAACTCGCCTCGACTTACAAACCGGATCCGCGGCCATTTTCCCTGCTGGCACGTGGTCGCGGCTTCCTGTGGGTGAGGTCACGGTAGCAAGGAGACATTCGGTGAGGCTTGTGGTGTGTTTTGTGGTGTTTTGCGAAGGTTTTTGGTATGCGTGTTAGCATGGCTCCAAAGAAAATGCAGAGTAGGCTTGGCAGGAGTAAGGCTCTGAAGAGAAAATTGCCTCGGGTTGCGACCAAATTCGGGCGGAGGGTGGAACGGATTAACCGGATTTACATTGAACCCTATGGGGAAATTTGCCTCGGGTTGCGACCAAATTCGGAGGGCGGAACGGATTAACCGGATATACATTGAACCTTATGGGAAACTTTACCTCGACTTGAGACCAACTCGAGTTGCAACCAGAGTCACGGAACGGATTAAGTTCGTATCCCGAGGTACCACTGTACAGTACAGTATGAAGAGAGAGAACGCTAACCTTGCTTGAGGTGTGGAGGACAGGAAGGCGGGTGGGGAGGCGGTTATTGCTTGGAGGGAGAGTCCCCCTCCCTACAGGAAGCCACGACCACGTGTCATGGCAGGGAAAATGGCCACGGATCCTGTTCGTCACCCGATCTGGCGTTCGCGAACGGAAGCAAAATTTTGCGAACGGAGCTGTTCATGACCCGAATTGGTCGTGAACAGAAGCGTTCGTGACCCGAGGTACCACTGTAATACATATCAATCAATATTCCGAAGAGGAGCGTAAAGGCCAACACCAGGTTTGTAACCATTATAATAGAATGCAGCAGCAGCAGCAACAAAAAGCAGCACCAAGTTTTCTAGAAGCAGAAACAGCCCTTGACAACCTGCACTGGCCATTTCTATGGGTAGCACCGAATAGAATAAATCCTGGAGAAGAGTTCAGAGCTGAGTTCGAAGTACACACGGTGTCAACAGCAAAGATTATGGCTGAATCGGTGAAGGAACAAGGAAAGGATACTCCCTTTTCATTCGTCACTGCTTTAGAAAGACTGGTTTGAGGTGACACACAAACACCTGGCCTTAAAGCCGTGGAGAGGAACACGAGCTTAAACATTAGGCAGATGATGTAATAAAGGTGCTGGCCTAGAAGCCAAGAGACAGTGAGCTCTAGGCTCCCCTTCCCCATGAAATCCAGCTGGATGACTTTGGGCCAGTCCTTCTCTCAGCCCAAGCCACCTCACAGGGTGGTGGTTGTGGGGAAAATAGGAGGCAGGAGTATTAGGTATGTTTGTCGCCTTGAGTTGGCCAAATATTTAAAAAAAGGATAAAATATAATAATTACTACTACTACTATCACAGAACTACAATAAGACACGTGATGAAAACAATCCACAGCTTTGGAGAATTCTTCAAATACAAAATCAATGTCCAAAAAGCAAGAATACAAAGAGAAGATTTGTTGCAGAAAGAATCTGGCTGCCAGATAATATGTTCATATATAATTTTTATTAAAACTTTTTAAAAAGAAGATAAAAATACAAACTAATATAAAGAGAAAAAGAAACAAAGAGAAAGCAAAAAGTGTAAGAAAAGAAAAAAAGTTAAATAGAAAGGAAAGAAAAAAGATTCAGAATCTTCTGATATTCTTCACAGCAGTTATAAGTACAATTATATTTTAACCTCTCTCTCTCTCTCTAAGGTTACATCATGATACTTTGCTTTCTATAATCTATCTTGTCTAATCAGAGCCATAAATCACAAAATTCATTTTTTTTCATTTTGATACAAAAAGTCCACAAGAAGTTTCTAGTCACCAATAAATGTAGATAGTGTATTTTCTCTAATCAAAGAAGTTAGTTTATCCATTTCAGCAAGATCTGTCAATTGTACCAACCATTCCTCCATAGTGGGTAGTGTCAAATCTTTCCATCTCTCTGCATATAATGATCTCACTGCAGTAATCATATATTGAAATAATTTTCCATGGGTTTTTTCTGTTTATCCATCAGTCCAGAAGGAAAAGTACTGGCTTCAATTAAATACTAATCTTTAAAATCCTCTGTATCAATGTATGTATTCGAATCCAAAATTTTTGGCTTTTTTATATGGCCACCAAGCAAGATAAAATGTCCCTTCATGTTGTTCACATGTATTTGAAATGCCTTTATACATTCTAGATAATTTATCTGGTGCCATGTACCAACGATACATCATTTTATAAAAATTCTCTTTGAGACCATAACACAATGTAAATGTCAACCCTTTTAACCACATATTTTCCCATTGATCCATTTGTATATTATAACCCAAATTCTTAGCCCGCTTTATCATACACTCTTTAACCTGTTCTTCCTGTGTTTCAAATTTCAACAAAAGTTTATACATTTTAGCAATTACATGTTCATCAGTACATAAATTGTACTCAAATTCTGTCTGTCTTTGCTCCACACTATAAGTCTTTCTGTCCATTTTAAATCTTTTTGATAACTGTAAATGGGAAAACCATTGACAACTATATCCTTCTGCTATTGCTCTTGATTTAATTTTAAATTCCCCTTGCTGGTTTTCCAATAGCTCCTGGTACGTCAGCCATTTGCCTTTTTCTGCTGTTTCTCTTCTTTACATGCTTCTTAAGCTGAGATCCATAAGGGTGTTTTTGGGCACATCCTGGATTTATACCTATTCCATATTCTCAATATGGCATGTCTAATAAAATGGTTTTTGAAATCCACATTAATTTTAACTTTATTGTACCATAAATATCCATGCCATCCAAACCTCAGGTCGTGATCTTCTAGCTCTAAAAGTGTTTTGTTTCTCATCAACATCCATTCTTTCATCCAGACCAAACAACAAACAGCAAAATATAATTTCAAATCTGGTAAACCCAATCCTCCTCTTTCCTTTGCATCTTGTAATCTTTATATTTAACTTGTGTTTTTTTCCCTTGCCATATACATTTAGATATATCTTTCTGCCATTGTTTTAATGGTACATCAGTTGTCAAAAGAGGTACAAGCAGTCCTTGCTTAACGACCATTCATTCAGCGACTGTTTGAAATTACGACGGTGCTGAAAAAATGGACTACGACTCATGCCCAAAGTTACAGCCATTGCAGCACCCCTGCGGTCATGTGATCAAAATTCAGGCATTTGGCAGCCTGCCCGCACTTACAACTGCAGGGCCGCTGCAACTCCCCCCCCCACCTATCTTCCCCTGCTTCTATGCCCTTTTGGCCACCCTGCACAGTGGCACTCAGTGGTGGCAGCACCAGGGCTGGGACTGAAGTAATGGCCCGGAGCCTTCAGCAGTCTCAGCCAGCTGCCACTGCTCCCCAAGCCTCTACTTCAGCCTCAGCCCCACCGCTGCCACTGAGAAATACCGCCTCAAGCCCCACACCACAGCCAGCCACACCAGCACCATTGTGCAAAGCCCTAGTTGCCTCCACTACCCTACATTCCACAGGCTCTGCTGCGCCCAGCTGACCTTTGCCATTTTCCTCCCACCTGCTGATGAGGCACACCCAGCCTGACCCTACTGTATGCAAGGCAGCCGCTGGCCATGCCAGGTCTTCCCAAGGCTGCTCACGCTGTTACCCAAGCCGTGCGCCCCATTTCTTCTTCAAATTGCATATCCCATTCTCTCAATCCTTCAGAAACCTGGTCTTCCCCAGGTGAAGAATGGCAGGAGTCCTGTTCTTGCAATGATTCGGAAGACCTCATTCTCCAAATCACGCACCCCATTCCTTCTCCAAATAGCACAAGTTGGAGAAGGAATGGCATGAGCGGCTTGGGGAAGGGCATAGATGGGGGAGATAGGCAGGTGGGGGGAGTTGCAGCACCCCTGCAGTCATAAGTGGGGCTGGGCTGGGCTGGGCTGGGGCAGATGAGGCTTCCAGGGGTGGCTGTGGCTTTGCACCGCACTGCAGCATTCCCCCCCCTTGCGCGCGGCCTGTCCTGGGCCTCCCAGGGCCTCCCCTACCTCCCTGCAACACCCCCCCCCCGGCACTCCTTACCTGGGACTCCCTCTGCTTAATGACCCGCAATTAATGACAGCAATAGGGAATGTTGGGATTGCAGCTGCTAAGCAACGCGGTCGTATGATGATTCACTTTACAACCACATCACTCAGTGATGGAAATTCTGGTCCCAATTGTGGTCATTAAGCAAGGATTACCTGTATTGTCTGAAACAAAAACATCATTTTTGGCAAAACATTTTTAACACACAGATTCTCCCCAACAGTGACAATTTTAATTTCTCCCATCTTAACATGCCCTTCATAATTTCATTCCATGTCTTAACCTAATTATTTGAAATAGCACACAAATCCTATTTGTCATAGTAATACCCAAGTTTTTTTACTTTTTTCTCAATCTTAAAACTAGTTTTTTCCATCAGTTCTAGTTCATCTTCTAATTTCATATTTTTTGTTAACATCTTTGTTTTCTCATTATTAATCTTAAAACCTACTAACGTACTAAAGTCTTTTAATTTTCCCATTAATGTTTCTACTCCCTCCAGTGGATCTTCCAAAATACTAAATTTTTCACAAATGCCCTTAACTTTTAAGTTTCTTTTTTAATCTTAACTCCCCTAATTCTCTCATCTTGTCTTATGTCTTATTCAGTACCTGAAGAACTAAAATGAACAAAAGCGGAAACAGCGGACATCCTCGTTCCCTTTTGAATCTCACGTTTTGTTAGTTCTCCATTGACAATTATTTGTGCTTTCTGAGAAGTGTAAATTGATCTTGCCCATTTAATAAAATTATCTCCAAGGTTCATATGTTCCATAACTTGAAACAAAAAAGTCCAATTTGAATTGTCAAAGGCATTCTCTGCATCTAAGAATATCAGTGCAGCTTGTTTTTCATTATATTGCTCCAAGTATTCCAAAATATCCAAAACGTTTCTAATATTATCTCGTAATTGTCTTTTAAGTAAAAATCTGCAATGATCTCAATGAATAGAATCCTGTAAAATTATTTTCAACCTTTCAGCCAAAACCAACTTAATCCAACTTTCAGCCAAAACCAACTTAACAAAACCAACCATCTTTTTATAATTCTATACTGCCTGTTTTTATTCACTTATTTTAATTGTTGTATGCCGTCAGAGTCGCTTTGTGTGAGATGGGCGGCTATATAAATGTGATGTATAAATAAATTATCTGAAAGTTGTTCTAGTGAACCTGTGTCCTCCTAGTTTAGTAGCTTTTCTTGTGGTTGCCATTGTGAGAAATTATGTCAATTACTTTGGTAAAAGGCAGACCTTTTTTTTTCTGTTTCTGTTTTGCCTTTATCTCTAGCACTTTGGTCCCAGTTAGCTCTCCGTAGTTAGTCTCACAGCTTAGCTCATATTGTCCTTATCTTGTTTGTAAAATCCACCAATTATTTACTGTCCTTAATAATATACAGCGTTCCCATGAAGGTCCAGTCTGTTAGTCTAATTACTAATTACAGATAATACATTCAGTGAAATATCTTGGCTTGATAGGTAATAATCAAGAAATATACCAAAATAATTATGTCAAACTATGGCAAGAAACTAAGAGATCTTGAAAAGTGGAAAAAATTAAAGCCTTCTTGGTTAGGATCAATTGTAACCATTAAAATGAATGTATTAGCCAAGATAAATTATCTGCTTCAAATGGCACTAATTCCAATTTCAGAGAAAAACCTTACTAGAACGGCAAGCAACTGTTAGCAAATGTATATGGAATGGAAAAAAACGCAGAATCAAACTCAAAATTTTGCAAGACTCCAAAGACAAAGGCAGCCTTACCCTTCCAAATCTCAAATTGTATTCCGAGCAAGCTGTCTGACGTGGTTCACAGAGGGGATTAACTGTGCAGTTCTTGGGGTTCTCTGAGCTTGGTTGTTTTAGCTTGGTAACGAAACGTTTGCAAGAAAACAACCAAGCCTAGAGAACCCCAAGGACTCCACAGTTCAACCCTGAGCTACAGAGATTCTCTTCTATTAGAGGGGATTAAATCCCCAAAGAGCAGAAGGTCAATACGGATAGTCCTCGCTGACCAACTGCCTTGTTCAGCAACTGGTCAAAGTTACAATGGTGCTGATGGATCAGGCACAGGAGAGATTGTGTAAAGAGATTGCTTGGTTTTTTCTTCAACCCCACTGCGTCTGCATGAGTCTCCCAGCAGACCCAGAGCACCACCAGCTGTTCTGCCCTAGGCACTCTGCAGCTGTGAAGCATCTGGGTATCCCGAGAGCCCTTGTGCCCACCCCCGTCAACCCATTAATGCCACATCACACAGCAAGGCAAATAGAAACATTTAGAATACGGTTTCTAAAGTTTTTGTTAATATATACTGTTAATTGGTTGGAGCTCAAAGAAGGGGGAAGTCAGAAATGTAAATACCTATCTATATTTTAGGAGGGTTTTTTTTTTGTTTAGTATATAATACAGTAGGGATTTGACACTAATCTCAAAAGATTTATACTTTTTTATATATCACAAAAACAACAATTACTTTGGTATGCTTTTATTAATATTACATTGAACATAAATTATATAACTTAAGAAATTTTCTTTGTCCACTTATCTCTTCTAGGAATATCTTTGTTTTAAATGAATAAATTGGGGGGGGGGACAGATTTTGGTCAGACTGAACAGCAAGACCTTGGGACAACTTGAGAACCTGTGTGCTCACATCTACAATATTGCTAAGTTTATGTCCCACCTGTTCTCCAGCTGAAGGGGGCTTGCATGGGATTCACCCTCCATTTTAATCCCAACAATCCTGTCAGAGCCATGAGGAGGTGACTGGTCCAGGTCATTTGGTGCAGTTTCATGGCTGAGGATGAAGTTGAACTGCACCACACCACCCTGGCTCTGAGAATAGAGTGGATTCTTGGACCTAAGATGGAAGAGTTGAGGAAGGGCAAGGGAGAAGCTGGTTGCAGCCCGCTTTGCATAGAAAGCCGGCACATTAGTGTTCTTTGCTTGACAATGGGTGTTCCCCAGAAGGCTGCAAGGACATGATCAAGCAGACAACAGGTCGCTTAAGCTTAATGCCCATTGCAGCACAACCTCTTGTGGTGGTGTGGATGACATCATCTGCAGGGAAGGGAGCAGCTCCATCTTTCTGGACCATGGGCTAGTCCACAGAAGGGGAGGAATGGGAGCAAGGTGGATGGGCTTGAGCATGGAGGGTGCAGTATAAATCTTGGGGTTGCTGTTTGCAGAAAGAGGGCAGGCAGCAGAGATCTCTGCTGTTTCCCAAGCAAGGCTCATTGCTACAGAGCCAGCTGTCACCCATCCCCCATTTTGGGTTGGCATTCTTAACTTGTATGTTCTTCATTTGGGGCGTTTTCATGCTGTGTGTGCTCGTGCCCACCCCAGATTCACCACAACTGCTGCCCTAGCACTGGGCCTGGAGTCCATGGTCTCCCTGTGCAGCCCTGGCTGGAAGGGGAGATGCAAGAGACAGCTGGTGTCTCTTCCTGGCTGTTGACCCCACAAAGCAGCAATAAGATACAAAGAGGGGGTGGTCCAGGTCTGCTATTGGTCTTATGAGCACTGCACACCTTTAGTACTTGAGTATAGGAGCCCAGTTTGTCACGTGTGCTGAGATTGCGTGATGGTCCTGACCTGGGAACCCAGGACCTCAACCGGATATCCCAAGGGGGCGACCATCTCTCCCCCTCCCCACCAGTTAGGATTCAGTGCTTAGACCCTACAATTCTCACAGTCTCGCTGTGCTGGAGGAGTGTGTGCAACCAACATCATTTAGCTGCAGATGACATTTCAGTACCACTTTGCCTGGGACAGGCACTAGTCCCTCGCTCTGCAGATGACTGTAAGACACCATGACTACCAGGCTCTGGCAGGTGTCATCCTGGCACATGCAGCCCACTGGCTTCTTTTATGCCGCCCACAACAGCTCAACAGTTTAAGGTGCTGCCAGAGACCAACTTGCCTGTCTTGTCTCATGCATGGATGCTGCATTGGTGTATGATGGCCATGGAGCACCAGTGGGAACATTGGCAGTGACATCACTGTGCCAGCTGATGCCGAGGGGGGGTGCAGAACAATACATCAGTGAGGTGTGGGTCAAGAAACCAGTTAGAGATTGTGGCCATGGCAACACAATATTTTTTTACGATATGATTTACAGTAAGTACCATTTTTGCTTTTATTAAACATCAATATCATTTTAATTTAATGCTAATTATAAACTATTTCAATCATTTTATAATATTAATATTTCATATTTGTTGCTTTGCATGTATATGAATGCAGCATTTTCATTGGTGCCTGAGACCCCTATCTTAGGCCCTAAAATACAACAATTATTAGATTTGGTTTAATGGAGGCCATCATCAAACTTGCACTGTTAGTCAAGACTTCGGGGAATGGGCTGCCTGCAGTATCCTTCTGAAGAGAATTTAGGCTTAGCCTGCAGTTTCAGATCCTGCAGCAATGGCCCTTCCAGGGCAGCCTCAGTTCTCCTGGCACTTTCTTCCTAGGAGGAGGGGTTCTATCCTGGGACCCACTCAGACCAGCAGAGGAAAACAGAAGGCTCTCCAAGAGCCCATGACCCTTCATCCAAAATGATGTTACATACGTTCATTTGATTAGCGTGCCTTTGTACTTTGTGGTAGTCTATGTATGGCAGAGTTCCATTGATGTGAAACAAAGCTCAACCTTGTGTTTGTATGCCAAACTCCCTGTGATTAACTTAACCATGGAATACTCAACTGATCTGTTTTTGAATTTACACAACACACTGAACCATAAACCAACCTTTAAGGCTGGGTTCTCGCAACACGCTATCAATTGTCTAATCTGTGGTGCAAAGTACAGAGGACAAGCACAGCCCTGAGTGAGTGGGGTTCCCTACCTTCATGCCTGAAGCCTTTTCAGTTGGGTGGAGGAAAGGGTCTGCAGAGCAGGTGGAGTGGAGTGCAGTCTTTCATTTTTTTCCAACTTAAGAAGAATTGTTTTGATAGGGAAATGTGAATTACAGTATGTATACTTTAAAATGAGGTGATGGAAAAATTACCCTCAGATGAACCAGGGGAAAGGAAGATGATCCCTGCAGTCACTACTCACTGTTGAAGCAGTAAGAAACCTGGAATGTTCCACCAGTGTCCACATCATCCCAGGTTTCCACCTGTATTTCTATCTACTGCACATATTCTGCAGATACATTTAATATTCAGCTATACAGATGACATGACGGCTCTATGCAAAACATATAAGCACATCCTGGACCAATAGATATAACCAGCCTATCAAGTTGACATGCAAGAATAAGCTGGCCTCACACACTTTGGGAAATAGCACCAACCTTCTGAGAGTTAGAAAGTTAAGGGTGTGTTTCCTAGCCTTATTTTGGTTTAGGTTAGCGTGACTGCAGAATCCAGGCCACAGGTGTCCAGAGCGGTGAACTCTAGCAGTGTTGGAGATTCTACTGGCGGACAGAAATCAGGTAGCAATGTGGGGAGCAAAGTTCCTGATTCTGGGCAAGTCCCACATAGTCCATAAGGCCAAGCTGCTCTAAGCAGGGCCGATGCTGTCATGGATTGTTTTGAGGTATGGCATCTTTAAAGGTTTTACTGGTACAAGATCAGCACACGCCACAAAGCCCCTTATTCTACCTGACAGTTTCTAAACCCTGAGCTAAACCACTGACACCATCTAGCGCCCTCTCACTGCTGTTTTCATTACTCTATTGCAGGAGCAAAGACACAAGAGATCCCCTCTGAAAGCTATGCTGAATCTCTACCAGTTTCACCTCTAGTGGTTTCTCATTGGTTCCTCCAATCAGAACTGGAAAGCCACCAAAGCTTTTCCCTTTATCCCAAGTGTGCAGACTGGCCCAACATTTGCCCCATGGAAAGACCACAACACTTGCAACTGGGTGAATGACAAGTACCATTGCAGACAGCTCTCCTAAGGCCCCCGTCATCTCCTTCAGTGAGTGACATGACTGTGCCTAAATCAAAAAGGCTATCCACAAGAAGACTACATGCCTCATTAGGCAGACAGAATATAACTATTATGGTAGAGAGCGCCAGTTTTGTGTAATGGTTAAAGGCACCAAGCTGGAAAACAGGAGACCATGAGTTCTAGTGCCGCCTTAGGCACAAAACCAGCTGGGTGACTGAGCCAGTCACTGTCTCTCAGCCAGGAAGAAGAAAGTAATGGCAAACCACTTCAAAAAATGCTACCAAGAGAACTGCAGTCGCCAGGCATCAAGACTGACTCGAAGGCACAGTATAAACAAAGCAGTGGCAGACAAGATAGAAGGCGGTGGCTCTGCATCTTTGCTTCTTCTGGAAGACACATCTCCTATCTTCCTCTGTACCCCAAAAGACAGCTTGGGCTCTTCAGGAAATACTAAGCTGGAAAGTTTCCCCACCCTCCCATCTTCTTCGGCCAGATGTTATTTTACTCTGAAATTTTTTACTAATATGCCACTGCTAGTTAAAAAGTCCCAAAACTACAAACATACACTTAGCCTAGTTTTCTTTCCAAGAGAAAAGTGTCTGTCAAGACGGACCTGAAAGTATTTGCTATATTCTGTATTTTGAATGCCATGGTCAACTGTGCTTATTACTGCAATACAATGAAATGAAATCAACACCTGTTCCATTTCAGGCAGTAGCTCAGAAAGAAGACCAAAACAGGGATAAAGGATGGCTGTTAATGCAAGCCGTACTTTAGGCCTTGGGAAATCTTTAGGCCTTTGCTTCAATTTCAGATGTTATTTGCAGAACTATGTTCTATTTGCAGAACCATGTTATTTGCAGAACTGTGGAATAGTTTGTACTTGTATCCATCTGTAATCAATCATTCTGGGAGAGAAAGACAAAGCAAGACATAAGCACTGGCAAAAACCCATCTTACAGTTCAGACAAATTCTTTAAGATAAGGAGTGAGAAAACTCTTTTCATTCTGCAACTTATACCATTGTTACCATGGAACTACAAACCACCACCCAACATTCAGGGCACTTAAATTTTTCAGTAACGAGGCACTCAAGGTTCAAAGTCAGTCCCAACCCTAAAGTCCCTTGAATTGTCCATATAGTTATCTTGGCAGAAAATCTGCCACTGCCTTCTTCCCAAGTGTTTTTCTGATTTTCCATTCTACTTTACTGCCCTGGGATTTTTTGGTGGTCTCCCATCCAAGTACTAATTGGGTCCAATCTTACTTAGATCCCTTTTTTATCTCACATCTTTTTTATAGAAAAAAATTGCCAGCAGAAACACATTGCATACAGTTTTCATTTAATTATATTGGTCCAATTGTTGGGCTATGAGAAACGTCAATAGAGATAGCCTCACCCATTTGTTTACTCCTTTATTCAACACTCTGCATTCAACACCCCCAAGTTACTCAGTGTTCTCAACTGAATTATTCATAACCTGATGTTCAAATGATCCCTTGCAGGATCTGTCTTTAGCTCACATAAGCCAGCTTCTTTAGACAGAGTGGGAGAACTGACAGGCTGTGGGAGAAACCAGATGGCAGGAATGCTTCAGGCAATCAGAAATAGGTACAATTTTAGACCTTAAAGGAAACTCACCCATGTGCCCAGTCCTCAAAATCACAGATTGGACAATTTCTCAAGCTGCAAGACAGTCAAGGATGTCACTTGAGGGAGCGTCCCTTTACACCCATAACTGTCAGAGATAAATCCTTTGCCTTCTTGGCTGGGAAAAGCTTGACAACACTTAGGTGTCCCCAAATTCCTATATTTCAGTTCCCAGACACCTCAGCTGTCAACCCATACTTGGATACCAGGATTTCAATGGTTTGAGTAAGTGCACTGGAAAAAGAAAGAAGAGATAATTAAGAAATAGGGTTGGGGGGAAAATTCTCACTGTAATATTCTGGAATGTAATGATAACAATTACAGTCAGTACAATTAAGTTGGGTTTCCCCAATCCACATGGGACCTGCAGAAATTAGAAGGCTGCTTATGGGAATCATGTGCATAACTGCATCTCTTCTGAATCCTCAACTCTTTTGGATCACAAAAGTGCTTCCTCTTCACAGGAACCAAACAGTGTAATCCACACAAGCTACTTAACAACCCTAAGATAGCAGGTGGCTTACCAGCCTGGTCGAATAACCCTGAATTTTCCAGGGATGGAGAGGTCAACCACAGTTGAACCTAGACGACACTCAGGACTAAGGGCATCCCCAGTTGGACCCCCATCAACGACCAGGGAAAGGTGAGGCCAAAGCTCCTGAAATTCCTAAAGAAAAGGTACATAAGAAATTAGCTCCTAGAACCCGCTCAGCACACTTCACAGGGAATGTTGTGGAAAAAGGTGGGTGGGGGTGTAACAGCTACAGAGAGATCTGGAAGAAGGCAGGCAGGATTCAGGCCTGGGCAAAAGATTGAAACTCTATTAGCTGCTCTCTTGGTTGACCACCTATCCCAAATGGACTGTACCTACCCAATCTGCCAAACACCCCCATTGTTAAAAAGATGCAACGGGTGGGCTCCTCTCCTCCAGAACAGCTTGCCTCCTGGCCCCAAGCAAGGGTACGTCCCAGTATCCTGGTCTTCCAGAAGCTTGTAAAAACTTGGCTGTTCTGGAAGTCCTTTGGGATTTGAGTGCTGTAGAGCTTCCAGTGCCAAGAATACTGTATTAACTGTTGCTGTATACCAGCCTTTCTCAACCTTTGGACCCTGGAGGAACCCTTGAAATATTTTTCAGGCCTTGGGGAACTGCACATTCAGGCTCAAATATAGCCCAGAAGTTACAAAATTACTGTATTTGTTTCATGTGTAGACGCGATGGAATGTATCTACGAAGAGGAGGGGGATATTTGAGAGCAAGGCTATCAGGAAGGAGAGGGTGCATTCCAGGAAGGTCAAGGAGACAAAAGACAACACAGTACGGAGGTGGAGCACAGGAAGCATGAGAGGTTCAGGACAGCCACTCCCTAGAATCTCCCAGGGTGTATCCACTTGTTGCAGGAGTACAGATTTAGTCTGGCAAGATTCTGTCTATAAGGCGTAAATAAAGGAACTGAGCTCAACTGGACTGTTTCACCGTTGTTCTTGGGCTGGGCCTGACAGTAGGCTCGCACGTGTGTATTAACAGTCTTCTTAAACTAAAAAATAAAGAATGAAACTTACCTCTTTAATGTGAAACCTGGGCTTGTTTTTGGCTGTATAAATACTCAATTCTGGGCCAAACTTGAGTTTTGGAGATAAATTGTGGGAAACTTTTGGCCTTTGCAGGTTGCATTTTTTGGGCTATTTTGAGCTACTTTTAAGGGCACATAGAGTTTTTGAGCGATATATCAAACTGCCATGAATGATAACGGCAAAATGCATCAGAGGGACACAGATGACGCCGGCACACTGAATCAGGTCAGCCAGCCGCCTCCCCTCTCCCTGCACCACCAGCACCTCATTCCCCAAATCCAGCTTCTCTTTTCTGGTCCCTCTTTCCACCTCCTCTCCCAAGGACCCCTTTCAAAACTAAAGGTGGGCTGATGCCTTGCAACCTCCAACACCCCTCCCCTTAAAATTTGGACTCCTCAACCTCTCCTGAAATCTTGGCACCCTGATGCTGAAGTCTTCACCACCATCACCACTTTTTCCTTTCCCCTGCCTCCTGCCCCTTCCCCACTTTTGTGGGTGGCTCCTGCTGCTGCTGGTGTCTGGGCCAGCCTAGTCCCGGATCTCCTGCGCCTGCCCTGAGACAGAGCCCCCAGGCCGCTGCACCTGCAGAAAGGCAGGCATGTGCCAGCAAGGAGAGCTCCAGCATGGAGGCCCCGGCAGCGTCTCTCTCTCTTGAGCATTCTTTCACCACCTACTGTCCTCTCTCCTCTCCCTGGCTCACTCCTCACCTCCCTGCTTGCACGCACAATCCATGCTCCTGCTCAGAGTCCACATGCAATCTGGTGGGCCAATCCAGCATTGAAAATTGGAGGGTTTTTCTTTAGTCTCTGCATTCTAAAAATAAATCATGATCTCCCAGGGAACCCCAGTTGAGAAACCCTGCTGTATACTGTATCTCTCTGTTCCTGCACATGACTCTTACTATCGCACTGTTTTCATAGCCCACTTAGAACAGCCTTGACTGAAGCTGTTTACACATGTGAGAAATCAATCGGTCAATCAATCAATCAGGGAGAAAGAAGGCACAGAGCAAAGTTAGGTTCAGATCGGAACCACGAGACACAAGGCTTGCCTGTTCCCAACAACAGTGGACCAACTTCTCACAAGCAAGTGCTCATCGCCCTATTCCGTAATAGGGGCACCCTTTGGGGCAGCGACATCTCACCGTCAGCCTCCTCGGAACAGGCTCCGAAGGAGCGGGCTCCCACGCTCAAGAGGTTCTTACCGTCACCGTGAGGCTGCTCGCCCTGTCGCTGACGTTGGCGCTGGTTAAAGCCAGAGGAGCACCACACGCCCTGGCCAGGTCCCTGACAAACCGGTGATTGGGGACACGGACGCCCACCAGCTGCAGGGGAGAGAGAGAGAGGAGGCGCGGCTGCTGACAGGACGCTCCGCTCTGGGAGGCGCCCGCCCGGCCCCAGCAGCGCCGCCCGCCCGCCGCTCACCGGCGTGGAGGGGTTCAGGTCGGCGTTGAGGGCGTCCGAGCGCGGCAGGACCAGCGTCACGGGACCGGGCAGCAGATCGCGCAGCAGCTCCTCGGGCACCGGGACGCAGCAGTACCTGCGGGACGCGACTGGCTCAGCGCCGGGGGCGGCGGGGTCGCCGTCGCCCTCGCCCTCGCCCTTCCCCGCCCCGCCCCGCCCCGGCGCCCGCGCACCTGTGCACCTGCTCGACGTCGGCCAGGCAGACGGCCAGCGGCTTGCCGGCGGGGCGCCCCTTCAGCCGGTAGAGGGCCTCGACCGCCGCGGAGCTCTGCGCCAGGCAGGCCACGCCGTAGACCGTGTCTGTGGGCACCGCCACCAGCCCGCCCTCGCGCAGCGCCGCCGCCGCCGCCGCCCGCGCCCGCGCCGCCTGCCCCGCGCCGCCGGCCAGGCAGACGCGCCGCTCAGCGCCCGCGCAGGCAGGGAGCGCCCGGCCCCGCGCGCCCGGCCCCGCCAGCATGGCCCGCAGCGCCCGCCGCCCCGCGCCGCCCGGCATCCGCAGCCTCTTCCGGCGCGCGCGCGCACTTCCGGCCCACCACCGAGAGGCGCGGCCGGAGCGGCGCCTCCGCCCTCGCCCCCGCCCAGGAGTGGCTCTGTCCTGGCGCGGGCGCGGGGAGCGGGCTGTTCCGGCCTCCTCGGGACTCTCCCCCCGATTTTCTCCCGCGGGAGCGGCTCGGGCGTCCTGCCTGTTTTGCGATGCTCGCGAGTTCTGACGACGATCCGCAGAAGTTCTGGGAGTTTCTAGTCAGTCATTTCCAGCACTGCGTGCTAAGGGAACAACAACAACGCCGGATAATTGAGAGAAGCCAAAGAATAAGAAAAAGCAGCGCTTTGTGCGTCGTCGATTATAGAAAGGCCCTCGATTGTGCCGATCACGTCAAGCTGCGGAAAGCGCTCAGCGAAATGGGAATCCCGGAACATCTTTGTCCTCATGAGAAATTTATATACAGGTCAGGAAACCACAGTATGAAGAAAACATAGTGAAACAGACTGGCTCCAGGCTGGGAAAGGCGTGAGGCAAGGTCGCATCCTCTCCCCTTATTTATTCAACCTACATGCTGAATATATATAGAGAGGAAAGTTGCATTGGAAGAAGATGAGTGTGGTTTTAAAACTTGAGGAAGAAACATCAATAACCTGCACTATGCTGATGACACTACCTTGATACCTGGAAATACAAGAGGTCTGCACGCCCAGGTACCAAAAGTCAACGAGCAGAGTGAGAAAATGGGACTAAAATTAAATATAAAGACCACCAAACTAATGACAACAGGAGGAACCACCAGCCTTAAAATTGACAATGAAGATATTGAAGTGGTGGATGGCTTCTGCCTTTTAGGATCAACCTTCAAGAGTAAAGGAACAAACGGTCAAGAAATATGCCACAGACTAGCCCTTGGTTAGAAGAGCCATGAAGGCCTTGGGAAAGAGATTCAGATGCCGTGATGCGTCCATACCTACAAAGATCAGAATTGTGCAAGCCATGCCATTTCCTGTGACACTCTATGGAAGTGGAAGTTGGACTTTGAAAATGCCAGATAGGAAGAGTATTGATATCTTTGAACTTTGGTGTTGGAGAAGACTCCTGAGAATACCATGGATAGGCAAGAAAAGAAACAAATGGATCACAGCACAAATCAATCCAGTGTTTTTTTTCAAGGCACAAATGACCAGGCTCCAATTATCCCACTTCAAACCCAGCTCTCTGGAGAAGGCTCTGATGCTGGAAAGGTGGAAGGAAAGAGAAGAGGATGACCATCCGCCAGGTGGATGGACTCAGTACAGTGGCAATGGGGACACCAATGGAAGACCTAAAAGACCAGGTTAGGGACAGATCATCATGAAGAAACATCTATCTATGTGGTCACTAAGAGTAGAAAATGACTTGATCAATAATCAGTTGCTTATCACCTATAGTTTCTCCCTTTTTTAATGATTTGAATTCTGTTAATCAAGTACACTTAAAGTTTAATAGAAACATGTTTTGATCAGAAAACGGATAGGAAATGTCTTATAGTATTATAAGCTTTTAATTATGCATTAGAATATAGAATAAACGGGGAAAGGGGGGAAAATTACCAGTTCCGTCTCATGAAAATTGAGTTGCAGAGTTTCCCCCCCTCAAAACTCAGTTATGTATTTACATTTTCATTGCAACATGCCGGTAAGACATTAAACTCATTTATTCAAGAAATAAGTATTCCATAGGCACCACATTTAAATAAGCATTTAATTATATTTCATTGGTACTAATATTGCCTTCAATTAAAAAATTATTTTCCAATTCCTTGCAGATATTTCAAAGTACAATATTAATTTTATACAAAATGGACCAGGTAAGCAAACCCTATTTCACATTTTACATTCTTCAAAAATACAACTTTGTTTATTCTTCTGGTGTTTTGGAGAGCTCTTCCTTTGGAAGTACTGTACCTGTAGTGAGCATCTTCACATCACTCAATGCACAGACATTTGATCCCAGGTTTCAAAGTTAAACTAAATGTGCTTAAACACAACATAGATACTCCTGAGAGAAACTGGTAACTTCAAATCATCCCCCACCATGTCCTGTGAGGCTGTGGAGTTTAGCCATAGCAACACCATGGCAGGGTTCCCACCACACACACACCCTGAACTCTGAATTCACCCAATTTTCTGAGTTCACAGACCACCTCAAATCATAAACTAACGCAATGGGCTGGTCAACTACCAAGCCAAGACTAACTAACCAAAGTTTAGCAGTTGTGCAATGCAGTGGTTAGGTCTTTAATAACCTGGCTAAGCCTGCCATGCAAACCCAGCCAGTGTGATCATGAAGGAAGCTAGAGGTCTAGATCACAGTCCAAACTGTGAAGGGGACCCAGGAAGGCACTTTCAACAATTATCTGAGAACCTTTGGGGTCTCCACCTTCCTTGCTCTATGGAGCAGTCACTCATTCTTTGTAGGAAAGTGCCTGCTGGGAAAAGGCAGGAAACCAACTCTCCTCAGCTAAAGGGTTCTCTCTCCATCTTGCACATGTTGATGACATTTTTCTGCCCAACAGGAAAAGGTGCATCTGAACCTTGTCTCATGGTCAGAGCAATGGAAAATACCTATTTCCCAGTATGCCGTAGACTAATCCAAAGGTGGGAGAGAGGCTTAAACTGTTCTCTGATGTCCAATAGAGTCCCACATCTAGCTCCACTCCCAAATCCTGACTGTGGCTAGATAGAATGGTAGCTTGTTGTTTCCCCATATAATCTAAGCCAGTATCTTAGTATTTGGAAAGAAATAACACTGCAGAACAAGAGAAAAAAAACTTCAATAACAGATTGCAAAATAAGAACAACGACGACGATAATTCTTCCCTGGGCTTTACTGGTGAAGACTGTTTGTGGGAAGAAAAGCTAAAACACCCAAATGATCAGAAAAATACAAACTGCATTAACTTGAAAGTGTCCACTGCATAGAAACTGGGTTTGGCCAGCGTGCTCACTATTAAAAAGACTGTGGATAACATACCATTTCCATCCATTTTTACAAACACACACACACACACACACACACACACACGCCTTACATAAATATATCCAGTTTCCTTGGCATTTTTCAGTGCAGAACAGACTCCAAAGCATAGAAACAATAAACAATGTAGAGGTTGAAAAACCAGCCCTCACCAACAAGAAATATTGGTTAAAAACAGATGCTATTTCTAGACCGCTAAAGCAAACACAAAGTGTATGACATCAGAGTAGCATTTACTTCCCATGCCAGTGGATGCTCCAAAGAAGGCTTTCTGTGCTTTTATAGAGGAGAGCTGGCCAATAGTGTTACTGTCACCTCTTCCATGACCCAGTTTCTGAAGACCAGCTCATCTCTTGTGGGTACCTTGGCATTCTGGAACTCTTGGTGTCTATAAAGTTAACCATCCCTTGAGAAGGTGTAAGAGGTGATGGGACAGTCCTTTCCAATGGCTGCTGTCAGATTCTGCTGCTTCCAGGACAGAATCACCGGGTGGGAAGTAAGGCAGTGGTGGGGCACCTGGAGAGCAGGAGCACCAGTCTTCGGAACTGCTTCAGGACCAGTGAAGAGCGGCCTGTTTCTTCCCTCCCTTGCAAGGAGTATGACAGAGCTGGGATGGTATCCAAGCAGTGACCAAACTACTGCAGAAAGGCGCTGATCTGACCCAAATCCATTCAGCTCAGGCTACTAATGGAGGTTTTGCATAGACTGGACATTTGCTCAAAGATGCATAAGTCAGAAAAGGGCAGAGTGATGGTTTTCCACCCATTCCATCAATCCCACATAAACACACTTGTGCGCATGCACGCACATATACATACATATAACCACACTCACAGAGTGCATGTGGACACTTCTAGCTACATGTATTGCACTGAAGTTAAGTGCTTTTTTGCACACCACATACTTTTTTACTCAGAGCAAAAAGGAGGAAAATACCCAAGGACTGTGAAGAGTTATTTACAAATGACATTGCAGCCATCAGCTGAAAGAGAACTAAAGTGCATTTTAGAGGCCAGCAAGTAAGTGTAACTAGATCAGCCCCAATGAACTATATTCCTTCCCTAAACTTGAATAGCAGAAGCAAACACTGCAGACTCTAGAGCAAGTTTTCCTAAACTCGGTCAATTCCAGGTGTGCAAACTTCAATTTTCAGAATTCCCCAGGCAGTGTGATCCCTGCTGAGAATTCTGGCAGACGAAGTCCACGTCCCAGACACTGTCCACTTCCCCTCCTCTAGTTACTCTCTCCCACCCCCAGTACTAGCTGAGATGAAGTCCCAGGGCCTCTCCACGCCCTGGAGTCTTGGCACAATTAAGTCCCTCAACCCTAGACCCATCCACAAAGCAGGCTGGGCAAGCGACAAGACCAGCTGGCTCCCAAAGTCACAGGGGGCGACCATTCCAGAAGCAGAGCCAAGCAAGGGGAATGCTCTTGTAACATGGGTTACCAAAATCCATCACAGGGGCACACTAGTCTAAAACTCCACTGCAACTGCCCAGTATAGTAGCTCTCCATAGTCAACAAGAAGCACTTTAACTACACAAGCCTTGCAGGCACATGGGGAGATTCAGGAGGTTCTGGTCTAACGTAGGAAGAAGAGGAGGATCAGAAATGCCCACGGACTGCAGATATTCCCAGTGGGAGTTCAGTGGAACAGCAACCAGCCAGCTTGTCCCGCTACAGCAGCAGCACAGCAGGCACAAACTGAGAACACTTGAAGTGGCCTTGCAAGGCCCCTGCAGCCATCTCTGCTCCACAGGGTGGGTGGACAGCCAGCCAAGGTCACAGCCACAGCGACCCTGCTTCCTCCATCTCTGCCTTTGCCCATCCGCCTGCCTCTCAGCTTGGGAAAAACTCTTAGACAGGCACACTATACAATGATAGTTTGTCCTGGGAACAAAAGAGGGCTGGCTAGAAAATCCAAACACAGTGGATGTGACAAAATAAGGACATGTACAAAACTTTAGAAAGGAGACTACCCCAAACCTTCCAGGCATTCTATGCTAGGATTTTACCCTGAGTAAGTTAAGAGAGGAAAGGCGCCCTTCCCTCTGTGGGGCCTGTGGCTCCCAAGAAACCTTTGGAGGGCAGGTGGACTGTCTGGCTGCACCCCAACTGTCTGCGGAGGGAAGGGCCTGGCTCGGCAGCTCCGCAGACCCTGGAGGAGTCTGCTTTGCCAGACCAAGCTGGATTGCTCCCAAGTCTCCACCAGACCAACACTGAGACCTCCAAGCACCTCTCTGAACCCCCCAAAGCCAGCCAATCTAAAGGGGAACATTTTCTAGGCAAAAGTAGCTATGCTGAGATAGTCATTCTGATAAAGCTGAACAGTGCAAATCCTTTTAGCCCCTGAATTCATGTAAACACCCAGGCAGTGCACTCAGTTATCAAGAAGAGCAGGCACATAAGATGAAGGAGCCAGCAGCCCATGTACTCATGTGCAAAGTCTGATCATGATGTGCACGACTTGTTTTTGCAGGTAGCAAAAGGGCGAGGCCTTGGGGAGGGCTTCTCCACTCCTCTGTGCCACTGCTGCTCGGAGAGCCCACCATGCTGTTTTCACACAAACATTGATTTCTTTCCCCTTGCTGCTCACAGGGCACACTTACCCCGAACCACCCCAGGCCCAGAAGTACTCCGCTCCACCCCCACGAAAGCAAGGTGCAGCCCACCTGCCCATCCTCTCAAAGTGACCGATTCCTATGCTCACATTGCTGTGAGCCAAAGTGACAAGTGAGGGCAGAGCCGGCTGCTCCTCATCTGGGGAAAAAGGGAGCCCGCGACACCCTCCTGGGCAGCCGGCTCATGTCTGTCTCTCCGCTGCTTGCCAGGGCTTCACTTAGGGAAGTTGCCACCCAAGGCAAGCCCCTCCTCCCCCTGCAGGAGAGGCTCGAGGGGAATGAGAGGGGAGGCCGTCTCGGGGCTCTGGAGAGAAAGGAAATGAGACGCCTCCATGGCACTTAGGAAGCCGGACGGGTGCCCCCCCAGGGTGCTCTGCTGGCCAGCAGGAGGCAACACAGAGGAACAGCTGGCAGCAGCAGCAGCAGCGGACGTGCTGGCCACTGTACTGGGGAAGTCCTGTGGCCCTGGTGCTGGAGACTCCCCTAAGGTCTTCGAGAGAAGGGAGGGACAGCCTTGGCTGCCGGCTTTATCCTTGCTCGTGTCTCGGCAGGCGCACTGGCACTGGCACACCTCTTCCTGCTTGATGATGATCACAGGCACACTCAGGCCAATCTGCTGCACGGGACTCCCTGGAGAGGAAGCAAGCCGTCACTCCACGGAGAGGCCCTGGCTGCTTTCCCGGGTCTCTGAGAATGGCCCATCCCCAAGAGATGGAGGAAACGATGCTCAGAGAAAAGCCTAACCCTAATAGCAGGTCCGTTTCATTGGCCATGACGGCTGCTTGCCAGCAACCTCGTTTCCCCTCTAGGTGGCCCTGCAAGCTTGGGGCTGTTGCTGAGGTCAGCAACATCCCAGGGTGCAGCCTAAGCTCTGCAGAGCAGGTGTTGGAGGAGGGGAGAAACACCATCTAGCATCCATTTCCTGCTCAGGGAAATAAAGATCCTCTCTGGTCCAAAGTCAGTTTTGCTACCCTCCTTAGTGAAGACCCACATGTCCCCCCCCAGTGCACTGCAAACCCCCACTTCGCATTAGTAAGAAGGACACCCATCAACCAAATACAAGAAAGGGAAATAGGCTTCCTTAGGAAAGGAGATGCAGGGAGTACTAAAACGCACAGCCAAAGCATGCTGGGGCCAGATCCCATCCTCAACCTCCCTGCCACTTGCAGCAGCAAGCCCTTCTGGGGGTCAGTGACCTTCAAGGAACATGGATGTGGGGAGTTCAGATGTGGCTTACCCGCACTACCAGTCACAGGGAGAGCAGTTGTGAAGAAGACCTTCTCTAAGACAGGAGCCTGTGGCTTAGAAAGAAAAGAGGGGGGTCAAGCCTGTCAGGAGAGAGGCTGCAGCTTCCCACAGCATTACGGAGGCCGCTGCAGGAGACTCCAAGACCTTGTTATCCTGCACAAAGCTGACCACGTAACCCCCTCCCCACCTTCAGGCTGGTTCCTCCTGCAAGCCTCTGGGACTCACCATCTGCTCTTGGTTCTGCGGTGTCCTGGTGGCCCCATTTAAAATCCACTGGAGGTTTTGTTCTCCCATGAAGATGCCAGACTGAAGAATGGCTGTGTTTTGTGAGGGGGCGATGGTAACACTGGGGCTGCTGGGCAGCACAGGGCCCCCTCCCACAGGCACAGTCTGAACTCTGCTGGGCAGGATCTCAGTGGCACCTGCAGCTGCTGGTCCAGTGGGGACCTCTGAGACTCCAGAAAGCCCAGACCCCATGGGCTGTACAGGTGTCTGAAGGTGGTGCAAGAAGCCCTGGGGACTGGCTGCCAAAAGTGTGCTGTGAGGAGGAGGCACTTCTGGAGGCTGCAGGATACTGGCAGGGGTTCCATAAGCCACTTGCTGAGCACCAGTGGAGACAAGAGGCAGTGCTGGGAGGGAAGGCTCAGAAATGCCAAGCTGAAGAACAAGCGGCAGGGATAAGGGCGCAGCCTCTCCTGGAGGTGTCTGGGCTGCTGGGGCTGGCTCTGCATCACCACCAAAATCTCCAATCAAGGCATCTGTCAAACAAAAAGCACAATGAGAAAACTCCAGAAGACCACAGAAGGACTGCCCATCCAATCCATCTGTAGCCTGGGGCCTGCCCTAGGGGGTTCTTCCTGTTGGAACCAGGGGAAGCCGCAGCAGGATGCTGACCCAGCCGTGTAGGGAAGATGCCCCTCTCTTAAACCCTGGCCTGCTCCCCACTGGCCTCCTACACTGCTCTCATAAGGCAGGCCATGAACCTCTCCCATACCAGTCGGCCTGTGGCAACATTTTCCTTCAAGGCAGTCCAGCCCAAAGATTCCTCAATGCTCCCAGAGAACACCTTTCTTCATCAGAGTGTTGTGATGCGCAGAACAGAAGACCCAGCAGATGGAATCTCTCCTGCTGTTCTTAGATACAGTTTCTTCTAACTGCACCTGGCCCCAGGGGGCTGCTAAAGTCACCAGTCCTTGAGCCTTGGGGCAGTTTGCTCAGATCTGAGGATCACTGGTAAGAAGAGATGTTGCCAAGGGAAATTGTACCTGTGTGCTGAGAATCTTCCTGATTTGGGGGAGGCTCTGGACTTTGGAACATGGACTCAAAGATGCTTGCTGGTGAGATTGTACTCAGGTCTTGTCCATGTGCCTGCAGAAAGGAGGGAGCGGTAAGGCACCCCAAATTAGCAATCTGTCCCTGAGCTTGGTGCCAGTGCTGGCTCTAGGCCCAGACAGGACAATTACAGAGCAGGCTGTTCACAGTACTCTGCTGGAGAAACCAAATAAGCCAGCTTGCTTTCTGCAGCATGATAAACAGGTCCTCCTCCAAAGACATGGCAATACGTCTGACACCTACTGTGCTATTGTAACCAAAGGCAAGAGATGCTTACTGGATCTGAATTATCCCGCAGTTCTAAATCTGTGGACATAAGGCTCAAGTCGCTCAGGCAGAGTGAGTGGTTTGCATCCTGCAGAGGAGGAGAGGGAGCCTAAATTAAGTGATGGAGCATTTAGAACAGAGCAGGGGAACCAAGTGCCACCTGCCCCATTCTCGTCAATCACACCCAACACAGCCAACGCTCTAGAAGGCCAAATTCCCTAAACCCAGATTTATAGCCACAAGCGTGGTTCCATCTAGGATGCCACATTTTTGAATAGCATCAGACCTTGACTTCAGAATATGCGGTAATTTTTCTGGCTTTGGTAAAACACAAGGGATCACTCGATGAGAAAGAGTCTGCAGCAGGAGAGAGCTACAGAAAATTGCATGAGTGATGAACTTGAATCGCCCAAGTCCAAGGAAGGAGCCAGCAGTTTTAGAGAGGGCAAATCAAAATAAAAAGCCATGGAGAGAGAAAAGATTGGCAAGTCAAAGTAGGAGGGCTTTGATTTCCCTGTCTTACCTTTGCCAGCATGACTTCCAGACTATAAATAAAATGATTATTACTTATTAAACTTGTATGCCCCCTGACTCTTAACGACTCTGGGCTTGTTACATGACTAGCCCAAAGTCACCCAGTTGGCTTCCGTGCCCGAGACAGGACTAGAACTCCAGTCTCCCTGCTCCTAGTCAACTGCCTCTAATCGCTCTGGGCAGCTCACAACAATCAAACAAAGAAATTAAATATTTATTTGAATTTATATGCTACCCAACTCCAATGACATCACAATAAAATCAATAAAACCTAAAAATTAAAGACAAAAGACAGCAAGTGCAATGAGGTGAGCTGTCTCCCTCACCGAAGGCCTGGGTAACCCTAACCCTGACCCATATCCAAGGAGAGGTGGGAAGGGTATCCCACCACTTGCATCGACCCCTCCCCAAAAATTCAGGTTTACAGTCCCTTTGAAATATTAATCAGACTTGAGCAAGCACTTGTCATTCTAACAATTTCAGAAGAGGAGTCTGGTTAGTTTGCTTCAACAAAAACACTTCTTGCTGCAGATTAAAGGCTAAAATCAGACTACATTTGTTTAAGTTGCCACTGGATTCTTTGTAGATGTTCTATTTTATTATCACAAAGCAAACTGTTAGCCTGAACAGAGGGGGTCAAATATTTCTTCCCAAAATGAGAAATAAATGACTACAGTAGTGACACTCTTGAACTCCCTTATTTCTAAATAAGCCCTACAAAGCAAAGTAACTATTTTCTGCATTAAAAACAACTGAAAAGTTAAAACAAGGGTTGGTAGAAAATAGGTTTAACCCCCCTTCCCATATTGCAGCTACACAGAGTTGCTTTTTTGAAAGCATATTTTGTTTTGTTCTGCCTAAAAGTTACATGACTAGCCCAAAGTCACCCAGTTGGCTTCCATGCCCAAGGCAGGACTAGAACTCCAGTCTCCCTGCTCCTAGTCCACTGCCTCTAATCGTTCCCCATATTGGCTGTCACTTCCACATTTTTTTTCCTTCCTTCCTTCCTTCCTTCCTTCCTTCCTTCCTTCCTTCCTTCCTTCCTTCCTTCCATCCATCCATCCATCCATCCATCCATCCATCCTTGTGTTGTGTCAAATTTATATAGTCCCCCATCTCAACCAGTGTGATTCTGGGCAGTGTACAATGAATCATATATTTTACTTCAGTTCTGCAGTATGAAAATGGAGCTTCATTACAGATAATCTAGTCTCATGGTGAGCTCAGATTCAGAAGAGGAGACCGACAATGAGCAGCCAGCTCCGGAGTTACCAGACGAACTGCTATCTGAGCAGCTACAGGCAGAAGAGGATCTGCCCAGTAACCAGCAGGCACAGCTGCCGCCAGTCTTGGAAGATGAAGAGGCTGAGCTGCCCTCCCCCCCCCCCCCCCAGCACAAGGGCTTGCTGTGCAGGGCGGAGAGCAGAGTGAAGGCGCCCCGCAAGGTCACTCACCCTCCCAAACGAGCCACACCGGGGCTGCTCTGGTTTCAGAAGAGCAGCAAGCTCAAGCCTCTCCATTGGTGACAACCGCCCATTAGCTCCCACTCCCTGCACCTGACTTGGGATGTCCCCTTGGTTGTTTAATGGATTTATGGATAGATATAAATGGTGCTTTCAGTGACATTGAAGGTGTGTTTCTTGGGGAAGTGAATATAAATGTGGTTTTGTATGGAGATTATGCCATAAAGTTAGCTGAGAACCCAAATTACTTGCAACAAAGATTAGATATGATGCAATGAGGTGTATGATCTGGAAATTGATAAAAATCAAGTAGTTGTGCTTGTCAGGAAAAAGGAAATAACTGCAAGTTATACATGAATGGAAAAAATCTAGAACAAGTAAATGTATTGTGTACCTTGACAGAATGCCTACTAAAGATGGGGAAATAAACAGAGAAACGTTAAGATGCACAAATGCTGGTAAAACAGTAGTTGACAGTATATGGTCTGCTGTGAGAAACTGATGCTTGTTGAAAGAAGTGAAGCTGTCTGCATAGAACAGTGTGCTTCCTTCTGCTTGTTTGATATATGCAAGAGAGCTGGGCATGTCAGAAGAAACAAAAGTTGAATCAGTTATTTAAGAAATGTATGATAAAAGAAGAGAGATGGTCAAGAACACATGGAAGGGGAAGACTGAGAAAGTCATGGTGAGATGGAGCTGATGAATTCCTCAGAGAGAGATGAGAAGTTTAAAGAACAAAAGGCATTGTCTGAACCGGTACCTGGGTGTGGGGAAAACAAGCATAATTTCCAAGGACAGAAAGGCATGGAAAATGCTGTTGATGTGAATGATTTAAAGATCAAGATTGTGAAGAGCAAAAAGAAGGAATATAAAGTTGGACTATTGTTTGATAATATTGATATTTCTGGTAACTCCTAATGGACTTTTTGCTGAACCAGGACTGAAAAGATGACTATTTCCGGACTGCATATAGATATAAGTTAGGCCATGAGGAGAAGAGCTGTTTCATTTCTAACTTTAAAAGAGAGTGAAAAATTATTATATTAGCTCATGTGATGAAGGTTGGAAGCCAGTTCTTTATTGTTGTCTTTGTTGCCTTTTTTTCCTTTTTTCTGCACCTTCTGAATTTTTTTTTTCTAATTTAGTTTGTATTAGTTTTTACTTCAATAAAATTATTAAATTATTAAAAAAGAAAACGCTGTTTGGAAATGTTTCCCTTTCTTCTTATTTTATCCTGTACCATTAACTAACTCCTCAGACTTACTATTTCCTATGGTTTGCCTGCGGCTTTACATTGGCGGCCCGTTTCTGCCCCATTCAAAGTGCTGGCCATCGCCTTTGAAGCCCTGATGCCTCAGCTCAGCTCAGCTCAGCTCAGCTCAGCTCAGCTCAGCTCAGCTCCCAGACCCTCTCAGGACCACCTCTCCCAGCATGGCCTGACCCACCCCGTGCGTTCAGGCAGAGGGACTCCGGAGGGTTTGCTCCATTTCAAGGAAGGGCCAGTGACACTCCTCCCTATTGAGGCCCTCAAGCACTGCAGCATCTTGCCTCCTGAGGCTCTGTTTCTCCTGGGCTTTAAGGAGACACTCAAACCCCGGCTGTTCCAGAGTGCTTGGGTGCCAATAGGGTGAGGGCTGCCACAAGTAATAAATTGTAGTGAAAAATTGTCTTTTTTCCCCCCATTTTTGTTAGGCTTTTTTACGTCTTTGTGTTAGTGGTCCTGAGCTTATAGAAATGGGCTGTATGTTAAATGTTGTACAAATAAAAGTTTTTTTTTTTTTTAAGTAACACCCTCCAAGCGTTCCTCGTAAGTTTTTTCTTCCAGGCCCTTATCATCTTGGCTATTTAGATACACTTTACTTTGTCAATGTCCTTCTGCAAATGCAATGCTGAGTACTGGAAGCTGTACTGCACCCTGGTCTGACTCTCTCCTCTCCACAGGGGATTCCCCTGCCAATACTCCTGTTTGTTCTCCTTGTTCACTTGCTCAGTTCTAGCTAGATTTTCTGTGAATCTTGCTGGAATTCAAGTTATACATTTGACTTTGCAGTAAAACTTCAGTTTTACAGATCCCCATTCGGGTGACTTCAGATGCAGTGGGCAAAATCTGAAGTTGGATTTTGTTCCATAACAACAGACAATCTGTAATCTTCAACCTTTGATAAAGCAGATTGAAGAACCATTGTTTCTGTGTATCTGCAAGTGTGATATCTCCTGCCCATGGGGCTCTGTCTCATGTGTGGTTAGAAATCTAAGTTCTTCCATGAATGGTATTTGCAAATTGGCATTATTTGTAAATATTGTATAAGTAGTGTATTTAATCTACGATGGCTTCAAAGGCAGTCAAAAAAAGAAAAAAAGTAAATTTGAGCATCACACATTCCAACCAAAAGCTAGTATTGGTTGAAAAATCAGACTTGGCTGAGCACTGGAGTATGGTATAAAGTAGCAAACAGTTTTGGTATTTGTAAAGCAAAACATAGGCTAAAGAAATAAGTACAATATAAATCTACCCATAACACAGCTGAAATTGGGGCAAGAAACACATGAGAATGGTCCAGGAAACAGCACTCAATGAAGCAGTGATGAAATTATGTATTTAGTAATGTTCATGTGGCATTAGAGTTCATGGAGAATAGCATCTAGTAAATATCATTTAATAAATTACTTAAATAATAAGTTTAAAAGCCAGAGATGAGTGGCTGTGGTGATTTTGTAAATGCCATGAATCGTTAGTAAAGAAATCCCCCCTGAAGTTTTGACTGAGGCGGCAGAATAATTCAGGAAAATTCTGTATAAACAAATGAAGGCCTCATACGGATACAAATGTGCTGATGAGATTATTTTGTTCCAACACAAAGTTTCTGAGAACACTGAAGCATTTGAGCATGAAAAATCAACAGCAGGCCAAAAGATCAGCAAGAAAAGGACTTGGATATTTGTGCTGATAGATCACAGAGAGTGACACAAGTCATATTCAGGCAGTTGGGTCATCAAAGAGTGTTGAAAGACATAATTCATCCTTTGCCACCTAGATACTATAATTCAGAGAAAGCATGGTTTATGTAGTGGTTCTTCAGAACTGAATCTTCAACACCTTGAGCCAGAAGTCAGAAAGTGGTATCAAAAGGAAGTGTTGAAGATGTCACCAGGAAATATGAAGGCTGTTGACGATGCTCCCACTCATTAATTGGGAAAAATGTGTACAAAAGTTCTAAAATTTAAGTGCAGTTTTGCCAAAAAAAAACCCCATCAATCCTGTGAACCAGAAGATCATTCTATCAAATAAAACATTTTACAGAAATATATTTCTGGATGAAGTAATGGTTGGGTTGGCGGACAAATCTGATCAAGAGACATAAGAGGGCAATATATCTTACAAAGCCTCGGATACTACCACTCAGTCAGAAATCTTCACCTTTGCTACAGTTGGAAAACAGTCAACATTCCAGTGTTGGCAAATGGCTGGGAAAAAAACCGCTTTATGATGTGAGGCAGAATTGCAGTTTGAAGGAAATGGTCTGCAACTATTACAGAAAACTGGCAAGGAGCAAGCAAGTGAGGATGACGTCTCGCAGTTGTTAGGAGATGAAGGGAGTCCAGGATGGGTACCAAGTTACAATCACATACCTGTAGAGACTATGCCAGTGAGAAAGTAGAGGGCAAGAATAACGAGGATGAGGAGGAAGAACTGCCAGCACCCAAAACTAAGTTGTCAATGTGGAGATCCTACTGAGTGACAGGATAGCTTTTTACTGACTCCTCCTCTGATCGCAAAATCCAGCCTTTATGTGCCCCTCAGGAGATAACCTGAAGCACCATTCTTCCAAGACACGGGTGAAATTGAATATTTTCTTCAAACTAATCACTAACATTGGCTTTTTCATGGATAAAAAAATAAAGCTGAATTGATTTTCTCAGATAGAAGTGTTTTGTTGTAGTAAAAAAAATCACATTCACCATTTAATGAATATTTGGCTTTATGGAAGTCCCATCCTCCTCAACTGGTTCATTCAATCAAAGTTTTACTGGATTGAACTTTAACTTTTTATACAGTCAAGAATTCTAGCTTCCCAATTAAATATTATTGTCCTACAGTGCTGCTCAGATCCAATCATCAACCTGTTTTGGAGGCAGAGGGTACTGCTGGACACACATAGTTCCTTGTGAAATTTCAGCTGCAAAGGCTGCAGGAGCTGAGCTTCTAGAAAAGTTCAGAGTATTGCTGCTGCTGTTACGCAGGGAGCACAGCAACCTGTGGGAACAGCCATATTTCTTTTAACTAAAGAGCTAAACACCCACCTCAGAGAGGTTGCTGTTGGAGAATAAAGTGTAGGGGGACCCTTTTTCATGTCCCTTCATGTGACTCTTGAGGCTATACTGTGTGCTAAAGGCCTTTTCACACCCATTGCTGGGACAGAAGAAAGGTCTCTCACCTATAATGGAAGAAATCAACAAATGTATCAATCAAATCAAAGGTACAAGTCCAGCAATCTCTGGATCCCAGCAGATCCACGATTTTGAATACCTGTAACAGACCTACTCCTAAATTCATTGCAGAGGATAAGTACCAGATTCTTAGTAAGCAGAATCCTAATGTAGCAAATTACAACACACTTGTCAAAACTTATCACGGGCACCTTTTTAGTAATGTATAACTATGAAGTGTATTTCCCCCTAATTTTGAAGACACCACCTAATTTTCCACAAATAGATCAAGTAGGCCTCCATCAGTGTTTGCTTTCTTAAGTAGCCATAAAAGGATTCAGGGGAGTCCATGGATTGAAGAACTGATTGTGCTTGCCACTTATGAACGGATTGCCTATAGATGTAGACTTTGTATGGACAAGTATAATGAAATATGGGACTCATTCATACAAAATACAGTAGGTTGGAAAAATAAAACCCCATGATAGTCACATAAATTTTTAGAAATATATATGTACTTGAATAATATTTGTATTAGATAAGCATATATAGAATTGTAATTGTGTACTATTATAATGATATATTTACTTTTTTGTTGTTGTTATATTCATTGTTATGTTAAAACACTGTTATGTTTTTTACCCCTTTTTTGTGATAGACAGGAAGGAAGGGAGGGAGGGAGGGAGGATTCAGGGGTCAGATGCCTCCCGGGTTTTACCAGTGTGTGTCCTGACGTGTGTCTTCAGATGGTGGCTGGCAGCAAAGGCTTTCCCGCAGCCATCATGGTCACACCTGTGGGAGAAAGCAGAGAGTCTTACAGCATCACCCTGACAACTTGGAAGCACCTTTACAACCTTGAAACATGCTAGCCTCACCCACTTACACGGCAATCCTCAGCAAGAAAAAAAAGGGAGGTAGCCTTGAGCCTTGGAAACATTGACCTGAACTGTTGTTAGAAAACATCTATTTACTCTGGATGAATTTAAGTTGCTATGGCCAGATGAACCACACCCTAAGATACTGAAAGAACTTGCCAACAGCCTCAGCAAATTCTTATACATTATACCTTTGAAAAATTCTGCCAAACTAATGAAGTGCCAGATGACTGAAGAACAACAAATGTCCCTATGTTCAAAAGGAGAAAAAAGGAGGTCTCGGGAATGACACACCAGTCACCCTGATATTGATACACAGAAAGAATTCAGAGCCAATCACAGTGATGGATAGGTCACACTTTGAAAGCAATGCAATGGTTAGCGTAGGTCTGTATGAATTTGGCAAGACTAAATCTTGTCAGATTAATTTTATCCCATTTTTGATTGGGCAACTTACTTAACAGATTGTGAAAATATTATAAAGGAAATGGGCTGAAAACAACAGAAGAAAATTGATCATAGACAGCTGCAAAGTTCTTCACTTAGGAAACAGAAATCAAATGCATACAATAGGATAGGGATACCTGGCTTTGCAAGAGTGCTTGTGAAAAAAGTCTTGCAATGATTGGAGGAAGAGTAAGATGTGTGATGTGGCTGCAAAAAGGGTAAATCGGTTTTAGGCTGCATCAACAGAAATACTGTTTCAAAATTACGGAAGACCCATGTTGCCTTGCTCAGATCCCCTCCTGAATACTGGAAGAGGATTAGAAAAGGGTAATGGGGATGAATACCATGAAGACATTGCAGGACTTTAGCTTTGAAAAGAGAAGACTGAGGAGTATAATAGAATTCAAATACTTATATTCTCTATCGTTTCAGAGAACAGGACATGGAATAACTAATTAAAGCTAGAGGAAGACAGGTTCCAGTTGAATATTTAAAAAGCTTTGCAACAATAAGAGCAGTTTGACAATGGAATCAATTACTCAGAGAGAGGTGTTGTTGGATTTATATTCCACCTTTCCTTCAAGAACTCAAGTGGTTTAGATGGCAATCTTCCTTGATATTATCCCCACAGTAGCGCCCTGTGAGGTAGGCTGGGCTGAGAGTGTGTGTAGCCCATAATAAAGGGGACTTGAGGTTAACCTAACATTTTAACAACTACACCACTGGATTGCAAGGAGTAGATGCTAGACATGAGACATTTTAACCTGGATTTCTTCACTGAGCAAGGGATTTGATTCAACAGCCTGAATAGCTCCTTCAATTCTGGGATTCTCATGCAAATGAAGATGCTGAACAGAAATAATTAATATTCTGTACCTGCTCTCAAGGCATTGGATTGGCCCCAGACTTGCCATGAGGGAATGCCAAGGCCTACATGGCGGAGAAACAGGATTATCTGAGTGCCTTCTCCGCAACTCAGTTAAGATCACGTGACAAGATCCTCTTGATGGTAGTGCATCTATTGTGGATTCTTTAGAGGGCAACCTGAGAGAGGGCACCTGGGTGCATTACTCCAGCTATGAAAATTTCATGCTGGCATAAAGTTTATGAAGCTTTCAGTATCTGCTTAAGGCATATGCATTCATTCATGAATTTGGTCACTCTAATGCTATGTCTTTCCAACCTGGCCTAGTTCTCCCAGGATTTAGAGTTTAAGTTAATGAAGATGTTTAATGAGTTTTCTTGAATTATTAAGTTTTGATTTTTTTGTAAATTGTTTGCCTTAAACTGTATCTTACATATTAGTTGAACGTTTATAAATAAGGAACACGTAATTAGCATATTACAAAAATAACAAAATTAGGTAGTATCATAATAGGTTTAATAGCATCAGCGAGTAACAAACAGTGAAATCTCAGGAGCTGCTTGAACACCAATCAAGCAAGGGCCACTACTACTCTTCATGCCCACAAAACTAATGGTTGAGATAGGAGAGTAACAAGCAGGCCCCCAATATTAATCTCAGAATGTAAGTGGGTATGCTGGGGCCAATGAAAGCGAGCCCATCACGTCAACTGAAACCAAAAACCCAAGAGCAGCTTTGGTGCCTCTGAGGTTCTCCAGAAAGGAGCATCTCTACATCAGGCTGATCTTGTCCACCTGAACAATTAAGAGGGCTGCAACCATTTGTTTTTCTACCACCAATCAGTATAATGTTGAGTGACAGTGAACATATGAACCTATGCACTCAGCCGATAACGGAACATTTGCCAGAGGTGGACATGCTGGAAATCAGATTGGGAATTTATACATTATAGGCCTCAGTGAATTTAAAATGCAGCTTATGGTAAATCAAACCAGGACCTTGGAATTAAAAAAACAAAAAAACAAACAGGGATTCAAGCTCCAAGAACTGTTTCCAAGAGGTCCCTGAAGATATTATGGTACACAGCCTCTTCAAAAGCTTTGCAAATGGCCCAGGAACACAATACAATGCATGCTGAAACCAGACAACTCACCTGAACGGCTTCTCTCCAGTGTGAGTCCGAATGTGTTTCCGCAAATCACTGAGGGTTGTAAAGTACTTGCTGCAGCCTTCTGATTCACAGTTAAATGTTTTCCCTGTGTGAAGCCTCTGATGGGCTTTTAACCTAAAGAAGGAAAGGAGGGGTTAGAGAATGTCTCTTCTGGTCCAAGACACACCCTGCAGTGAAAGAGCAAGGCCCATCTGATAGGATTATAGACTTGGGCCAAAGTTCTGCAAACTGAAAACACCTATCAGAGCCAACATGCTAATGGAAGAAGTTGTGTGGGTGATGTACTTCAGGCAATAAATTCTGGAAGAGCTACAAGCACTGATGTGAGAGATTTGGAGAGTGGGGATAGGGTAGGGTAAAGTATATTTCACCAAGGACATTATCCAATTCAACCAGGAGTATCCATTTCTCTGTGTGTGTGTGCATGCGTGTCCATGTCCATGCTGTAATTTCTTATGCTGAATGTGAGAATTCCTGAATTCCTCCTCTTACCTGTACAGTGTATTGAAGGCTTTTTCACAACCCTGAACATCACACTCAAAGGGCTTCTCCTTGGTGTGCACTCGGACATGGATTCTGAGACTGTAGGATGTCAGAAAGGCCTTCCCACACCCCTCCTGATTGCACACAAAGGTGTACTCCCCCCGGTGGGTCTTCTGGTGGGTGCGCAGGTTGCCTGCAGTGCTGTAGGTACGAGGGCAACCCTCAAACGTGCACTGGTAGCGCTTCACCTGTCAGACAAACAAGCACCATGAAAATCAATATCCACAGCAGGCCAACTAGGATTGGCCCAATCCATTTTACAGAGCTACTGGAAGAGATAGTAAGTTGGTAAATCAGAAAAAACTCCTAAGGTTTGCGGGTTATGCAAATTAGCAACGGAAACCCCGCCTCCTGCGCTTGCCAGCTGGGCTCTGCTCTAGGAAGGAGGCTCTGGCAAACCACTTCCGAAACACCTTGCCTTGAAAACTGCAAGGACTCATCCAAGCAGTCACTGCAGAGTCGGTAATGACTGAGCGCAGATAAAAAAAAAAAAAGAGATGTATAGGGGAAGACCACCCAGTCTGAGAGCCAGATCTCATGTGTCTCAAACTGTCTCCAGTGAATGCAACTGACATTTTTAGCAGCATCCATCATAAGCTATGATATCAAAATGATGCATGTCATGACACCAGCATCAAGACTCAAGTCAGTTACAATGTCTGATTCAAGTATATGTTGCATCATGATACTGTATATGAATCATCATTTGCCCCTCACAAAGATGCCTTGGCCAGTTGCACAGTGAAAAGGAGAGTCACTCCAGACTTCCTAGAATATTTTTTAAGGATGCATGAACAAGGATGCATGAATCTGACCACCACCGTGATGATGACAAAGGTCTATAGGAAACTGTAACTAGGCTTCATTGTACTCAGTAACAGTAATTTGTATTGTTTGTAGCCCAGATTGCACAAGGAATATATACTACAAAAACATTCAGCTAAGGACAGTTAAGGTTTCCCTGGGGAAAAAATCTGTCAAGAATGGACCAAGCCCATGTCCTCCACACACAGGGCTCTCTAACTTCTGAAGAGATTTCTCTTGAGTTAGCAATCCACTACAGTACAAAGGTGGAGAATCACAGAGGTTTGCTGGATAGATATGAAGGGAAGAAGTGGCTCAGATATTTAGAGAGAGAATTTCAAGGAAGGTACAAAAACAGAGTGAAAAGTAGCACTGGGTTTCTCTATCCCATATAACACATTTCTAAAATGGGAGACCTAGTTGGAACAGAACCACCAGAGTTTTGGCCCTCCAGTCATGCCTCACATGTACCTATGTCATTTACGTAAATCCCAGCCTCCCAATCCCAATAATAGTAGGACAAGCTCTTACTACAAACCCGTTACTCTGCTTCCCTTGGCTAAATTAAAGGAAAATCTTATTTACCAGGACTTGCAGTGAGCAACTTACTTTGAAAGATCTGAAGAAAGTATAGTAGGTGCACTCTGAGAATGCAGAAGCAAAACTTGCATAAAGTAGTATTTCCTTTGCTTTCTTTTCTAGACAATATGGGATCTTCTGAATGATTGTATTTATTTATACAGGTTATAAAGCCTCCTGAGGCTCTGTGTGTATAAAATCCCAATGCAGAGTAAGAGTATATCTCCCCCCCCCAATAGCAACAAACAAGAATGGCACACCTGCTCCTCTAGATGCTTATCATCAAAGCCTTCCAGAAAAGCCAAATCTTATGTATTCTCTGGAAGATCATAAGAGCAGGAGCAGGAGGGGACCTTCAGCAGGCACTTTCTACTCACCTGGGTCAGGCAGGCCGAATTTTCTCTAAGATAGACATTTATAAGCAATAACTAGCACCTTGAGTTCCTCTTGGAAACAAATTGGTAAACATCTGCTGTAACCATGGTATTGGATGAGAGAACAGTGATTATTGCTGGCTTGGATGAAAAGGTAGCAGGACTAGCAACTGTACTGAGTTGCATGTGAATCAAAAGCACCAAAAACAGTGGACTAATTACCCATGTGGCCCACACAAGATCTGTTCATCATCAAAAAATATACAAAGGCATCTAGTGCAGGATTCAAATGGGGTAATCTTCTAGTTAGCAGCAGCAGCAGCAGAAATAATAATAACAACAACAACGTAATCAAGGAAGACTGCAATAGTACACAACCTGTAGGTAAAAGGCAACAAAACACTTTCTTCTGAGATTTAGATCCAAGTTATTAAGTAATCACATAGCTAATGAAAGGGCGACAATATTTTTACTTCCAAAGCAAAAATGTGATATTGACACACATTTCTGTATTATTTACACAATAAGGAAATACATCTTTTACTTCTTTTTCTAAAAACTTGAGGGATATTATCATTTTTATCTTAGAAATCACATAGATAAGGAGATTTTACTTGAAACTTCAGGTGACTTTGAACGGGTTGACAATTACCCTGTTTTAAAACTGCAAAGGGAAAGAAAGTTTATTGTAAACTAGTCACTGAACCAAAAACTTTGAAGTAACAATGAAGCCAACAGAACTGCTCTCTAAATTTCCAGTTTTAAAACACCTGAAAATTCTAAGATACGGTCAAAACTTGTTAAACATAATTCCTTATCTCAATCACTAGATCCTTTCTCTTACTTTCTCTGTTATTTTAGTAGTGAAAATTTCCAAGGCAAATGACCAATAACTATGAACAGCTTTATTTAGAAACAGTAACAAAGGTTATCTGACTTATCAGGGAAACGTTAATTCCTATCACTGCAAAAGCCTACTCTTTTTAAGCCTCCTTTCTCTCTTATTTTTTATGAAATGCAATTGAGCATTTTGGAAGCAATTTGTTTAAAGATGTACAAAATGTAATATTGGACTAGTACTATATAAAATATTATCCAAGAGCAACATATGAAAACAAAATTGGCTTGGAAACTTAGGCACCTTATCTGATGTAGATGCAAGCTTGGGAAGTTGTTAGCTTCAAAAATAAATGCGAAAGAAAGTAATTTTCCCAGGCAGACAAGAATTAAAAGCAGAAGCGACTCAACAGCTTTTAAGCACAGCCCAAAATGCTTTGCAATGAAGCACTTATTCAAGAGGCCTCCAGGAAGAAGGATCCCATTTCAGCGGGGGACTTACTTCTTTAAGCTTGGTTTCAGGGCACTCTGACTGTAAAGTGAGGGTGGCCCCCTCGATGTTCCGCGGCATGGGAGTTGACCCAGGATTGATAGTCAAATGGATCTGATCCGGCGAAATAATGTGCTGCACGTAGCCCTGGGAGATCCCTTCATGATCGGACATCAAGTGAAATCTATCCTCGTGCAAGAAAGGTAGGGGACCCCCGCCCTGCCCCTCCTCTTCTTCCTCCTCCTCCTCCTCCTCCTCCTCCAACGGCTCTTGGTCTTGTTCAATGAGAACAGTCGTCCTGTCGTAGACGGTCCCGGAGGAAGGCGAGGCGAGGCCATTCTGGTCCACAAACCTCATCAGTTTTTCATCTCGGGCCAAGTCATCTTCCTCCACCTCGTAGTAGATGACATTCTCGGGACTGTTTTCCCCCATGGCTTAGCGGAGTTCGGGGGCGGCCACAGGAGGAAGACGGTGCAGGTCGTCTGCAACGGAAAGCGAAGACGCGTGAACGAGCCAGGCCGCGTTCCCCCAGAAGCCAGCGGCCCATGCTCCGGCCGCGGGTCACTCCCGGCACCCCGAGGGGCCGACCCGGGCTGCCCGCCCACCGGCCCTCTGCCCCAGGCCCAGGGCGCTCGGGGGTCCCGGCTCGACGCCCGCCTCGCCCCGCCCCGCCCCGCCCCGCCCGGCGACGAGGGAGGGAAGGAGGGAGGCCGGCAGCGGCGGCAGCGGCGCGAAGCCGGCCCGGCCCGGCGCCGCGGGCGAGGACGCGTCGCCCGCAGAGGCCCTTGCCTCACCGGGTGCCCCCCACGCCGGGTCAGGCCCGGGCGGGGCCGCAGCCATGGCGCCGGGCCGTCTTTCGCCGTCGCCGCTCGCTTGCTCGGCTGCCCGGCCGCCGCCGCCGCCTCCGCCGCCGCCGCCAGGGGCTCCGCAGACCTCCGCGGTTCCGCTTCCGGCAACCGCACAGCCCGTCGGGACGCCGCGCTTCCGGCCCGGGCCCCGCCCCCGCCGAGAGGGCCCCTGGCTCCTCCTTGGCGCGTCCCGCCGCCAGGCGGCGCTGCTTCCGCGGCGGGGGGTCTACCGGGGCGGAGCCGGGAGGGGCGACCGCCTGAACGCGGCCTTTGGCGTCTTAACGTGGCCCGATCTGCTTTTTCTGCTCTCTTTGCATTTCTGTTTTTTCGTAAAAGCTCCACAGTGAAAAGCGCCCAGGGTAATATGAAATAAAGAAACTAACTGCTCCTTAGAAAAGTTTGCAACTTATTTATTCACCTTTTTGTCTTTCTAGGCTGTTTGCAAAATGTACTGAGCGACAAACTAGCCCAACCGTGTTTTAGCCCAGCGTATGTGGGCTCAGTGCTTGACCCTAATTTACAATCCAATATATTGTGCAAATCAAAAATACAGTATTACGTTATAGACATCCCTTATGGGTGAGCATCCCTTATAGCGAGAGCGCACAAAGGGAGGAAGAAGTATAGGCGAAGAAAGACATGAGACAAAAGGAGGTGCAACTAAATTTACTTCACGCTGACACCATTTATGTACTTTTATTTATGACATTTACCGACTGCCACAACTTGCAATTCTAGGTGGTTGAACTAGAGGATGACTGGCACATAACAATAACCCCAAAGCCCTCGTCAACCAGAGTTCTCCCTTGAGGCACAAATGACCAGGCTCCGATTATCCCACTTCAGACCCATTACGCAAAGCCCCAGCGCTCTGGAGAAGGCTCTGATGCTGGAAAGAGAAGAAGAGGATGACCAGCAGCCAGGGGGATGGACTCAGTACAGTGGCTATGGGGGCACCATTGGAAGACCTGAAGGACCAGGTTGGGGACAGATCCTGGAGAAAACCTTACCTATGTGATCACTAAGAGTCAACACTGACTGGATGGCACATAACCAATTGCTCAATCAATCAAAGCCCTCTGGAAGGCCTTGGTTTCAATCAGCATTTTGAATTGCACTCAGAAACCTACTGGAAGCTGGTGCAGAACATCCAGTATCAGAGTACTATGTTCACTGCACTGAGTGTGTGTGAATATATTGGCTACAAGGTTTTAGACCAGTTGTATCTTCCACCTGGCCTTCAAAGACAGTCCCATGTTGCCCAAGTAAGGGATGATGAGGATGGGTCACGGTAACAAGGTCCTCCCACTTCAAGCAGGGCCACAACTGGTGTTGTGGCCAACCTTGGGCAAAGGACCTTCTTTTGTACATTTCTATCTTTGCAAACCATTCTTTTCTCCAGCACAACCGTATGCTAATTCATCACCTTTTGTTCTTTAAGCTCCTCACCCCTCTCTTTTTGAGAATCTCATCAGCTCCATCCAGCCACTATTTCGTTCCCTTTCCTCTTGGCCTATTCACTCTTCATATGTATCTTTTGTGATTTGACCTTCATCCTGACTAAATCACCTCAATGCACATTTGGACACTATTGTCATCATGTATGTTTAGCAGCCCCTCATTCTTTACCACACTGCTTCTGTTCGTACTACATCCAACGTTTTATATTTCTCTTGAGCTGCCACTTCTACGATATAAAGTGAATGGAAGCACATTCTTATACATGGCCTTTTGGCTTTTTATGCCAAACATTCATTTCTTGGAACCGAACACATACTTGCTACCTTTCTTTCAGCTTTTTCATGCCTTAACATTTCTCTGCCCACTTTCCCGTCTTTCATAAACATTCTGCTAAGGCATAGAGATTCTTCATGCTATCCTAGATTTGCTCCAAATCATTCAAGTTCTCAAACCACAACTTGGCATCTTCTGGATATGAAAATAGGGGGACATTCCCATCCCCACTCAATACACCTCTAATGTCTCCACGGTACAACAATGAAGAGGATATTACACTTCCTTTACTCTAGTGTTCAATGTTGAGCCTTTACCTAAGTGCATTATGCTTTACACATGCCTTATCATATAATGCTTTTCTTGCACTCAGTAACCAACCTTCAATTCTATATTTTAAGCTATATTTTTAAAATAACTATTTTTTAAAATAAAACTGGACATCTGTACCTCCCCCCCACCCCCGCCAACTTCAGCAGATTTTTCACCCCTTGAGGCCAGAGTTTAACTTCCTCCTCAGTGCAGGAATCCAATTCAAAGCATTCTTGACAGATTAAGTTTGAGCATTTGGAGCAAAGGCAAGCCCTTCTCTGGGTAAACTGCTGAACTGCTCAAAAAGGAAGCCCTTTTGGTTCTTCTCAGCCTCCTTTGCCAATCTCAACTCATTCTGAGCCTCAGCTCTCCTGATACTATCTTCATTTCCAGACTACCCATTTGAGCTTTTGGCATCCTTCTTTCCACTTCCTATAACTCAATTTTTGCTTTTCGTTATGCTACTTCTACTGTCCTGTTTCTTCTTTCTTGCTGAAGTGGTTTGCAATTGTGCATGTAGTGCGAAGTATACAATTGGCACTCTTTCTCAATCATACACCTGGTCCTGTTGGAAACTCAGGGAGGAAGGAGGGCAAGCTCAATAGCTTCAAGCTTTCCATCTTGCAAAATTCAAGGCCCACAGCTAGGCAGGGCATGTGGACCTGGCTGGGATCCTTGGATCTTGAACCCTCTAGAGCAAAGATGCATTTTCTACATGGTGGCCTTGATGGGAATGTACAGAAGTATGGCAAGGATGCAATTTGTGCATTGCTCTTTTCCACGGAGACCCTTGTCTGCACCGTAACTTTGCACAACCTTGCACTAGCAACCCAGCCTTCCCTTGTGGCCCCACAAGTCCCAGCCCTGCTGGCCTTCCAGAAGGCCATGAAGGGCTGACTATTTATTTATCATATTTATATATCCCCCAGACACTGGGGCCGGGGGGTTAATGGAGCTCTGATGTGAGGGCAGGTGTGTTATTTATGCTGCTTTTGAGATCTTTAGGGGCCTCAACCTGGTTTTTCTTTAATGGATTGCAAAATCGGTTCTATTTTTATCTTGTTTGCTGCCAAGAGTGGTAGATGGGCAGCCATATAATATGCTAAATAAAGAGATGTGTGTGAGCTTTCCCTTAAAGTTCCAGGAGTTGGCCTGAACCGCACCATTTTTCTAGTAGTAGTTTCCATCTTGAGCTGACCCTACTCCAACGCTGCTCTGCCGCCCTTCCCTAGTCCGGAGATGGTGACCAGAGTATGCTTCGGGAGCGCCGGGGGCTCCTCTCTGGTCAGCCAGAGAGCCCCTCTCCTCTTTCCTGGAGTTCAGCCTCTCCTTAACGCTTGGCTTCCTGGGCTCTGTTCAAAACTGCCCTCTCACACCTTACCCCCTTCCCAGGGTTTTTGACACCCATTTCATTCCAGGTGCAACAGAGCTCCACTCTTTGATTTGGGGGAGAAGAAGAGTATATTCACCACAGTCCTCTTTAAAGACATTTTGAAATCTTTACCTTAAGATGCAGCAACCCACCTTTCCTCACTGCAATGCCCAGAACATAAAGAGGGCTGAACCAGGCCTTGGTTGCTTCTTTGCTCCTTAAAGATGAGATCTGGTTGTCCAGTTTCCATTCTCCAGGCCCACAAGACCCAGCTAGGGGCACAGTCAAGGCAGGGTCTGGAGAAGATTCTGCCCTGGTCTCTTTATTTCACTTAATTCCAGATTTGGGAGATGCCCAAATAGGTGGCGGAGGAGGGCAGCCAAGCCAGGCTAGGGATGTCCAGGCAGTGTCCCAAAGTCAGTCCTTCCCATTCCTGCTCTTGTGCCGTGACTGGGGATGCTTTCCTGCTGGTCAATGACCCACGGAAGGGGGACAGCGGCAGAGCCAGAGAGAAAGGCCAGCCACCAAAGGCTAGGGGGGCAAGGGGAACGGCACGACCCACTGGCAGAGAGCTGGGAAGGGAAGGCTGATGTCCGCAGTCTTTTTTGCTCTGCACCTCCTTAAAACACCACCTGCCTGCCCTCTCGCCACTTGAAGAAGCTCTGTAATCTGCATTACAAAGTGTGTGAATGGTATGGAATGTATTGAGCTGTTAAACATTTTAAAGAACGTATTTAAATAAGAGCATCTGACTTAGGGCTGAAAATTACATTTAAAAGCAACAGAGGAGAGTGACTTTTTTCACAGCAACTGGGATATGAAGAGTCGGCATCCACATTAGCCACTCATTTGATACCAAAACCGCTATTCCTTTGAAAGCTGCTTCTCAATAACTGCCCTGTATATTTTTAAAAGATGATCTTTATTTTTAAAAAGTTTTAAAGGAATAAAGAATGTAGTATTCTGAATATACCAAAGTATCTTCCCAGAAATCCCACCAACGGTCTTTCAAACCCAAAGCCTTCAATGTGAGCTCCCTTCCAGGAGGAGGAATTGCTGGATGAACTGCTGAGCCTTCTGCTTCTCAGCAGGGTCGGGCACTGGGCGGCCAGGCGGAGGACGCAGCAGAACAGGCCCAAATACACTGGCTGCGCAGAGAACAGAAGGAAGCAGCTGAGGGCTACCAATAGGAAAGGGGGCCTTCGGGTTCCACACTGGTAGCGAGCTTTAGTCAGTTATTTATTGATTGGATCTGTAAGGCTGCCCAGTCATCAAGACAGCATACAGGACAAGTTAAAAGTACAATATAAAAGTGGGACCAAATAGCAAACTGCCATGCAGGGAATACGAAACACTGCAGCAGCCGCAGCATGCCGGGGGGCTCGGAATAGCTTTCAGCCGGGGCCTGCTGGAACAGCCAGTCTCATAGCCTTCCTGAAGGATGGCGGAGTCGGAGCTGCGTGGACTGCGGGGGAAATGCTGTCCCACGGGCCAGGAGCAGTGACGGGGAAAAGGGGCTCAAGTTCTGCAGTGCCGCACAGTGGAGAGGAGCCTGCAAGTCATCTCGGAGCACAGAGAAATTCCCTCCCCCTCAAAGGAGAGTCATCACAGAGGACTGAGATCAAGTGGGTCACTCTCCCCTCATCCTAGGCCCGGATGATACTGCCCTCCCAGAGGGGGGTCCCATCCTGCTTACCAAGAATATTCCCGTCCAAGTGGTTTTTCCCAGAATGTTGCAGCAGTTCCCGCAGAAATGCCATCAGGTACCTGAAGACATTTTTGTGGCACGTGGGGAGCATGGAAACCACCTGGAAGAGAGAAACAACAGCTACTGCTGACCCAGGGATGCCCAGGGGTAGTTTCATATCCCCACTGTTTTTGGGGCGCTCTTACCTGGCTGCTCAGGACAAAGCTGCTGGCCCTCTCCACACTGCTGTCATACAGCTGGTAACAGATAACTGGCTCAGGAAGACTCTCCAAGAAGAGGAGCAGGGCTTCAGCCACTGAGGAGCTGCTGCCAACTGACCAATGATGATGAAAGGAAACTTGGAACTAGACTGCTTACTCTAGCTATGTGCAATTAACTTGACCCTGGGCAAGCCCCACACTCCCACAGGCCGTGCCGTTTCATGGCCTAAATCTGAAGACCCTGCAGAAGGCCATGATAGTCTCAGGTCTGTAAAGCCAAGCAGAAGAACAGGTGCAATCTGCTAGCCCACAAGGTCAATGGACAAATAGCCGAAGGTAAAAGGTGGTCTGGGGAAAAGGTTTCCTTTGTCCATTTCAGAAGCCACCGCAAGCGTTTTAAGAAGACAGTCTGGAAAAAGTCCCTCTTGGGGTGGAGCTGGGGCAGTTGAAAGGCTGAAGCTGCTGTATAACTCTCCCAATCTGTCTTCTAGCACTGGCACATCACCCAGAGACTCTGCTAAAGGTTGTCACAGAAGTAGGATTATGAAATGGCACAAAGCAGCTTTAAGGGATGATAATGTAATGAATGCGAGGGAGAAAGAGAAAGGCCTTTCCCAAAGAATACTGAACGTGTCCAACGTCCCTGTGTCCAGGCAGTCGCGGATCTCCGGAAACTCAGCTCTCAGGCCAGGCTGCTGGAACAGGTCTTTCTGCAGTGGCAGCATAATCATAAGTAGATGAAAATTACATAAAAACAGTTGCATTTTGTCAGGTCTTCTGAAAGCACATCCCTTTTATTTGCATCCAGGCACACACACCCCTACCCCCGTCATCCCACAGCCAGGCTTTCTTGCACATGAAACTGTCAAGAGTACAGATAATCCTCATTTAGCAACTGCCTCATTTAGTAACCATTCACAATTATGACTGTGATGAAAAAGTAACTTTGCAACCAAACCTCGCATTTACAACCTTTGCGGGTCTGTAAAGCAAAGGAAAGCTGAAGTCAAATTGTAAGCACAGTCATGGTTTCACTTAGTGTCCACTTTGCTTAGAAACCGAGTTGCCAGTCTCAATTGTGGTCACTAAATGAGGACTACCTGTAAGGAACAGGGCTGAAGCAAATAATCTATAGAGACATTCCCTGGACATTCTCTTCTATCCCTGATTTCAGAATTAATTACCTGCCTACTAAAACACTACCGTCCTCTCATGATTAGGATGTACAGACTCAGATGCATACCAACCTGCTGGCAAGCACTGCGGCAGAGATGGTCCACCATCATCCACAGTTCCTTGGGTATGTCCAAGGGCTTCTCATCCCAGAAGAAATCTTCTCCTGACCACAATGGCATCAGTGTCTGGATAAAAACAGCCACATGCTCTATAAGAGCCTTTGAACTTGTGCAAATCAGGGTATCACAGGGTAAAAGGGCAGTACCAGGGCAGTAAGAACTCACCAGATTCCTGATGGCCTCTGGCAACATATCTTGAATGGGTTGTCTCATGTGAGTGAGTGCCTGTATAGGGGACCCAAAGCAGCTGGGCAGGTAATTCCCTGACACAGATAAAAAATAATCCTTGCCCCGATCAAGGTGTAAAACTAAGATGTCTTCCAAATGGTCTTCTCCAGAGTTTAAATGGGTTGCTGTTGATTTATTCACAAATACTTCCAACTCAACAGTTACCTCAGCATCTCCAAAGAGAAGAAAGATGTAAACTAAGAATACCAAGACTAAAAACTTCACACAGATCTCATGCACAGGTAGGAAGAGGATGGAAGTGTTGAGAAACCCTAGTAGGGTTTCACAAGGAAAGATCAGATGATCAAAGATCAACTTTTTAGCAAAGTTTTGCTATAGTCTCATGGAAGAAGCAAAGTGGAATATTCCAGACACAAAACATAATCACAGATCCTATTGATCAGCTGGTTGGGATTAATGATATCAAAGATAAAAAAAACCATGGGGTACAGAAAAACACTATCAAGGGCCATAAATATAGACCAGGAATCAAACTTCTGCAAGTTCATACAATCACAATTATCCAAGACTGGTGCTCATACAACCACCTTTTCAGGGAAAAGGACAGGTTTTTAATTAAAATTAATTAAAAATTGCAGAGGACGAACTTTATGTTCTCCACCCCAAGATCAAACAGCAACCTGCCAACTGCTTCTTTCTAGCATAAACTGAAGCAGAATATGCATTACACACACATATCACAGACACCCAAGTCACCTGGTAACAAGAAGCCCTTGCTGGGTTTTGCTATTAACCATGGCTTGCAATAGCTGCTTTCATGTGGCTTGCAGATGAACTCAAACTGGCAAGGGATTGGCCCGTTGCAGATGATGAAGAATTCCATCTGTAACTGCATGAACTTCACGTCCCTGAAGAAGAACTGGAGGTGGGAGCAGAAGAAAATAAAGACCCATGGTTCAGTTAAGGTGCTATTCAGCCATCCTTGAGCTGGCCGAAATTATATCGGTGTCGATTTTGTTTTCCCCGGTCAACCCCTATTTTGTTTCTATAGCCTCTATTCTGATTTGCCATCTGATGGTGGTATCCTTGTTTAGGCCAGGTTAAGCACCAATATTGCTTAAACCCTCTCATTTTACTCCCCCCCCCCAATTTCTGAATACCTCCAGCCAGCAGGAAATAATTTCTCAATTATTTATTTATTTTTCTTAAATAATTTTTTGACAGATGACTAGACGTTGCTGTTTTCCGAACCAGCTTAGCAAACCATGTTCCCAGCTCTACTACTAAGCAAGATTGTCTAGAATCTTGATCAAAAGGCCTCTTAAGGGACCTCTCCTGCCTGAATTCACTGGCGCTCAGTTCAGCTCCTGCACTGAACCATCTCTCTCTAGTTGGGTAGCACTATTTTACCTCCCTCTTGGAGAGCGTGACGGATGGGATGCTAGCATTCTCCATCTTGTCTAGGGAGCTCACAGTTTCCTCAAAGACTTTGCGGTAGAGCTGCTCATCCACCACCTTCACCTAGAAGGGACACATAATCCTGATCAGCACCGCAACATCATCAGTATCACCTGCCATAGAAGCTAAGCCACGAGAGCCAAGCCACAGAGGCAGTCACTCAATCCGTCTCAAGGGAACAGGGCCAACCTGCCCCTGTTCAAAAATGTTCTGCTATAGCTTTTCTTCTATGCAACCTAGAGAAGAGGATTTTCCGTGGCGACTTGTGGAATGGAAGTGGTGCTGGCATCCTTTTCAGAGCCCCACCTTAGCCTGCTCGAGACACTTTGTTCTTCAAGCGTAATGGTTTTATTTTGCTCAGGGTTCTGAGTTGCTGCCTCATTTTATGGCTAATTTGTTGAATACTTTTTTATTATATATTTGCCTGGAGTCTACTGGATTTATATTAGCTCAACTCCACTACTGTCTTTTCTTTCCTGTCAGAATCCTTCTTGTGTAGGATATTGCTCTCATTTTGTTAAATGCAACAAGCGGTTGTGTTCCCTGACACACAGATGCAGAAAAGAAAAGCAGCAATGTGAGTGCACGCGTGTGGGTAGAATGGAATAGCAGAAGATCCACAAGCATTGGTTACCATACAAAGCTGAGGGCAGGGAGGAGCAGAAGATGCCAAAAGGGCCTGGGAAGATGGGAGAGGCAGGGAGGACTGAGCCAAGGCCTTGTGCCCAGTGGCCTAGTTCAGCATACCCCAATGCTGAACACAGCACTGACTGGCTTGTGGTCACTGTTCCTCAAGGACATGTGGCTTCGGTAGCTCAGCTGAGAGATGGTCTTCCCCTTGAATAGAATTCGGTCACACCAGGCAAAGGCACAGCATCGCTCACTGCAAGAAGAACAAAGGAAGCACCATCCAGCCGCTGACCCAGCCAAATGCAACCCCACAGCCGTTTCCCCACTTGTACCTAGTCACTGGGCAGGCGCGCACCAGCAGCCTCTTTCTTCTGCCACATCCTCAGGAAGTTTTTTATACTTATATTTATATTTATATATCAAATTTGTCACCACCCATCTTGTTGAAACGACTCTGGGCAGTTTACAAAACAGTTAAAATCAATTAAAATTACAATATACAATACTTTTAATAAATAGAAAATAAATAGATCCAAGAATAGATATAAAATTGGCAGTCACTCAGGGAGTGTTATCAAGGCGCCAGCCATCCCCAGGATTGGGTAAGATTGTTATCACCCCATGCAAGCTGGCAGAGCCAGGTCTTTAATCCTTTCTGGAAGGCCGGGAGGGTAGGGGCCTGCCGTACCTCTGGGGGGAGAACGTTCCAAAGGGCGGGGGCAGCGGCTCTAACGCTAACTTCCATAGGTCGCGGCGCATTCCTTGCTGGAAGCAGTCGATTTTGAACTGCTCTGGCCAATCCAGAAGCAGCCCCGCAACCCCATGGAATTCCAGTACTTGGTGGGACTACGGGTTCTCTGCCGCATGGTGCTTAGTTGCGCCCGGGCTTTGGTGACTACTCCTGGGTCCTCAAATCTCCTACGAAGAGCGGTTAAAAATCCACCCAGGTGGTTTAGTTCGGGCACTTGTGCTGCTTGGAGCTGGATCAGCCACTCCCCCGCAGCGGCACTGTTTCAGTTTCACCGCCTTAGGCATAAACGGCCAGGAAAGGTAAACAGGCAACTGCAAGCCAATTGCCGGCAAGTGGCGGCAATTAACCTGGGGCGAGAACAAAGGGGAAACAGATACCTTGTAATGCAGCTGGCTTCCCCAAATGCCCCAGGCAATGGTAACCACAATACTCAAGGAACTCAGCTATCCAGCAATGATCTACAACCAATTAAAAACCTCTGGTTTTACCTGCAGAAGGAAAGCTCCATGACCACGGCAATTACAAAATAAAGGAAGCAGGCTGAATCTGCCATTAGAAGAAGGGAGGGGGAGCTTAATGACGGAAGGGCGACCCAAGTATGGGCAGAGGCAGAAGCCAGGGGTACTGCAGGGTCAAGGGGGGAAATCCCATATAAACACTGTAAGGAACATGCCAAGCCAATCCTGGCTTTGTCTGTAACCGTTACGCATTACACCTGAGTAAAGTAACTTTCATCCGAGCCTGTGTCTCACAAGGTTTTTATTCAATGTTGAATGCAGCGATCCTTACAGTAATTAACACCCAATATATTTTTTCCTCTTTTAGCTTTGTTTTTTTTAGTTTTAAAGTTTTTTTTAATAATAATAATAGTTTTATATATATTGGTTTTTTTAGCTCTGTTGTACACTGCCCAGAATCACTTATGAGATGGGCGCCCATATAAATTTGACAAATCAATAAATTAAATAAAGGGCTGTATGCGTGTGCTCCCTCACATTGCAAAAATACTGAAGTAATTCAAAATGTTTATAACATCCTTGGAAAAACACAAAGTTTTGACAATAGCTGCCTGCCACCCACCCACCCTCCCTCCCCTTCCTCTGCCCCCTACCTGGTATCCCATTCATCAGAGCCAGCTTTGTATTTGTAAGTGGGTTGGAAGTTGATCTCTCCCTCTGTGAAGTCTTCAAACACCCTCTTTGCCTCCATTTGGTTCTTCAGCTGGCAAGAGAAGGAAGCAAAGACACTAGAAGAGCCCTTGGTCACTAGAAGAGCACCTCAGGCTGGAACCTTCATCTCCGAGGAGCAGCGCGGCCAGCTTTGTTTTGGTGCACCTGAGAATGCCAGCAAGCAAAAGACCATGCAGAAGACATGCATCTGATTTCTTCTCGTTTGTTCAAGGGCAAAATTCAAGCACGTTCTCTCAGTTCCAGCATGCTTGCAATAATAGGAAATTATCTCCTCCCAATTTTGATGGATTTCAACAGACAAAATGATGAATGTGCCAAAACCCTACAAGCTACAGCTTTAAGTCAGCCATTATTTTTATTTCCTAAAATCCTGATCCTACTTCAGGAGGCTTTCATTTCAAGCAGAAATGCTTAGGCTGTTACAGGAAATGTACTTTCTTAGAAAGCCCACTAAAATTAGGGAACAAAGTGGCTTTGTGGCTGTCAAACAGTATTGAACTGTAAAGTTCCTCTAGGCAGCATATAATACTGTACATAAATATGGCAACTTTTTAGAAACCTGATTGTAAGGCTTCACCCAAACTAATACCTAAACTAGAAGTCTTGCAACAGAGGTTCCAGGGTGCAACTTGGGTAAGATACTTTTACCCAGATACTAGAAAAGTTCCCAGGAATGGGGGGAAAAAAACCTGGCCATTTCTTGCTCTGTTAAATCTCAATCTTTCACAGTGCTGTTCCAGCAGCTCTCTGGGCTGCTCCTCAGAAGCAGAGGAAGCAGCTGCCTTAGGGGCCTTCTTGGTATTACTTCCGCCAGCAGACTGCCCTACCTTGCAGTTCTTTTCTGAACAAAATGGGAGGCCAAGCTCCTAGAAGGACAGGATACATGATAAAGTAAATCAATCAATATAACCTGTCATTATCCAACAAGAGGAAAGGAAGCAGCATGCCTCATATGATGGATTTCCTTTCTACTTCTTACTTCCTTTGGAAAGGAAAAAAAAAAAGAATGTTCTTTCCTTGTTCATCCAGCCTGCCTGAAAACATGCTTTACATTATAACTGACTGTGTTCTGTGACTCATCTGAGCAGGACAACAATTATTTGGCCTGAAAGATGGAGACATCTCACTTCTAAGTCCTGCTGTGCTGCCTCATTGTATTGGGTAGGGTGAGGGGGGTTCCTGGGAGGGATGAGCGAAGAATATTGGGAGTGTATGCCAAGAGTATATATTCCCAGCAGGGTCACTCAAGGGGTGAAGGTCATCCCAGCTGCCCAGCTAAAGCAAGCAAGCACCTATATTGGGCAGCAGTGATAATAAGAAGATGCTGGAGGTGGAAGATCACTTTAGTGACAATGGCAAAGGCATCCATTCATACTGTGTGGGAGAAAGCAATGGTAAACCACTCCTGTATTTTTACCAAGAAAGCCATATGGATAGAAAATATAAAATAATTGACGATATAGTGCTGGATGATGGGCCTCTTAGGTCGCATGGCACTCAATGTGCTATTGGGGAAGAGCTGATGATCTTTTGGAATGCTAATGGTATTTATAATTAAAACTAGATTAAAGCCTTGGTTGCTGATGTTGCCTTACAGAAAAAGAAAATCTGAAGCTGCAATGATAGAATTACAGTAGGAACGTGAACACGGGAAAGCTCAACACAGTGAAAGATGAAATGAAGCAACTACAAATTGACATCTTAGGCATCAGCAAATTGAGATGGACTGGAATTGGACACTTTCAGTCAGTAGATCACACTGTTTATTACTCAGGACATGGAAAACAAAGAAGGGATGGTGTTACTTTTACAGTTAGGGAGGATATAACAAGAACAGTACTTGGCTGCCATGCAACCAATGATCAAATAATATTAATTAGAGTTCATGGACTCATATTAAAGGGTTGCTTTAATATGACAATCATTCAAGTTTATGCTCCAACCACTGATGCAGAAGAGGAGGAGGTAAGTTTTATGATCAAGTTCAATTTGACAGAACGCACAAGAAGATGCACTGCTTGTGATTGGAGACTGGAATACCAAAGTTGGAAACCTTCAAGAGGAAACTGTAGTTCGATTGTATGAATTAGGAAACTGAAATGAAGGAGACTGTTATGGCCCAGGCTCAGGACTCAGATTCCGAATCTGACCCTGAAGAAGCTGCTTCAGCTGAGCCTGTGGAACGTCAGCCTCAGGAAAGACAAAGCCAGGAATCACCCGAGGCTAATCAAACACAGGCACCACCTGAGCAGCTGGAGAAGTCAGATGAGGATGACGTAAGGCCTCCCAGCCCCCACACCTGACGAGTAGAGAAGAGTGGAGCAGTGAAGGTCTGTTAGGCTCCTTGCCAAGCAAGGGAGTAAATCTTGTGATTAGTGACAGCTGGCTGCAGCCTTCTATTAGAAGCAGCTCTAACCCATGCTCCCTTTGCTGGAAATGGTGTCTCATTCCTGCAAATCCTGTTTGTGTTTGAAACCTTAAACTTCTGATCTCTGGACTGGCTGACAACCCTGACCTGGCTCTCAGAACCCTGGATTTGGATTTGGATTACTCTTCTGTGCACTCCTATTTAGAAAGCAAACTCTTCAGGCAAGCCTCAGTTTTGTTTACATTGCTTTGTTTGCTGTTATCTCTTCAGCCTTGGAGTAAAATTGCTAAACTCCATAAGCAACCACATGTGAGTGTGTGTGGTTGAAACCTGAAGCAGGACAGTTTGTTTTTAGCCCAGTTATCTCTTAGTTGACTGGGGAGGGAAACTCTTTCTAACAGCACGGAGCAACTTGCTGCTGAGAACACACAGCTGACTCAGCAGCTTGCTTTACTCTCAGCTCAGCTGTAAGCCCAAGCAGTACAACCAGCAGCTGCAGCAGCACATACCCCCAATGCAGAAAATGTCTTATTTTTACAAAAGACCAGAACATCTTACCAGCAATCATTGCCCAGATAAGCAGAGATTAACACCAAGATTATCACCAGACATACAATCAGCAGTAAGCAATACCCTAATCAAGAAACTACCAGGAGGAACCCCCCCCCAACACTGGTGGGGCAGGCCACTGTATATAAACAGAGAGCAAACCCCATTCCGTTCTAGCACTGAAGATGTTACCTAGCCAGGTAACAAAAAATTTGCAAGAACAGAACCAAGCTCAGAGAACCCCAAGGACTCCACAATGTCTTATTGCCTGCCCAGAAAAATTTAATGGGATGCTGTCTCAATTTCCTGCCTTCTGGGGACAATGCAATCTGCACATGAGTGTGTGTGGGCGGGGGGGGGGGGGAGATTTTCCAACAGACAGGCATTGAGTTGGTTTTGTGATCAGTCTCTCAGCTGGAAATGCTGCTAGGTGGGCCACACCATTGTTAACACAACAGAGTCCCCTGCTGGATTACTTTGCTGCATTTAGTCAACTGGTCCAAACCATATATACTAACCCTGTGAAAGCTCAGACAGCAAATCGCCAAATTCAAGAACTGAAATAAGGGTGCAGCTCAGCGGCTAAATAAGTGATCATCTCCCAAGATCTGGCCTGGAATGAAGTGGCACTTATGTTTCAGAAAGGGTTGGCAGATGAAATTCTGGATGAGCTAATAACTGAATGCCCAGGTATGATGCAGGAGTTAGTTCAGCTGTGCCTTAGAATGGAAGGGCACTTACAACAACAAAAAGCTAGAGCTCGAGCTAACAAACATGTTGCCAAACCTGTAGCACCTCAGCCTTCAGAAAACGACCACAGAAGAACCCATGCTGGTTGGGGGTGCCTGTCCCTGACTGACAGATACGGAAAAGGCATGGAGGCATAGAGGGGCTGTGTTTGTACTGTAGGGGCCAGGGACATAGAGCAGCCACATGCCCTGTCAAGGAAACAAACTCAGCCCTCTTGGGACATGGACCCGCCCAGTTTAGGTGGGCTGCTAAACTGGGGACAAGTTCTGGCAACACAAGGCCAAACCCCATGTTCTACTCCATCCAAGCACCTAGTGGTCTGAGTTTTATTGAAGCTACTGGGGAAGCCTGCCTTGGAAACCTGGGCTGTGGTTGACTCAGGCCACTGCTAATTTTATGGATCTTAAATTTGCCAAGGACCAGGGAATTCCCAAACATCCAGTTAAATCACCCCTGGTTGTGGAGATCATTGATGGCCACACTTTGGTATCCTGGGCAACAGAGAAATTAAAGATGAGCTAGAGACTCATTGTGAAGAGGTTGAATTTTATTTAGCCTCTGCATCCCACTTCCCCACTGTCTTGGGTTTGGAATGGCTACAGACTCACGACCCTCACACTGTCTGATCTACTGACACCATAATGTTTGCTACCCCCTGTTGCAACCATCACCTGGTAGCCATTCCTGTGACATTACCAGCTGAACAAGAGGGAGAGATGCTTCATGACCTTCCATTGAAACACCGAGACTTTGCAGATTTATTCAGTGAAGGGGAAGCACCCCCACATCATCTGTATGACTGCACTATTGATCTAGTACTCGGGGCGAAGATTCCAGTTGGATGTCTCTACTCCCTATCAGAACCTGAGTTGGCAGCCTTGAGGGACTTCATTGATAAAAATCTGAAAAGAAGTTTTATTCGATCCTTGTTCTCTCCCACAGCAGATCCTGCATTATTTGTCAAAAAGAACTTGGGAGAACTCTGCAGTGATTACCATCAATTGAACCAGATTACTGTGTGCAATCATTATCCCTTGCCACTCATTTCAGAACTTCTAGAATGCCTCCGAAATGCCTGGGTGGTTAGCAAGCTGGACCTCAGAGGAGCATATAACTTAGTGCACTGTAATGGATGGCATGAGCGGGGAAGATTCTGCAATGGAAGTTCAAGGTTGTCAGGAGGGGGGAGAGGCATTCCAGAGCAAGTGCCTCCTCAGCCCACAATAAGAGTGTGGGAAGAGGATGAGGCTGGTCCCTCCCTAAAGTCTCACAGGGTGGTACATCCACTAGTTGCTTTAGCATAGGTTTAGTCTGGCGAGATTCTGTCTATTAGATGCGAGCTAATAAAGGAACTGAACTGTACTGGATTGCCTTGTTGTTCTTGGGCTGAACTTTGCATGCACATATGGAAAAGAGATGAATGTAAGACAGCATTTCACACCCAGTATGGGCGAATACATGGTCATGCCCTTTGGATTGATTAGTACTCCAGCAGTCTTCCAGCATTCCATGAATGATGTCTTCCAAGATCTCCTGGACCTCTATGTCATTATTTACCTTGATGACATCTTGATTTTTTCAAGTTCCATTGCAGAACATGAATAACCTGTAAGAACTGTATTACAGAGACTCCAGGAAAAATGTTTGTTTACCAAGCTCACCAAGTGTGAATTCAAGAAGGCCACTATTGACTTTCTAGGCCATTGCATTTTTTCAGCTGGTATTGCCATGGATCCTGCTAAGGTGGATGCTATCTTGTCTTGGCAGCCTCCACACAAAGACAAGGACACAGAACTCCTGCTGGGTTTTGCAAATTATTACCCATCTTTTATTCCTCGGCTTGCCGAAGTCACACCACCATTGAGCAACCTCCTCCAGAAGAAGGTCTCCTTTCAATGGGAATGAGAGGGCTCAGAAGGCTTTCGAAGCTTTGAAGTCTGCATTTGCCTCTCAGCCCATCCTTCATCACCCAGACCCAGCAAGGCCTTTTGTCATAGAGACTGGCATCTCTGATGTAGCCTTGGGAGTGCTTGGCAACTGGCATGTATTTACTATGGTTGCAGTGTCCAGGGGTCACATGATCGCCATTTGTGACCTTCCCAGGGGACTTCCAACAAACGAAGTCAATTGGGGAAGCCAGATTCACTTAACAACAGCGTGATTCACCTAACAACTGTGGCAAAAACGCTCATAAAATCAGACACAACTCACTGACCACATTGCTTAGTGACAGAAGTTCTGGTCCCAATTGTGGTCATAAGTTGAGGACTATCTGTAATGGTATCCAATGCTGCTGAAAGACTGAACAGAAGAAGAGAAAGCACAGCACAGTCCTATCAAAGAGCAGCTCAGGTAGACTCCATCCATGCCTGTGCTTGAAATATGACTGGAAAAGATCCAGACAATCCATCTTATCCAGTCCACTCTGTGGTTCAAGCTGAACTACCTCCTTAACAGCCTTATCAAATAGCTGGCCACTAGTTCTGTAGAAATGTTGGCCCAGGGGTGGCTTTTTGAGGATGGGGTGCCGCTGTCAAGGATAGGGCCTTAACTCCTCCCCTAAATATATGTTACCACCTCTGAAACCCATAAAGTATTGCCCTCTTTGGCCGCTTGAATCATCCAAGCAGGACAAAAATCTAACACACAGGTGGCTGAGCTCATCCCACAGAGGACCGTGTCAACCTTCTTGAATGTCTGAAAAAATCCCAGATAGTCTTGCAAAATGCTACTTTCGTCATCTCAGGAGGCTCTGTCCATCAAACATTCAGCTTAGAGCAAATATGGCCAATGTTATTCTCAAAGTGCTTAGCACACTGCTAATAAAGCATGGCAAGAGGGAGTTGCTGGGAGTTAGGCGGCATATGAATTTAATTAATAAATTATATTGTTGTTATTTGTTTCAGAACGCAAAAAGAAGCAAGTCATTCTAAATAGAGCTGCTTGTCTACACTCTGCAGATGCAGTAAGTGCAGAGAAGCACTGACACTTTGTCATGGCATAGGCCCAAACCTGGGCTTGTACACATGTCTAGTTATCATTGCTCCTCATCTTCTGCCAGCATCATGACAGTCATCTCCTTTTCTGCTTTGTCTCCTGGAATTCCTCAGTAAAACAAAGAGCCCCCTGGATTGGTGGACAAAGAGAAGCCACTCAGAAGAACCTTATTGCATACTACTGAGTTGAGGGTGTAATGACTTGAGACAATCCACAGTTGTCACAACTGTCATGAATTCCTGAGCTCCTCCTGACCACACCCCAAGGCATGGGGGTTAAAGTCCCCCAGCACACTACCAGCCCCAAGATGAGGTTGAAGAGTTTGAGGAAGAAGCTGGGTGGTGCACCAGCAAGACTTACACCCACATGTACATAAAAGGCCTTGCATCCAGCTGCTTACAGAAGAGTATATCTGGTCACCAGATTCCCACAAGGTATCAAAGCTGCCCTTCTCTCCTGCCCTTGAGTTACTGACACTGGTATATCATCCCAAACCAAGCCAGGCAAATTTCAAAGAAGGAAATGGACTTCCATCTTCACCCAGCCTAGTTTCTGTAGTATGTGTCATGTGTTCACTTTTCCAACATTAAACCATGGAGATTATTTTGGTGAATTTTGTCTGTATGCTTAAATGCACTGAAAAATAATTATTTTGCAGCTCAGCAGAGCAGGAAACTCTGAAACAGCTCAGATTCTTTAGCCACTTGTAGTAATTTCATGGGAAGAACAGCAGCAGTGGTAGCAGCAGAACCCCTCCCTTTGTCCCTCTTCCTCATGGCAGGGTTCACACAATGACTAGGCTAACGAAAGGTTGGGTACACTGCAGTTCAGTGTGTTTTTGGAATCTGGACATTGTCTTAGCAGGCTTTTTGAACTAGGCCATAGGACTTTAAGCCTAGCTTGTTGTGTGAACACATCAAAGGTGTCTTGTTAATCCAGATTTAATAATAGTAATTATTATTTATATGCCACCCAACTCCTAGCAACATTGGGCATTTTACAAATTGTTAACATTTAAGAACAAGTAACAATAGAAGATACACAAACAAAGATGGCAGAGACACTAAACCCAGATGGGAACAAAGAAAAATAAAGGGGGTGTCACTCACACTCGCCAATGGCCTGGGTGAAGAGCCATGTCTTCAGGGCCCTCTGACACACCAGCAGGGTGGGGGGCCATTCAAATCTCAGGGGGAACCTCATTCCAGAGGGCAGGTGCTGTGAGAGAGAAGGGGCGCTTCCGGGGTCCTGACAGATGGCATTGTTTAATCGAAGGAACCCAGAATGCACCAACCCTGCCAGATTGAACCGGCCAGGCAGATACTATGGGAGACAGGCAGTCTCTCAAGTAACCAGGCCCTGTGCCACACCTGGAAGCAAACTGGCAACCAGTGCAGCTCACCAAGCAGAGGTGTTATATGGGCATGCCCATTACTGCCTGCTCTGCTGTATTCTGGACCAGCTGAAACTTCTGGGTGGTCTTCAAGGACAGCCCCATGTACAGCACATTGCAGTAGTCAAGCCATGAAGTTACCAGGGCATGAATGAGTATCTGAAGGGCCCCCCAATCTAGGAAAAGGCACAACTGGCACACCAGATGAAGCTGGGCAAAGGCCTTCCTGGCCACAGCTGCCATCTGCTCATCAAGCAGGAGCTGTGAATCCAGGAAGACCCCAAATTGCACATCACCATTCAAAAGGGAGTGCCACCCCCATTTAGGGTTTAGCATGTTGTACGAACTCAGCTTCCAAGGGTCTGCTCCTCCCAAACTTTTCAAAGGAGAATAAGAAAGAGAGTTGACCTCACCTGATCATACTGATAAAGAGCACAGATATCTTGGGCATCTATCAGTTTCTTTACTCGCTCTATGTCCTGCTCCTCCAGCCGGTAGTTCAAGTCCCCCAACCATACGATAACGCTGTCAGGAAGGAATTCTGGTAAGAAGATGACTGCCACAGGTTGCAGCCCCACCTTCTCAGCTTCCAGTGGCCCTTCCAGTCCTACTTTTCCTTCCCTGCCTTGAATCCACCAAATGCAAAACAGATACCAAGTGAACTTCAACCCAGGTCAGCACCTTGAGTCCCTACTTCTTGCACAATGGAAATCCACAGCAAGGCCAAACTATGCATTCTGTTGACCAATGTGCCCTCTGAGGCTTCCCCACTTACTCATGCTGGCTGAGGGGGATGGCTGGTAGGCTGGGATCCTGCTGGTAGAATTGCAGGCGGGCACAGATGTCATGGAAGTCCTGGTTCTGCTGCTCAGATTCCTGTGGGTGGGCTGCCAGGTGGGCATTCACCATACAAATAGTGGTGCTATGAAACCTGAAGTGGATGGCCACGGCCCCCTTGTCACCCTGCAGGATAGAAGGACTGCATAGGTCTGTGGCCATAACGATGTGGAAAAAAACTGCAAAATGGGTCCTTGCTTGGAAGCAAGCAGGAAAGGGCAAGGAAAATCCAGCCCACACAAAGAAGACCTAAGACCCCATTTATACCCATCTCCAGCCAAAGACGGCATTCAGCCTGGTCCAGGGGAGGGGACAGGGAGCTCTCAGAAACATTTCTGAAGCTTAATTTTAAATAATGTTCATCTAAATATCTGCCATTTATACCTCTAGATTTTTTTCGTAACAGATGTATTCCCCTCAGATACTGTTTCCAAGCAGTTGGGTGCAAATTTTGATAGCAAATAGGAAGATGCTGCAAGGATCAGTCCAAAGCTTGCCTGTAAAACTCAGGAAAGGCATCTGAGCTGCAACAGGCTGTGAGCCAGAGGACTTCCCTTCCCTTGGAGCATGCGATGGGTTGAGCAGGACACAACCTGATGCCAACTGCTCCCCTTACTGCTGAAAGACCCCAGCCCCGCTACATTCTCACAGCCCAGGATCACTCCGCCACGCCCAGGGCCTCCTCTCTCTCATTTGCCCTTAACACAAGGGCTCAGGGTCCCTACCCTCCTATTCTGCAAACAAGCCTTTGCATGGCCTCTGCACTGAATCTGGTGGGCTTCTTACCCTTGAGGCTGCAGAGAGAGCTGCATCCTGAACTTTCTAGGCCTTTCTTTTCCTTCCATTCCTTCTCCTCTTTTCCCCCCGTTCTTTGTTTAACATTGTGACCTCATGCTAAACAATGAGGCTTTGATTTAATACAATGTGTGAGCTTAGCCCTGGCAGTCTGCATACCACCACTGAGGTCTCTGGAGGTACAAAATAATTAATAATGTTTCACTTAAGCATACAAGTATCTCATAACTGTTCCTTTCTGGAAGGAAGCTATTACATATATTAACTCAACTTTGAGACAATATTTAATATTCTGAGAGGTTCATATTCTTTGGAAGTGTTTCCTTATCGCACGGAAATGGGTGTCTAGCCAAAGAAAGTGGATGCTCTCTGCCCTGCTTGCAGCTGAAAAAGAAGCACAGGGCCCCAACCCAACAACTCAGTGGCCTAGAAAACTGCTGTTACAAGTGAATTATTTATCCACATAGATTAGATGATTATAATGAAATACGGCTAACATTCACTGAAATGCATAAATATCTGTATAGTCATATGAAAAAATAAGTACACCCCATGGAATTTTTTTACTTTTTCAACATATTTCAACATACAAATATTTGATCAAAAAGTTCAATGGGTGTACTTACTTTTTCACATGGCTGTATATGTGTCATGGATATATATACATATATAAACATTCTATGTATATGTATCCATGAATATTCATCCTGTACGATTTGGGGGGGGGTTTCTGTTCTTTCTTTATAACTTTACAGGTAGTCCTTATTTAGCAACTGCCTCAGATAGTGACCATTCACAAATAGGACAATAATAAACTAATAACAAATTCATTTTCCGACCAATGCATACATTTATGACCATATTTCATACACCTGACAATAACGCACGTTGGTGTGAGAGTAATGCTGGCATAGCTGTTTGAGAGAACTTTATCTGGGACTTCTGGGTGGGAACGTGGCAGACTAGCACGTCTCTGCACACTGGGGATAACACTGAGGCAAAGACCAGCAGCTGGGTGATGCGCCCGAACTAATGGAGTTTCTCCAGACAAGGAGAAAGCCATGAGATTGCCCACTTGAGCTCTAGATGGCTGTTCCTTGTGAGGAAGCCTGCAGGATCTGGAGATAACCTATAGGTGATTCATGAGTAGAGTGCTGGGAGCCACAGAAGAATAAACACATTCACAACCTCAGACAAAGCCTTTTAAAAGGACACTTGGTTTGCCCAATCCACTTTCTAACACACATTTGGATGGAAAGAATTTAAAAGTGAAAAGAGACTGTGAGTGTACCAAAGCCACCTGGATGAGTGTATCTTCAACCCATGGGAAGGACTAAAGTAAAAAGAAAGAGAATACAGGTAGTCCTCAGTTAACAATGGTAATTGGGACTGGAATTTCCCAAGACAGTAAGCTCTTCTACACACAAGTACTTACAGTACTCTTGAAATCCCTTCCTCTCCAATCTCTCCACTCTGTGGAAGGGGAGAAAAAAGCAAGTGATTTCTGTAGGCAATCTCTCCTGTGCCTGACCTTCCCTCCCCGCCCCCCCTCCCCCCCCCCCCCGGCCAGGGATGCGATCACACCAGCAGCAGGAAAGGGTCAGGCAAATGAGAGATTGCCTACAGAAATCACTTACTTTTTTTCTCCCCACCCCAATAGAAAAGAAACAGCAGGCAAAGAGAAATAGTTAACGTATAAAGATCTACTAATATAGAAAGACAGAGAACTTAAGACGAAATCAAGAGAACAATTGTCTGCAGAAGGATTTCATTTTCAACGGTTTTCATATGCACAATTAAGAGAAATATTTAATATAGATAAGATAATGGGAACTGAACAACATAAAATAGAATTTGAAAATGAATTGTGTACAAATCATACAATTGCAAAAATGTATAAACTTTTATTGAGATTTGAAACAGAAGAGGAACAAGTTAAGGATAAAAAATGGAAAGAGGGGCTTGAGCAGAATACCAGCAAATAGCCTGAATCTCCAAGGACAGAGTCAGGAAGGCTAACGCTCAGAATGAGCTGAGACTTGCAACAAATGCCAAAAATAACAAAAAATTTCTTTTGATATACAAGAAGCAAAAGGAAAGTCAAGGAAATGGTTGGTCCACTAGTGGGAGAAGATGGTAAGAAGGTGATGGGTAGCAGGGGGAAGGCGGAACTGCTTAATTCCGTTTTTGCATCTGTCTTTACGCATAAGGAAAAAATAGTCCAGCTTGTCAAAATCAGCACCATGGGAGACAGAAGAGGAATGCAGGTCAAAATAGGTAAGGAATTGGTTAGAGAACACCTAGCTGCTCTGAACGAGTTCAAGTCTCCTGGACCAGATGGTTTACACTCCAGGGTATTGAAGGAGCTAGTAGATGTGATCTCAGAACCACTGAATGAAGTCGTTGAGAGCTCCTGGAGGACTCTCAAAGGAGAGACTCAGAGGACTGGAAAAGAGCTGATGTGGTTCCAGTCTTTAAAAAGGGGGGGAAAGTGGATCCAGGAAACTACAGACCACGCAGCTTGACATCAATACCTGGGAAAATCCTGGAAAAGGTAATCAAGCAGCAGGTTTATGCTAGAAATGAACAAGGTGATTACTAGATGCCAGCATGGGTGTGTTAAGAACAGGTCACCCCAAACAAATCTTATTGTCTTCTTTGATAAAGTGACTAAATTAGTGAACCAAGGAAATGCTATGGATATAGTATACTTAGATTTTAGTAAGGCATTCGATAAAGTAGACCACAGCCTACTTCTTGGTAAGGTAGAACAATGTGGGATAGACAGTACCACTACCAGATGGATTTGCAGTTGGCTGACCAACCACACTCACCATGTGGTCCTCAGTGGAGTTACATCTATGTGGAGGGAAGTATGCAGTGGGGTACCTCAAGGTTCTGTCTTGGGCCCAGTGCTCTTCAACATCTTCATAAATGACCTAGATGAGGGGATTGAAGGGGCACTCATCAGGTTTGCTGATGACACAAAGCCGGGGGGAATTATTAACACTTCAGAAGATAGATTCAAGATTCAGACTTGACAGACTTGAGCATTGGGCCCTAACCAACAAGATGCAGTTCAGTGGAGAGAAAAGTCAGGTCCTGCACTTAGGCAGGAAAAACCTGATGCACAGGTACAGGATAGGCAGCTCCTGGCTCAACAGCAGTGCCTATGAGAGGGATCTTGGTGTCCTGCTGGACCACCGCTTAAGGATGAGTCAGCCATGTGCTGCAGCTGCCAAAAAAGCCAATGCAGTCCTGGGCTGCATCACAGAGGGATAGTATCGAGATCAAGGGAAGTGATAGTACCGCTCTACACCACACTGGCAAGGCCACATTTGGAATACTGTGTCCAGTTCTGGTCCCCACAATACAAAAAAGATGCTGAGGCCCTAGAAAGAGTGCAGAGAAGAGCAACAAAGATGATAAGGGGTCTAGAGGCTATATTCTATGAAGAATGGCTAAAGGTATGCTTAGCTTAACGAAGAGAAGACTGAGGGGAGACACAATCGCCGTCTCCCAATACTTGAAGGGCTGCCATAGGGAAGCGGGCGTCGATTGGTTCTCCTTGGCACCTGAGGGTAGGACAAGAAGCAATGGGTGGAAGCTCATCAGAGGGAGATCCGACCTGGAAATAAGGAGGAATCTCCTGACAGTGAGAACGATTAAGCAGTGGAACAGCCTGCCTCTCAGAGTTGTGGGTGCTCCATCGCTGGAGGTTTTCAAGAAAAAATTGGACAACCATTTGTCCAAGATGGTCTGAGGACTCCTGCCTTGGGTAGGGAGCTGGACTAGAAGACCTCCAAGGTCCTTTCCAAACCTATGATTCTGTGATCCTATGATTCTAAGGATTGCATGATAAAATGGGCTAAAAATTTTGGACTTCCAGGGATAGTAATGGCAGACTGAAGATGGCTCCACTTTTGTGGAGCCGATGACCACAGCGAAGAGGAACCAGTAAATGGATCGGCTCCTTGGAACCCCTCTCCAGATTAAGGAGAGGACAAGGATCACCCACAAGTTTGCTCCATACAGAAGCTCCTTGCAAGAGATTGTAAAATAGCGATCTCCAGCAGGTCTCAGAATTCTGGGAGCCGGGGGAAAAACATCATGCCTAAGCCGTGGTTCGGCGCCTTTCAAAGAAACACTGGGTTTGCCTACTTCCTCTCTTAATTACTTTAAAAAGCTGCTTTTTACTGATTTCTTAGAAATTAAGAACCTTCCAAAGGGCAAGTTTTAGTACACAGGGAAAATCTCCTTCTACCCTGGATGAAAGAAGCTCCATGTAAGTGTAAGGATTAAAAAGAAAAGATTTACTCTTTGGAAAACAGCAAAAGGGAGACTAGATTGTGGATTTTGGAAAGTTAAGGGGCTAGATGGACTTGAAAGAATATTTCCTGTGGATTGTTTAAAAATTTATGAAAGAATATATGAAGTTTCTGAAATAAATTGCAAGAAATCCTTCTGTGGGAAAGTTTTGTTGACTGAAAAATAAACATGATAAGAGGGGACTTGAAGGTTGTCTAGTGGGAACCAGAGAGAACAATTACAATTAAAGGAGAAGACACCCATTAATACAATTCAATTGACTATCGAAGAAATTAAGCTGTTTGGGAACAATGTACTCAGAAATTACTTACAAGATTGTCTGATACTATAACAGAGGATATAGAAGAACAACAGCTTTTATTGGACAAAACAGAGATTTAGGCTGATTTGAATATGAATTTGGAATTTTAAAAATGCTGGATTATAAAAGGGATATGGAAAAAGATGCTGTGCATTTGAAAATAGATTAAAAATGCCAGAGTATAATGATATGGAAAAAGATGCCAAAATGGATTTACAAATGAAACCAACTAATGTTATAATAACCAAAGGGACCTACAAATAATAAATCAAAAGAGTGACTTGGAAAGCCTTCTTATTTTGGATTTACAAAAGGAATATGTTAAACCAATAAAGCTGTTTCTGAGAGGAGACAAACTACTGAAGTTGTTTCTGAAAGGAGACAAAGACAAAATGATAAGAAATCAACTTGTGGGACACTATTTGACAGGATTAAAGATCAAGCTTTTTAAAAGTAAACAGAAGGGTTACAAAGTGAAGTTATTTGACTATGGTTAAAATATATGTCGTGCTTTCTGGTAGCTATTAATGGGATTTCTTTTTGACTAGGACTGATGACAAGGTTTTAAGGATCTGTTTATAAGTGGGGAGAGATTTATTTTGCTTTACTTCTTAGAGAAAGTGATGTTGGATTACAAAATGGATTATTAAGGTAAAAATACATATGTTACTATTTTTGGTAGCTCTTAATAGACTTTAGAGGTGAATATGTGTAGCTCAGGGTTCAACTGTGGAGTCCTTGGGGTTCTCTGAGCTTGGTTCTTTTCTTGCATACGTTTCATTACCCGGCTAGGTAACATCTTCAGTGCTAAAATGGGATGGGATTCAGACAAGGCAGCAATTAACAGATACATAGAGATAAACAGCATCTGCATACTATTCAAAAGAGACAAAAGACCAGAAGATCGCCTCACCAGCAATCATCTCCAGCAATCATCACCCAGATAAGCAAAGATTACCACCAGGCACACAATCAAGCAGTAAACAAGGAACAACCAGAGGAGCAAAATAAACCCCCCACCCCCACCAGCACTGGCAAGGCATGCCACACCACATAAATAGAGAGCAAACCCCATCCCACTTTAGCACTGAAGAGGTTACCTAGCTGGGTAATTAAACATTTGCAAGAAAAGAACCAAGCTCAGAGAACCCCAAGGACTCCACACTTAATAGACTTTTGCTGATTAGGACTGAATGATGAATTTTTATCATTCGATTATCGATAAGGGATGAGATATGGGAAGAAGAGATTTTTTAAAACTGAAATCCTAGAGAAGGCATTAAGTTACTGAAATTGTTTATACTTGTCTGGAGGGAGGGGGAGTCATCTTTTATATATTCTCTTTTTCTTTTTTCTTTTCTTTTTTCTGTATCTTTGTACTTCTCTTTTTTTCTTTACTTTTTATATTTTTCTTAGTTTGTATTAGTTTTTTATCTTTGTACTTGTAAACTCTAATAAAATTATTATTAAAAAAAATAAAATGGGCTAAGAGTTTTGGTTATAACATACAGATGGCTCAATGGGAGAAAATGTGGGTAAATGGGATGAAATCCACATTTTGTTATAATTTAAGAGAGAATTTTTACAAAATGACATACTGTTGGCATACGATTCCAGAGAAATTATCTAAGATATATAAAGGTACTTGTAGTGAATATCTGAATGTGAAAAACATGAAGGGACTTTTTACAATGCATAGTGGACTTGTGACAAAGAAAATATATAGGATACAAATATACACAATGATACAAAGAATTTGAAAGATTAATATTGAGAAAAAACCAGAACTCTTTTTATTGGGACTTGTGGATAGCCAATTAGAAAAGACTCATAGAAGACTGATTTTATATTTGGTAACTGCAGCAAGATTATTATACACACAATGATGGAGGAACATTGAAACACCCACAATGGAGGAACGGATTTGAAAATGACAGAAAATGCAAAACTGACCTGTCAGGGACCAAACAGTAAGTACTTTTTAAGAAGACTAGAAACCCTTTATGAACTTTTTGCTGAAAATGAAAAAAAATGAAATGATGATTTTTGGATTTAACAATTTAATTGGTTGGAGTTTTCTAAGTTTTCTAAGAGTTTTCTAAGAGGGAGGAAAAATAAAGAATTTGTTTATAACTGTTGAAAAGAAGGTCTGAAGTTGCTTAATTTTTCTGATTCTTGTTTATCCTTTTTTCCTTCTTTTACCATTTTGCTTTTTGCACTTTCTCTTTCTCTTTCATTTCTTTACATATTTTCATATTTGTCTTTTATCTATGTAAGAACCCTTAATAAAAACTTTATATAAAAAAAGTACTTTATCTGAATGAGACGGCAGCAACCAGTGATCTTCGTAGCGTCTCTTTCTCTCTCTCGCTCTGTCATGTGTTCACTTAGCGACCATTTTGCTTAACAGCTGAGTCATTGAAACCAATTGCAGTCACTAAATGAGGACTACCTGCATCTCTTCTTTCTTTTTTAGCCCATTAAGACACATGGTATCCCAAAGACCATACCACCCTGCATCAGGCTGAGGATCTGCCTCACTTCTGGCAGGTCTGGGCCAGTGGCAGGGGAAGTCTGACCTTTTGCTTGCCCTTTCCTCTGCAGGGCTGGCAAATTCCCCCCAAGCTGCAGACTCACTCCTCTCCAAGGGCCATTCTAGAGTTTTGCCCATGTCTTTGGAAGGACTGGCACCCAGCCCAAATCTTCCTTGAGAACAGACTCACCATGCCAACCAGGGAGCCAACAGTTGCTATGCCCACGTCCGAAATATTGGCAGCAAGCTCCCTTCTCACACAGAGCAGCAGCAAGATCCCGACACGCCGGACAAGTTTGATCTGTAAACCGTCAATGACAAAACAAAAAGATGGGGGGGGGGGTTTGCCAGAAATGCCTCCTCCGATATAGAGGCAAAATGCTTTGAATCAAGTGATTTTCTCTGTAACAGCACAGCCAGGAGCACTGCTTCTCCCCAGTCTAGCTTGGAGCTGCTGGTTGATGCAGCTGCCTTCCACCCTCCAAGTAAACATCCCAACTGCAGATCGGAAGAGAGTGTGCACATTAAAAATTCTATGGTCCAAACAAAATCTACTTCTTTGTAATTTAAAAACATTAATTTTTCTGTTCTGGAACAATTCTGCCCATCTTTGGCATGACAGCCATTCTGCTACATGAAGACGGCTCTCATGTCTTCCCCCAGCCTTTTCATTTCTAGGTTAAACATAACAAATGCCTTTTTCCTTCCAGGCCCCTTATCATCTTGATTGTTCTCCTCTGGACAGGGTCCAGTTTGTCAATCTTTTTCTTAAAATTTGGTGGCAACATCCTGGATGTGGTCTGACCAAATGCCAAGTAAAGGTGAACAATAAATTGCCTTCATTTTGACAGGGCAGCCTAGGATTACATTTGTTCCATTTGTAGCTACATCACACCATTCACACTCAACTAATGATCCACTAAGCCACATAGATCTTTTTGCCTATAATGTTGCCAGTATGGATCCCCCTTCCCCACCCCGCATGCAGCTCCTTTTCATTTTTCTAACTCAAATTATAGACACTGTATTTGTGTCTCTGTTGGAATTCATGTTTTGGTTTCTGCCCAATTTTCCAGTTTGCCTAGATTCCCCTAAATCTTGACAATGGGGTTTGCTATCCCCTCATCTTTGTGTTGTCAACAAATCTGAAAATCCTGTTTTCTAAATTTGGTCAAACTCAATTTGACCAGTATAGGGCTGAGAACAGAGCTTTGTAGTACACCACTCAATGCTTCCCTCCAGCAGCTATTGACATATTCTCATTCGAACAATTGTTCAATCAACATCACATCCATCTAAGATTAGCATAGTCCAACTCACAGTTTGCCATTTTCTCTGTTAGTACATCATGAGAGGCTTTGCTGAATCCTTTGCTGAAGTCAAGATACACTATTTGTATGGTCATCTCTTTAGTCGATCATACCACATTTGCATGGTCAACAGAACTGCTCAGAAAAGGAGACTGAGGCATGACTTGTTCTTGATAACTAGAAGCTCCCTAAACTAGCAAATCATATCATAAAATATAACAAAAAATAATAGGCATACTGATGATGGATCTTACATAAATTCTCTTCTGGAGAGCTCGAGGGTTAGGGCTTTTTTAAAAAGACAGGAGCAACAGAGTCATCTGGCTGCCTGGTGGGAGGCCGTTCCGTGCGGTGGTTGCCACTGAGTTTTCAGGGGTTTCTCGCTTTCCCCAGAATCTCAGGTGGAGAGGAGCCCAGAGCACCCCAGCCTGAGATGCCCATGTTGGACATGAAGCCTTGACCTGGGTGGACAGTTCCAACCCTACCCTTTGAACTGTAACTGGGAGCCTCAGAAGAGAGGCAAAGACAATGAAATCTGGGTGTTAGAACCTGCATCACCCAACTGTTGTTGTTTTCCATTGTATTGCATTCTTTGGGAGCTGGATTGATTTGTTTCTGCCACTTGTAAATAAGGGGGGGGGGGTGGCTGTTAATGGTTATAAGGGGAGTTGGGAAGCAGCTTAACCATATATGGGCAATTTAGACTGGCTTGATGGCCGGCCAGGCAGCTGGGGCCCAAAGAACCAGGAAGAAGCTCAGGGAGGAAGGAGAGAGGTCAACAACAGGTGAAGAGGAGTCACGATGCCAGGCAATAAGGGGAGGGGGGATAAATAGAGGGAGGTTTACCCAAGGCGTTAGTTTTAGCAATGTTCTGTTTACCAGCTACATGTACCTCTTAATAAAGAAGTATTTATCTGACCCAAGCCTGGTTGTGTGAGAATGCTTCAGAACTGAGAGTTGGACATCGTGGACTTGACACTGGGTCTCTGTTTTTACTGTGGAGCCTCAGGGTGGCTGGCAGAGTGTGGCTGGCAGGAAATCCAATGACAGGGGCTAGATCCTCAGAACAACCACCAGCAAGTGCCCAGTTTCTTCCACCGCAACAAACCAGGGAAACTTCACCGGCCTCCCTCACAAGAGCTTGCAAGGGGGGCTATCCAGCAAATAAGGAGAGCTCATTCTGAAGAGAACAGGCAAGCATTTTTCTTTACCCCTGTTACCTTAAGAATCTGGTAGCAAGGTAGAGCTGGAAGCTCTTATCAATTCTGAGGCTACCACGAACTTCATTGATGTGGAAGCGGTGCAGGGATTACAGCTACTGACAGTAGACCTGCTAAGACCCATGGAAGTAGGTAGGCCCCATTGTGCGTTGTACAACTCCGTTGCAGTTAACTATCAACAGACAAACAAAGTTCCTGCCCTTTTACATTACAGCCTCTTACAAGTAGCCGTAGTGCTAGGCACCGCATGACTACAGCTCCATAACCTTACAGTATATTGGGCAACGGGGACATTCTCTTTCTCCTCCCCATATTGCCAGCACCACAGGGGGCGAACAGCTATGCTCTCCTCGGCACCCGTGCAAGCATCCAAGCAGGGAGGTGGAGCTGCCTGCCAAGTATGCTGATGTCACAGATGTCTTTCGGGGGCAAGAAACTACTGCACTTCCTCCTCACTGGGAATGTGTTTGCACGATTGATCTGAAACCTGGGGCAAAGCACCCAGCTAAGTGACACTATCCTATGTCTACCAAGGAGCTAGCTATTCTAAAAGAATACTTGGATATAAATCTTCAGGAGGAATTTATCAGACCATTGAAGTCCCCAGTGTCAGATTCAGCCAGCATGGCTGGTACGGCAAAGGCACTGCTCAGCTTCACCTAAGTCAATTTCGCCGCCCAGGCACAAGCGGAGAAAAAGGGAAGTGAAACCGCAAGCGGACGCTCTAATGATTGGCAACAGGTGGCAGCGCTTAACTCAAAACCGCAAGCGGATACTTTGTATCAGTGCCGGCTCCCCTCGGGCGCTGCAGACAAAGGGGAGCGCAGAGGCTCGGAAGGGAAGCGATCAACGAGCGATCGGGAACTCCCGGCTTTGCGTGCAAACAGGGAAGCCCAACAAAGGCAACAACAGCACAACCCAGAGATGGCAATCAGAAAGACAAAAGCACCGGACTGAATCTGCCATTGGGGCGAGGGGGGATTACTGCAGGTAATCTGTAACTGAGCAACGGGTAAAAGTGCAGGAATGGGGAAGCTATAAAATACCACGTAAGCTATGCCAAGCCAACCCTGGCTTTGACTGTACTTACTTATGTTACGCTTGAGTAAACCTCTTTGCTGAACACACGTGTCACGAGAGTTTCTCTGAGACGAACAGGGTAAACCTTACAAAAAGCCAGGGTTCACCTTTGAACACTACCCAGTATCACCGAGGAGCGCTCGCAATTCTATCCCCAGGACAGCCAAGTATTCCAAGCCTGTCGACTTTAACTGAAATGGCCAGCAACGGAGAAGGCACGAGCCAGCGGTGCAACGAGGAGCCCAAGCCCAAAGGCGCAACAGCGGGACCGGCCCAGAGCGAGGGGCGCGGGGACACAGCCGAGAGGGTGCTGGAGGACGCCAGGTGGTCGTTTGGCATCGGCATGGGGCCCGATGGGTCAGCAGGATGGGGAGTCACAACGGGTTGTGGCTTGGGATCCAAAGCCCGGGAGTTGGAGGAACACCTAACCCGCTTGGATGCCAAATTCGAGCAGCGGTTAGAACCCATCCAGGCGATGCTGCAGGCCATACTTCGTGAGAATGAGGCCCCTGCAGCAGAACCACAGGCGGAGAAGGAGTCGGGCGAGATCAACGCTGGTCCGGTGCCCCATTCGGCTCCGAGGACACACCTTGGAGGCGAGGTATCAGGAGACCAACAGGCGGCGGACACGCTGCGACTCCAGGGCCTGAACGGAAAGTTCTCGGGGGACCCCGAGCAACTACCTTGTTTCCTCACAAAGGTGAGGAATTTTATGAAGCAGAGTGGCCACCTTTTCTCCAATGACGGGGAGCGAGTAGCCTACGTGGCCGACTTATTGGAGGGCCAAGCAGCCGGTTGGGTCGCCCGTCTATATGACGCCAACGCAGCTGAGCTAGAGAGTTTCCCGGAGTTCATGCAGGCACTCCGGGATAGATTCGAGGACACGCTGAGTGCCAGGCAGGCCAGAGACGACATCCAATGGCTGAGACAGAGGGAGAAGTCGGTGGCTGAGTATGCCCTAGAGTTACGGTGCATAACAAAAAAACTCACTGATTGGCCGGAATCCCTGAGGGTGGACTATTTCAAAAACGGGCTCAACTTGGAGATCCTAGAGAGAGCGCTCGGTCGGGACAATCCAACCACACTAAACCCCCAGTACAAGGATATACATCTCTACTGGTAGTAGTAGATCTTTTCACCAAGATGGCCCATTTTATACCATGCAGGGGGCTCCTGACAGCACAGGCCGTGGCACAGCTCTTTTTAGACCACGCATTTAGGTATAGAGAAATGGTTAACCACACAACGACAGAGGAAGTCAATTCACTTCCAGAATTTAGAGGGTCCTTTTCCAGTTGCTGAATGTGCAGATTCACTTGTCTTCAGCCCACTGCCCTTCCGCAAATGGAGAGGTAGAGGAACCTAACCAGGTATTGCAGCAGTATCTAAGCTGCTACAGCACATACAGCCAAGGTAACTGGACGGCACTCCTCCTGTCAGCAGAATTCACATATAACAATTCTGTGCACTCATCAATTGGCAAATCACCATTCCAAGCAATGAATGGAGTCCACCCATGAGTTTTACCTACAACCACGCAGCAAAGAACTGTACCTGGTGCCACAGAATTTCTCTGGGAGCAACAAGCAGCTCAGGAACTATTAAAAGAGCAACTACTAAAGGAGAAGGCAGCTTACAAAAGAACTGCGGATGCTCGTAGGCAGGAGGGGCCAGTGATTTCGGAAGGGAACAAAGTACAGCTCTCTACTAAGTTCTTAACATCGACCAGCCGGTCAAAGAAGTTGGACACTAAGTTTGTGGGCCCTTTCATTGTCATTCAATGGGTAAACCCAGTAGCATTTCATTTGCAGCTACTGGCTTCAATGAAGGTCCACCCCATCTTTCATTGCTCCTTGCTAGTCAAGGAAGTGCCTCCAAGCACTGAGATCCCAGGATCCACCATCCCCACCCATGAAAGTGGAAGGGAAATAGGAGTATGAGTACGTAAAAGCATAGAACTCAAAAGGGTGTACCTTCTTTTTCATACGACTGCATATCCACTATGTCAGAGTAGTACCGATTTAATCTGGCAGGATTCTACCTATATAGCGTAAGCAATAAAGGGACTGAACTTGGCTGGACTGTCATCCTTGGGCTGGGCCTGACCTCCTGACGGAGTGCCATGGGGTCGGCCATGCAGAGAGCAGGGCTTCAGAAGGAGAGGCCCCTGAGCAGCCGGAGCCCCACCTACCGTCGCGTACTTGGCTCCTGGGTGGAGGCTCTTGGTCACAGCTTTAAACCATTCCTCTTCTCTGGGTGTGTCGTGGAACACAGCAGCCTCTCTGCTTGGATCCAGTGCCTGAAAGCTGTGTTCAAGAGAGGGCCTGAGGGGCCTCGCACTCTCCAGGAAGGAAAGAGTTTTCCTCCCAGCACAGGAAAGAAAATCAGGCGATAATGAATGGCATGCAAGTTACTGCTAAGCTGCACATTTGCCCGTGGAGCAGGTATCGGACTGGGGCAAAGCTCTCAGAACAGGGCCGGAGGAGCATGGGAAGAGAGGCGGACTTACCCCACACAGTAGACATCTGGAGGCTCTGGGTCATGGCTCAGCCAGGGCAGAAGGCTTTCCTGGGGTGACTGGCCATTCACATTGTATGAACCAACAAAGAACCTGCAGGGAACAGTTTATCACCCTCCATTTTGCCAGGCAGAAGAGACTGTCACCCTCTGCCCAGCTCCCTTCTGGGGTACGCAGACCACAGCCCTTTGCTGGGAGCCTCTCACTTCCTTCATGCAAGCTGAGGGGGCATCCCTCCCACCCAGAGTTCCCCGCAAGACCACCCTTACTTGAAACAGCAGAGGAATGTGTACAGGTCCTCCTTCTGCAGGAGCTGGGACCTGAGGGTGGATCCTCTCCGGTCCAGGGTCTTGCTTGACACCAGAGCATCTGAGGTTCCCTCCCTGTGGAGCTTGCTTGGCCTAGAAATGAGGAAGGAGGCAGAGAAGAGGTCTTCCAGGAGGGCTGAATCAGGACAAAAAAGGAGGCAAGGACGAGCTCAAAGCAAAGGTGGACTTAAATTATTGCCCAATCAGCAAATTAAAGGGAGTATGATTGCTCCTCTCCCCTTTGGCTAGCGGCAGCTGGCAGCCAGCGTGGTGCTAGGCTCTTCTTCCTAGCAAACAGCCATCTTAAAAGGCCTCTGCCAAGAACCTGCCTTCTCTCGCCCCCCCCCTTCTGCTCCCATAGGTCCAGAGAATGAGAAGGGCTGCAGGAGAGCAGCTGCTTTTCCTCTCCTGGTGAAGGAAGATGCAGAAAGATGGCAACACCTGGGCCTCCTCTACAGCTGTTCTCCAACAAGCTAAGCAGGTCTAGCCCTGCTTGGATGGGAGACCAGCAGGAAAGCTGCTGGCTAGGCTGGAAATGTGGAACATTCTGGAAGAAGGCAATAGCAAACTACTTCTCTAGAACTGCTTGGGGAAAACCTAGTCATGCCCCTGAGGGCATCAGGAAGCAAGGGAGACTTCGCCTACAAATAAAAAGGCAAGTTTTCAAGTGCCCAAGATTGCACTGGAGACAGGAAGAGGCCTCTGCTTTTATTTGTTCCAAAGGTACCCCAGCCTTTTGCTTTCCACCACTCAGATGGAATGATGGTTCTTCCGGTGAAGTTTGCTTTCCAAAAGACTTGGTCCCCACAAGAAAACTGTGGGCAGTAACAAATCAGAAAGAGGCATTTGCATACTGTCAATTAATGGCAGTTTAAAGCTGCCCCGTAACGGAAGCTGTCTTGACAGATGCAAAAAGTGACACAATAAAAAGAGGGCAAAGCCCCACCCAGCCCCTGAGAATGTTCTGCTGGGGGGATTGTGAGCCACCTACCTGGGGGCCCCACCAGCCACGCTCTGCCCCTTGCTGCTGCCAGGCCACGTCTCCCCCTCTGGCGGGCAGTCTTCTTTCCCAACAACACCTGGAAGCACCAAACCCCCCTGAGACAGAGCCTGGCCAGGTCTTCCTGCCAGCGGGAGAATGGCAGGCCAGGACAGCTCCCCTCGGGGAGGGGGCAGTAATGAGGAAGGGCAACCATCGCTGCTTTTCACATAGTCCGGAGGAGGAGGAGCCGCAGGCCCCTGGGACAGATTCCCCCAATCTGCAGCAGGGCTACCAAGAGCAAGGCGCCTCACGGCCAGTTCCCAGACTCAGGGGCACCCGGGGGACACAGCCTGGCTTCCACAAGCCGCTCCATCTCAGCCTTCGCTCCAGTCTTGGAACTAAAGCTGTTTTCACTTGGAGCTTCAGAGAAGTCTGGGCAAACAAACAAATGTCCCCACCCCGAAAAGGAGTCTGGTTGCCCCTTTTCCAAAGAAGACATTTTGTTCCAAGGCATCAGCTTCCAGGAGCTGCTTCACCAGACACCCAGAGCAGCTTGGCTGACGGAGAAGGATTTCAGCGCGGGTGAGGTGGGGAAGGGGAAGGGGAAGGGGAAGGGGAAGGGGAAGGGGAAGGGGAAGGGGAGGGAAGGGAAGGGAAGGGAAGGGAAGGGAAGGGAAGGGAAGGGACCACCGAAGCAGCAGGGCACCCGTGAGGCAGGCTGCCAGCACACTCTCCTCCTGCAAGGAGGGGGAAAAACAGGCTCTGTACCTAGAAATGGCTCCTCAGATCGGGGTCGTGGGAGCTGCTGCTCTGGGGCCAGAGTGGGTCTGCCTGCATGGAGGAGAGGCCAGCCTCCCCCACCCCAACCCGCCACAGCAGGCCAGCAAAGCTTGCGAGGGAAAAGCCAAAAAGGCTGATAGAGCATGGGGCAGCAAACACTCTCAGGGGGATCCCCTTCCTGGAATTCCTGGACCACGAGCATGTCCTGCCCTCCGGTCCTTCTGAAAAACGTCTGCTTCCCAACTCTTGCACTCCGACGGACGTCAAAGCCTCTAACCCGTTCCAAAGGGCACCACAAGCACAGCCAGGTCAGATTTAGGCAGGAGAGCTGCTGCTCTGGTGGTTGACCTTTACTCTCAGTCTCAGTCCGGCTCAAGCGGCTTGAGGACGTTTACCACAATACCGCTGACCAAATGCCCTCTAACTTCGGTTCGCTCATTTCTTATTAACTTTCAAGGATTCCACCGGTAGGTTTGGGGAGCAGTTAACACAGTGGGTTCCTGTTGGCTTCATTCAAAGAGATGCTTGACCCAAGTACTCAAAACCACTGTGCTCAGTTACAGATATACTCTTCTTGAGCCAATTACTTGAGAGAGAGCTGGTGGCCTCAAAATCAAGTGTTTCTCATTGGTTCCTAGGACCCTGAAAGCAGCCCAGCTTGAGTTCAGATCTGGCTCGGAGACAGTTTAGTGCTGAATTTTCCTGGTGGCTCCCTTTTATTGGTTTCTGATACTATCAATGGATATCTATCAATGGATACTATCACAAAAACTTAGGCTTTTTAATAATATTTGTTAATGGAAAAGGTGTGATCAGATTCCTTCTGGATTTTTGGCTACCGCTGGCTCTCCTCCTACAATGTTTATCAGTCATAGGATCTTTCTAGACTAGCTTTATGCGTTTGGAGGTTGAAAGTACTGGCTTGAAGTGGCTCTGCTTCTACCTCCCAGGTCACCCCCAGAGGATAGTGTTGCAGGATTGGATCTCAGCCACTACAATTAAGGTACGGGTACCTGAGTCACGTCTAGCTCTGCATGGCAGGCAGAGATGCCTGTATGCAATGGTGGAGAGTCAGGGTTTTCTTGAGGGGAAAGAAACTGAGTGGAACCATAGGGAGGCTGAGGACAATGGCTGCCAGTTCCGGAGAAAAGGGTTGAGTAATTTACCACTTCTGGAGTGGGTCACATTCTTTTGGCAGGAACAGGAGGGAAGGTCAGCATTATGAATCACCAACGCTCACAATTTGTGCCAGCCTAGATGCCAGGCAGCATCCCTCAGGCATGAGTTTGGGCACATACGCTTGGGAGATTCCCTCAACTTCTCCTCTGCTAGACAGAGAAAGTTTTGTTCTTTTAAAAAGCAAAGGCAGAATGCTGGGCACATGAAAGAGGACATTTCTTTGCCTGAACTGGGACTAATAATTGGCTGAAATTCTCCAAGAAAGCCAGAGGAGGTCCAGGGACAAAGAAGCAGAAAATTCTCCTTTGGGAGTCTGCTTATTTCTGGGGAGTAAGTAACTGTTCTGGTTAGATATTGCATTAAGCTGAATGTCTTGTCTGTATTCAAAAATTTGTTCTCTTATTCCTACTTCTCTGCATAATTAGGACATTCTAATTTCAGACAAAGTTCAAGTTTTACATTTTTCTTTGATCTCTTGGCATCTAATATGTAAAACACAATCCCCGCCCCCCTCTCTCCCGAGATCCCTAATTATAGTGAACCAAGACCATCTTGTGGTCTACCCAGAGCACTGCATATAATTTCGTAAACTGGGTTTTATCTATCTTATTTTTAAAGTGACTGGGCTTTTTAAACTCTTGCAAGAGTGGGGAGGAAGGATTGAAACTACTGGTCACCTTACTTCATTTTCTCTGTTTTTACCTTTTATTCTCCAGAAGGGCAGGACGGGATGTGAGCACCCCATCTCTTTTGCTGACAGGGGTCAGGAGGGAACGGCTGATGAGGCGCCCCCCAGAAGAGAGGGGGTGGCAGCAGTAACCACCAGGTAGCTGCGCCAGGGCCTGAGATAAGCCGGGGCCTGAAGAGTCAGTGGGCTTCGGGCACTTCACCCTGTGGGCCCAGACCTGCCCCAACAGCCTGTCCCTCGGGATGCGCCTTCTTAGATTTGAGGGTTGGACCGGTCTCGCTTTTTAAATTGATAGGACCCTGCTTGGGAGATCGGGCTGCCTGAAGGACTGATTTTATCTAGAGAAGATGCAGAAAGGTGCTGGGAACAGCAGCGAACCTGCACCCCTAGCTCCCTCTCCTTGCTTATGCCACAAGAACCTCCCCAGGAAAGAACCCGGTAACATGCACCAGCAACCATCCGGGCCTTTTTGCACTGCAGAATTAAACACCAGCCAAGCAGCAGCAGCAGCAGCAGCAGCAGCAGCAGCGCTTCCTACCTGCACCGCAGCATTTCCTGACCTCTCTCAAGAATGTCTGTGTCTGGGAGCCAAAAGGTAGCTGCACAAGCAAGTTGGCATCAGGCGAGACAATTTGGAAGGTTACATCTGATCCTGTGTGTGAACAATGCAAGAGAAGAGTAGCCTTTCTGTATGCTGAGCAAGGTGACTCTTCCACGGATATGCCCTCCATCCCAGCCATGTCAGCATTCAACGGAGCTCTCCTTCAGGGCCCCGAGTCATTCCAGGCCAGCTTGATCCAGCCAGACCCTTTGCTCCACCAGGAATGAGCAGGAGAGGCCCGCCGGCTCTGATCCAGCTCAGCTGGAGCTTCTCTGAGCAAGCAAGAGGGAGGCAGAATAGGAACAGGGCAGCTGGCAGGAAGAGAGGGGAGTAACTGTCTAGAAGAGGAGCGGGGTGGGGGTCCCCAGAACAGCTCTTGCCTGGGGTGAGTGACTGAGTGGCCAACTCTACTGGGAAGCTGCAGGAGGAAGAGATGTAGACCGTTTGCAGAAGAACAGAACAGAGAGGAGGAAGGGAAGTTGGGCGGCAAAGGTCAAGGACACTTCTAGGGGAGACATCTAACAAATTTCCCCTCAGTTGACTGAGGTTGTAGCCTGAGAAGGAGCAGGAAAGAAATGCCTTCCGCTAACGTTGCCTTGAGAAAGAGAAACCACGGTCTGAACAGACAAGGCAAAGCACCAGGACCAACAGTGCTCATGGCACGCTTGAGCTCCTGCTGAGAATACTCTGGTGTACATTTCTACAACTACAATCTCTGAATTCAAAACCGGCCTTGAGGCCATCAAAGGAGAGGGATGCACAGCCGTTAGGAAAGAGAGGGACCTTGCACCAGCTCCCTGCAAAAAGACCAAGGGGAGAGTTTGGACCTTGGCAGTGTACAACGAGAAACAAAACAAACCTGTATAGACCAGCCCTGTTACCTCCCAGAATGGCTTGTCCCCTGCAGTTAGGGGCCCCTCCCCACTTGCACCTCATCATGGCAGAAATGTGCCCCAGATCCATTCGTGACAGAACTTTCCCAACTAGACTTCTAGGAAATAGCAAGGCAGGAGAGCAGGAATGAATCAAATGCAAACGTGCCACCACTGTCCGTGCGCAGGAGGGGAGGAAACAGAGAAGCAGAGGTCCCCGTGAGGGTGGTACTTGGTAAGTGCGCTCAGCTTTTAAAGGGTGCCTAGATATACATTCAGTACTCTCTCTCCTATCCAGGGTCTATTATGGCTGCCATTTCAGGATGACAATAGCCATTTTGTTCCTATCCATGTTCATGGAAGTCTCTGATGGGTGATGGGTACCCTATTTTAAGAATGACCTGGATCAAGTGGAGCATGTCCAAAGCAAGCAAGATAAAGAGACCAAAAGAAAAAATTAAGAGGAACGGAGGTGCTGGGTAAGTTAACCTGGGGAAGAGAAGAAGTGGCGGCTACAGGGAGATGTGACAGTTGTCTTCATGCATCTGAAGGGCTGAAAAGATGCAGCGGAACTGTTCAGAGTTGCTCCAGAAGATAGGACAAGGAACAAAGGCATTAATTACAATAAGTAGATTTTGGTTGGACATCAGGAACAATTTTCTAATGCTAGGGGTTGTTCAACACTGGAACAGGAGACAATGGACTTTCCTTTGCTGGAGATGTTACAGCAGAAGCTGGTCAGGGATGCTGCAATGGCCAGCCAGCTTTTGCTGTAACATCTCCCGCAAAGGAAGTTCCTGCACTAGAGAGGTTGAATTAGATGATCTAATCATGGGATGTAACTGTTTCATTTTATTCTACTTTGTTCAGGCCCCAGCCTTGAGAACTGTGTCCAGGTCCGAGCACCACACTTTAAGAAGATTTTGGAGAAACTGGAACTGGTTCACAGAAGAACTATAAAGATGATCAGAAAAGTAGACTCAGGGATGAAATGATAAACACTTCAATTTATCTGAAAGGAAATCACACAGAAGGTCAAGATTTATTCTCATTCCACACTGGAACAGGATATACACAAGTAAGTTGCAGGAAGGCAGTTTTCAATGGAACATTAGAAAAAATGTAATAATAGAAGGAATACATTTGGCAGGAAACTGACTACCCAAAGAGATGGTGGGTTCTAATTCATCAAAATGTTCAAGTATAGGCTGGACAGCCATCAGTGGTGGAGCAAAGGGCTGGGCTTGATGACTTAAATGATGCCTCCAAATCCTGGGATTTTATGATCTGTAGAGCTAAAGCTAGAAACAGAAACTCACCATCATCAGCCTCTTGTGCACTGCGAATAAAAATGACATACCAATGTGACAGAGTAATAATTTATTGTATTCTTTGTCTCTGTGTGCCTTAAGCTTTCCAGGAAATACTGAAGAGTCATACCGTATGTGTCTATGTACATTAAATGATCAAGATAAAAATGGTCCTCTGAATTATTAATGAATAAACTGATTCTATCCCTTGTGGGTACAGTGATGAGGCAAGAAAAAGAGGCTGGTGAAGTTTAGAGGGGTCTCTCCCTTCAAGGAGGGGGCTTCCCCCTGCTACTTCCGAGTCTCTTGCCTCTTTTCTCTTGATTCTCAGAAGCAGATTTTTCTGCACAGAATAGACCTCTGCACATTGGTGACTCAGGCCCCACAGGCTGGTTTTCTTGGATGCAGAATTTGGAGATGGGGGATGATTTTTATTCTGGTGCACAACTGAGACTCACAGTAATGCCCTTCTCGCAAGAGAGGGAGGTGGAAAGGGGGTTGCAGAAAGGGGTGAAACAGTTTCCATTTGCAAAAGCTTCAGCAGGAGGCAGCGTGCTTACCTAGGGTGGGCAGCCCCGTCTCTGGAACAACTGTCACGAGAAAGAGAAGTGTTAGCCTGGACTGGCTGCTGTTAGTGGAGGTGCCACAAGTGTGCCCCCTCCCCAGCGCTGATCACTGATGAGTAAGAGACAAGCCTGTGTGGCAACAACTGATGTTGTCCTTGGTCTGTGGGGAGCCGGCTGTCTGGATTCATACAAGGTGCCTAACCAAGCCAGGGAAAACTGTAGCGGTGGTATTTGCACGATCTGCTACCTTGGTTCAGTTTGGCGGGCTTGGCATGTTGCTCTTTAGTTAGTTTTTGGTTCAGTGTATTCTGCAAACCCGGAACCTGGATTAATTTGGTAACCGGCTAAGGGTGTCATGTCAATTTAGCCTCTGAGTTGGACTGGTTCAGGCTCCTCTCTGTAGGTGGAAAACGGATCGTTTCCAAATGGGCCACAATCAAGGAGAGGAGCAAGCAGGAGGGATCGAAGCCCCCCACGGTACCTTCTTCCAGCGCAAAGCCCTCGTCCATCGGCAGCACCCGCTCCAGGCACACGTCCTCGGCGGCAATAGCCATTCGGCGGTGGGTGTAGAGGCAGAGCCTGCGGGCGCAGAGCAAAGAGAGCCCCTCTCCGGTGAGCCCGCCCACACCCCGCCCTCTCCCGCGGGGCCCCACCCCTCGGCCCCAGCGGCCCGGCTGGCAGCCGCCTCTGCCCCCCCGGCAGTGCCGAAGGGGGCCTCCAAGGCCCCGGTTTGGGAAAAGGCGCAATCGGTAGCGCAGCGAAGAGCGACCGAGGAGGCGCGCGCAGGAAGCCTTTCCCCTCTCCGAGCCCCAGGACCGGCGCTCGGCGCGAAACGGATGAAGATCCGAAGGGGCGGCCGGGCGAGGGCGAGCAAGCTGCCGCCCCGCCGGCGCAGAGCACGGAAGTCCTTTGGCTCCTGCGGGGCCGCTCTTCCGAACCGCGGCACCCTCCCGGACCCGGCAGGGGGCTTTCCGCGGGGCCCGGTCTCCCGAGCCTGCCCCCCGCCCCCCAGCGAGGGCGGCGTCTCCACCTCCGCGGCCGGGCGCTGGGAGGACGCCCGGGCTTGGCTCGCGAGGGGGGCACTCACAGGCATCTCCCGCCGCTCTCCACCAGGCCCAGCAACCGGCTCTCCAGGCTCGCCTTCCCCACCAGCAGGATGCCCTGCACGGCCTGCGGCGGACGGTCAAGGGACAATCCGGGAAAGGGCCGGAGGAGGCAGGCGGCCGCCCGCCACATCAGCCACGCAGGCTCCGCCCGCAGCCGCGGCGCCCCCGCTCCCCCCGGGCGGCATCGGCACGAGCCCCGCCGCCGCCATCTCGGCCAAGGATACGGCGAGGCACGTCTGCCCGGCGGCGAGCGTCTCCTGGATGGCCCCCGACTGGTCCATGCGGGGCTCGGGGCGCACGAAGAGCCGCGGCTGCCTCTCGCCAAGCTGCGGGGCGGGCGGCGACGGCGGAGGGCGGCGCCCGGGGGCGCTGACGAAGGCGGCGGGGCTGCCGAGTCAGGTGCGGCTGGAGGGGCAGAGCGGGGGGGTCCGCCAGGGCTGCAAGGCGCCAGGCGGTGCCCCGGCAGGAACGGGCAACGACGGCGGCGCGCGAGAGCGCCGGACGGAGGGAAGCCTCCCTGGCGTCCGGCTGCCCGTTGCTCCCCGTTCGAAGGGGAGAGCCGCCCGGCCCCCGATGGCGCGGTAGCCCCGGGCAAGGCCAGCCTGCTCTCGGGAACGTTCCACGCGCCCGTCCAGGGAACGGCCCCGGCGCTCTGGACGGGGCTGCCGAGACGCACACGAGCTCCAGTCCCTGCGAAGGCTCCTTTCTCGCCCCGTTGGGCTGTCCCGTACTTCGCGAGCGGAGCTCCGACGGCTGACCGCGCGGCGGTTCCCTCCGCCACCCGTTGCCGGGTGAATCATACTCCCGAATCGCTGCAGGGTGGCTGGATGCTTTATTTGCACACGTGAGTGAAAGGCAGCGCACATGGAACAGCGAGCAGTCGGGAAGAGCTGGTCCAGGGAGGAGGGGGCAGCAGCTCCTGCAGTCTGCCCCCCCTTTCCCCTTTGCTGCCCCAGCTTAGCGGAGTGACCTGACTACGGTATTGCGAAGTGGCCGGGGGGGGGGGGAAGCGGGGGCTGCTTCTGCCCGGAAAGCCCAGCTTCATTCAGTGGGCGCAGGAGGACTGAGGCTGCGTGCGAAAGCGCCACGAAACGGATCGATCTGCGGAAAGCGGAGCTAAGCAAAGGAGAGCTGGCGCTGCTGGGGACAGCGCGAAAGCATCTTGCAGAGAGTTACAACAGCTCCTGGAAAGCACAGAATGGATGCTTGGTGGAATGTCAGAATGAAATTGGCTACCGAGGAGGGAAAATGCAAATAAGAGAATTTACTGTTGCGAAAAATGAGGTGGAAGGAAGGCTCTTATCATGCATGAAGAGAGAACAAAATAGTTGCAAAGAATGCAGTGAGGGGTGGTTGGGATTAGAAGGGGCAAAGAAAATGCAGTGCGATTTTTGCAGAAGTAAAACATAGTTTGGGACATGGGCGAAGAGAGCCAAAGAAGACGCCTCCAGCAGAGTGAATGGAAAATGGAAGGGATGGGATGATTTGGGTTGAAAGAGGTGAGGAAATTGTTGTTAGGAGCATTCTGTTAGTAGTGAGAGTTCAAAGTATGGAATTGAGAGAATGCTACCGTTAGTGGCCAAAAAGATGAGGAGCAAGCCATACTTGCCATACTTGTGAGAATGCTGAAATGTGGTCTTTGGTATAACTGGTGGATTTTATTCCTGGTACAGTGGCTGTGTGAACTCTGTAATGTGTGTGAAGTCTGCCTCTGCCTGACACCTGGAAGCATGCCGCCATTGCTCCCACATATAAAGAGAAGCTGTGGTGGGTTGCAGCAGAGAGCAAGGCTATCAGGAGGGAGGGGGGCATTCCAGGAAGGGCAAGCGGGACAAGAGACAGCACAGTCTGGAGGGGGAGCTTGGGAAGCATGAGAGGTTCAGGATAGCCACTCCATGGAATCTCCCAGGGTGTGTCCACCAGTTGCTGTAGTATAGATTGAGTCTGGCAAGATTCTGTCTATAGGTGTAATCAATAAAGGAACTGAATTTGGATGAATCGTTTCCTTGCAGTTCCTGGATTGGGTCTGACAAGCATAACCAGAGGGAACGCAAACACTGTAGGGGATTAGTTTGTTAAGCATGCCTGGAAAAGCATGTGACACGATTCTGATTGTAAGTGTATAAGGAATGACAGTGATCAAATCTGAAGTGTGGGGTGGCTTTAGCCAGGCAGGGGCTGTGCAGACCATATTTTGCTGTTCAGCAGCTCATTTAAAAATGTATGAATGTGAGAAAGCAAGTTATTTGTATGTTTCTTCATTTAGAGAAAGCATATGAGAGGCTTGAATTATGGAATGTTTTGTGAGAATATGGAGTTGATGCAGTAAGAGTGGTCACGTGGAGCTAAAGACTGAATTGTGAAATGAAGGAAGAATGAATGCTTGAGCGGAAGGGAAGACTGAGAAAGTTGGGCTTGGATGGAGTTGATGATATCCTGCAAAAGAACAAGGAAATAAGTGTAAAGAATAAGCAGCAGTAAAGGAAGCAGCCAGAAGCAAAGTTGGTATGCACAGATAGAAAGGTTTGAAGAAAGAGGGTGGCTGAAAGAAAGAGTGGTGTAAACTAGAGTTAGCTAGATTTCCTTTTCTTTTCAAAGACATTGCTTCCTTGGCTTAGTGTCCCTTCCGGCATTCGGCCTGACTCCTGGAGTTCTCTACGAGGGAGCAGCAGTTAAGTCAGGAGGAAGAGCGGGAGGGGGCTCAGCCCAGTCATCCCACTTCCTGGCGGCGGCAGCAATGGCTTGTCCTGGAACAGGATTTCCCAGAGACCCAAGAGGGATCCCTCGTGCCAGCTCCAAGGACTGTGGGCCGTCCAGGGTCCCTACGGCCCTGCTGAAGAATACTGGGTGCCTCTGCTGAGCCTTTGGGCTCCACTGCCTACGCACAACTGATGTTTGGGGTGAAAACAGAATAGCCTGGGCACCTGGCGGTATAGAAAGGAGAGAAGCACTTTCCTGGATGCCTTTTGCTTTCCTGGGAAGAGGAGCCCAGGAGAACAGAAGGAAAGCAGCTGGGGGAGAGGGCGGGGACTGGGCTCCTAGCAGATCTGAGGGCACCAAGCAGCTGATCAGTTGGGTCCAGCTGAGAAGGAGAGATTGCAGCTCAGGCTGAGCAGGGCAGCCCAGGCCAAGAGCTGCAGCAGAGCAGCTGACGCCAGGCCCCTCGTCCCATTGAAGTGCACTTTGCCGTCCAGCTTCAGGCAGCTGGTTTTGGGCATAGCCTGACAGCACTCTTGATAGCACGGAGCAGCGGATCCGGTGGTGCAGGCAGGGCCAGTTGTTTTGCAAACTTTGCTACAGCCTGCCACAAAGTGGCGGCCTGTCTTTTTCATCTGGAAGGAGAGAAAGAAATTGCAGTTGGTGAGTGGGGCAGGAGCAGCCACCGGGGATATTGCTGTCTCTCTAGGAGGCAGCGCAGTGGGCGGGAAGGGCTGGTTCCACCTAAAAGTCAGCTGGGAGAAGATGCAGTGGAGAAATAAGGGCTGGATCTCTATTTTGGAAAAGGCCCTCCAGTTGGAGATTCTGGCTCTTGTGGATCTGACTGCAGGAGGTGCAATGGTACGAAGCCACGCCCTTCATTAGCCTCTGGATAAGAAATCAGCCAATTTAACAGTGAACTCGTAAATGCCAAGAGTCTGGTAGGTAGAAATCGAATTAACCAAGAAATTCCAAGGCAACAGTACTTGTTATAGCCAACCAAGAGCCCAGTGGCTAGTGTATCTAAGGAGGGCATCAACTGGAGAAGCTCTTCTGCCATCGGCTTTGTGGGGGGAGGGCTTCTGAAAGAAGGTGGCACTAGCTGTGCTAGGAATGCCACATGGAGGGTGGTGGCAGAACAGAGCTGAGCTTTCAGGGTTCCTACCAGACATCATACCTCGCAGAAGTTATAGCCCACAATGCAGCTGGTTGAGGACTTCTGACCTTTGAAGCAGCCTTCTCCATGGCAGGTGAAGCTTGAGCAGACCTTTCCCTAGAAAGGAAGGGAGGAAAGGCTCAGACCATGCAGCAGAGAGCTCTTCGTCTAGAGCGGCAAACATCTAAGTGCGTAGGAGAGATTCCCATGATGGCAGACAATCCAACTATAATGAGTTTGCCCCATTGGGGAAGAGATCACCCCACCAGAACATGATGCAGCACCTACATTGCGGGGTGGTGCAGTGGTGGTGGTCATGGTGGTGGGAACTGGGGTGGTAGTGGGTGCTCTGTCACCTGGAAGAAACAAGAAAAAGTTGGCTAAGGCCTCCTTGCTCCCAGTAAGCAGTGCCAGGTTGGCACACAATGTGAGCACTGAAACTGCTGGTCAGGCAGCTCCTCTTCCAGGAAGCAGGTCACAGAGAGAGCCAGGGAAGGCCACACCAAGAATGCAACTTGGCCAGCAGCCCCATCAGGCCAGACCACTCAGTAGTGGGTCGGGCAGTGGCAGAAAGCCACTGTTGGCTGCACCAGCACCAAGCGAAGCTTCCTGATGACGAGCTTACCATAGGCCGTGGCATTAAGCTGCAGGCAGTTTGGTGAGTTGCAACATTCTACAATGCACAGCTCCAGGCTCAGGCCACCATTGCCGATGCACATCTCGGTGGCGTTGGCCCATCCGCAGTCACTGCTACACCGTGCTGTGTAGCTGGTGCTGTTGAGGCGATAAAGCTGCAGGAGCCAGAGGAGAGTGAGCAGGACTGGCAGGCGGCTTTCGGGAGTCCGCGCTTGAGCTCGGGGAGGACCGTCCCTTGTCACCCCCTCTGCTGAAACATCCCAGGAGACTCCTACCTCACAGCGTGAAGCATTGTGGCAGGGCAGCGTATTGTTTCCGTGGGCTTCGTCCTGATAGCATCTCTCTCCAGAACACTGGAAACTCTGGCAAGCGAACTGCCACAAAAGAGGGAACTGGAGGCGCACGGCAAACCCAGGCCAACGCCCCCTCCTGTCCCCATGCTCTGGGGGCCAGCCACACCCCCGGCGGCTGTCCCCTGCCACCTGTTCCCACCCAGCCTCCCTCTTGCTCAAAGGGCTTCAGTTCCTCTGTCCTGCTAAGAACCACTCCTGTGATGGAGAAGTGGCCCCATCCTTACAGGTATCATGCCTGTCCTGTTCATGGAATTGTTGGGGAAAACAGGTGCTCCAGAGATAGAATCAGGCTCTGGAAGAAATAAGAGCAGAGAAAGAGAGATGAGCTCCTGTGGCTGCCTGCATAAATGGTCTTGTGGGGCCGAATAGGAGCAAGGTTGAATATTTCAGAGAGGCATGGGAAGTAGTGATAGAAAGGACTAACTGTCCCTCTTCCAGCTGCCCCACTGAGGTCTGCCTGGCCCTTTGCTTCTGTTCTCACAGCCAGCCATCTCACCTGCTACTGCACAAGGATCCCAGTTGCCAAAGAAAAGAACAGTACAGAGAAGGAAACCTGCAGACAGACAGACAAGGTGGGTTTTCAATGGGGATGGGAGGTTGGGAGAACCAGAGATAACATTTCCAGTCATTCTGGGAATGATCTAGAGGGCTCCAGTTCGAGGACCCTCTCTTTCAAAGCCCAGGCACATCTTTCTGGATTCCCTGGGGCAAGGCTTTAGTGTTTGGCAGGCAAAAATTCAACAAAGGATGCTTTTCCCCTTGATACACAGGTACAGTGGAAGTCATGGTACGTTTCATGCTTCACCTTTGGTTGGTGCCAGACTGACCGTTCATCCAGCAACCTTCCCCAAAGCACAAGGGCACACGGAAGATGCCTCTCACCTTGGGCCGAAAGGATCCGGAAGTTGGGGCACATCATCTTGGACCACGGGACTGCTTCTCCAGATGGAAGGAAGCCCTTTGTATCCACTGTAGGTTCTTGAGTTTCTTTTGCTACAGAAGAAGAGCAGCCATGCTGATAGGAGTCTTTGGCCATCCACCTGATTGGTCGGCAAAAAAGCCGAGAGCCCCTTTACTTCCCCAGTGAGAAACAGCAAGGATAAGCAGGACGTACCGGGCCAAGAGAGCCCCGGGCCAGCTGTGCCTCCGCAAAGCCCCGCCACACTCACATGGTTAGCTTGGGACTCCTGGCTGGCTCCCCAAAGTTGTCAGAAGGGTGAGACTCCTTCCTTTTCTCTCTTTGTCCCCAAGCTGGGAATTTAATAGAAATCACCAGACAGACAGTGGAGAGTCAGAATGACACCCAAAGCTGTCAAGTTGCTTTGAGTGACTGGCTGCGCTAAAAAGGGCTGCCTTTCCATCCCCTTTTTATAGGTCTTTTAGTTTAATCGTTATTTAAATATTAAATGGTTATTAATAGAATGAAATGTGCCAGCTTATTACAATACTTCTTGCTCTGCCAGCATGAACATCTTCCTCCTAGCTTGAACAGCTGCTTTTCACTGATGTTTCCTTATCTCAAAGTTATGGCAAACGTCCTTATTTATGGTTAAGCAGAAATGTCTCTATCTACAGCTAAAGCAAATGGGCATTTTATGTTTCCTATATGTGCTTTCCTATACATAAGATGCATGCCTTCCTTTGCTCATTGGAAGCCTAATCCAACAACCCAATATCCACACACCACGCAATGTGTGGGAAGGTCCCAGCCGGTCTCGGAAGCCCTAGCCAGGCCGCTGCATCCACAGAGCAAGGCGAGCGACTTGCTGCTCAGCCCGAGCCCCCGCAGCATGGCCATTCACCTTGCCACAGCAACTCAGGAGCTGTGCATCTCACCATAGTGGAAAACCAGGCACCGGTGCTATTTGCCAAAGGCGGCCACCAGCATACAGGGATGAGGAGCCCCCGATGTCATTGCTTTTCCTGAGCTCAGCTGGGCAGTCCAGAGCAAAGGGCTGGGCTGGCTGGCCGAAACCTGTCAAGCATCCCTCTCCGTGCCTGACCCACCAAAGAGCAAGGGGGGGGGGGACTGCTCTGTGGGAACGAGCTGGTGTTTTCAGAGCCTTAGGCAGGACTGCTCTCGCCGAGCTGGAGAACTTGATCGGTGGCACCTCCACTTCGGTGCTGCGCCTAAACCTACTGCAGAAACAGCATTCCTCCTTTTCTTAGACACTTAGAAGGGCTCTCTTTCTTTCCCGCTTATCTATTTCAGAAACTACTTTTACTAGCACAAATATCTGTTGTTTGGAGGGAATTACCTGTGCCTGCATTTGCTAATTGTTTCATTTTAAGGCTGCAGCAATCCTCGTGTCCCCCACGTGGCTAAGAAAGAGTGGAAGTCCTAGTCAGATGAGATGGTCTTTCTTTGGCTGGGGCCAAGCAGGCCCAGCAAAGAGCTTTCCACACTGGGGTGTCTCCAGTGTTGCCTCAGAGAGCTTTCTAGGAAGCACAATATACGGTGAGAAATCCAAAGACAGGGTTTCTCTTTACCTAGGAAAAGGGGCTTCCACCAGTGAGACATTAACTGGGCAGCTGCTGACCTAGCCTTAAGGTAGAGTCACAGGGTTGGACTGAACAGTTGAGGGTCCCACCCCTCGCTCAGTGCAGGGACCAACTCAAAGCCTCCTCAACAGATGGCTGTCCAAAAATTGCCTGAACACATAAAGGGGAGATCAGCCCACCCCTCACCCCTCTCCAGTTTTTACTCTTAGAAAGCTTTTTTTCTGACAGTCAAAATCTGCCTTCTTGTAAATTAATCCAATATTCCCATTTCCTACACTCTGGAATGATAGAAAGCAGATCTGGACCTTCTGCTTGACATCCTTTCAGATACTTAAAGAAGAGTGGTATCACATTCCCCCTCAAACTTAAAGCTAACCATGCCTGGCTCCTTCAAATTCTTTTCATAAGTGGTCATATTGAGACCTCCTCATGGTCCTCTGAACTTGTTCTAGTGTCTCTGAATGCTTAAAATATGGCATCCAGAACTGACCATAATACAGTACTTGGGATGAGATTTGACCAAAGCAGAATAAACTGGAACCATCACTTGATCTGGAAACAATCCTTCTGTTAATGCGGTTTAGAATTGCACTTGCCTTTTTTGCAGTCCTATCACACTGCTGGATCAGTTTGCAATCAACCCCAATTCTAAAATCTTTTTCTATTACCGAGGCTGGCATTCCCCCACTCTCCAGATTTCTGCTTCCACCATTCTGGCCTCTTTGCATATCATTTATGTCAGCCTGCAACCCCTCAAGAAAACTGTTCTTCCTGCAGGCCCCAGTGACTTGTGGCTGCCAGGGAGACTGGAAAATGACAGGCCCGAAGGCCCCAGGCTGCTGGTTAATGACATGCAGCGTTGGCCCAGCAACATGTGTTTGGTTCAGCCCTAGAGGGAAGTGAAGGAAGCCCAGACAGGCATCAAAAACAGAAAACTGCCTCTTGCCTCCTTGTGTCAGCCAACGCCCAGTTGGCGGATTGACTGAGCCAGGCCCTCCTTCAGTCCCAAATTCATCCCCGCTTCTCTGAGCCAACCCTTTGGTGCTTCAGGAACTGGACCAAGAGCTGCCCAGGAATCTAGTTCTTCCAGACCTTTCCAAACAGTGCTGCTCAGACTTTGCCAAAACTTTGGCCTGAATTAGTTCCTTCTGGAACTGGAGACCTGTTTGGGAGCAAACAGGCCATAGCTGAAGGCATAGCAGCCTATTCGTTCCCCTGCTTCTGTCCCCTCAGAGCCCCAGGGCCTCTTAGCTCTTCTGTCCCCTTAGAGCAGCTGACCCAGTAGGAGTGCTCAGAAGCCACACGTGAGCAATCTTTGGGTCATCTGCAAAGAGGCACAATCCAAGCATCACCTCGAGCACACGAATGAGGATCGGTCTCTTGGCTAACTCCTTCCTTCCTAGGCTGTTGCCTGTGGCTCCTCAGGAATTCCTTCCCACCTCAAGGATGTAGGTTCGGTCTTCCGGTCAGCTCAGTTTCTGCCTCGCTGGCTTGGACATCCAGCGAGACCACCTGCTGGTGACCGGCAGGTGCCGCACCCGCCCCTCCTCCGGCTTTTCTGCAGCCCGTTCCCTACAGGAACCCACTGCTGCTCTGCGCTGCTCCGCTCACTTACCTTGCCCGCCAGCTTGCAGGGAGCCCTGGTGTCTGTCTGAACACTCTGCCTGCAGCACTGGCAGAAGAGATGCCCCCTCGAGAGCCCTCATCTCCGCCCAGGCAGAGATGGAGCCAACCAGCCGAGAGCGCTTCCAGGTGGGGGCAAGGAGGCACCTGGCTCCCTGGTGCTCTGGGCAACATGTGGATCAGCCACAGCTCCTCCAAGAGGAGCGGGTAAGCCTGGCTGGCCAACATGCTTCATAGAAAAAGGGAGGAAAAACCTGTCCTGTGATCTTTCTAGGATGGTCCTCCCAGTCGGCCACCTCATACATGGCAGTTAGGAAGGAAAGAGAGAGAGACGCATCTCTCTTGCCTTGTTGTTTCTCCACAGGGTCCGATAACCACACTTGCGCAGGGAATTCTGCCAAAGGAGAGGTTCCCTCCTTGGGGAAGCCCCTCTCAGTTCCAAGGTAAAACCCTTCTCCCTCTGAAAGCCAGAAGAGGCCACGAACACCCCCGTTTGCCCTACGGCTCAGTTTCTCTGGGCTGGGAACAGCCTGCTTCCTGGCAATCTCATAGAACACCTACCCCAGCAAAGACCGTTTCTAAACCCACTCGGATCAAATGCACGCAGGAACTGTAGTTAGACGTAGGGGCAGAAAGCAGACTCTCTCTCTCTCTGTGGGATCAACTGTTCTGTTCCAGATCAGACTCAAAATCCCAAGGGATTCTTCCCATGTACAATGGAACCAATACTCAGCTGACAGCTGCTGCTCCCTGCCCCCACCTAGGGGGACCCAGATATTGCTCTGCTAGCATGCCCAAGCTTAGCCCAATGCTAAGTTTGCCCCCATTTCCCAGAAAATCTCTGCCCCACCTGCACTGCTTGCTCTTGGTTAAATCACCACCAAGGCCTCAGCTTCCTGGGACAATTGCAGCAACAAGCCCGCCCCAATTAGATTAATGATCCACTCTTTCTATTCCCAGGGGGCCTTTGGAAGCTCAGAGTAGCAGCTCAGAAGTCAACAAAGAGAAAAACACAGCTCAGTGGCAGATTGGTACAGGCTTAACAGAGGGTAGCAGGTACCCTGAATTATACGCTGGAGCAGCAGCTTCCTTTTACCATTTTATCCCTCTTTGCAAGTGCACTGAAACCCCACCTCCTAACTTATATGAGATCTGCAAGAGAAGCCTGCCCTTCTACCAACCAGTGTTTGGGAAAGGATCCACAGCAGCCATTCAGCAACACTTCACTAGCTCGTCTCAGACAAGATCATTCCATAAGCCAGTGTGCATGCCTTTCTGGGGGCCTCCTCTCAACAGAACATTCAGCAGTAACGGCTGCAAAAGGAGATTAAGGAAGCAGAATGGTCAGAGGCAGGCAGCCCAGCTGTGAACACAAGCGTGGAACTTCCTACAGAACTGGAATTTTCTTAGCCAAAAAAGGAGGAACTTTCCTTCCAAGTTTCTTGCAGAGGGAATCTAACTTGGGTTTGAACTGCGTGTGCCTTCAGATCCTGAGCATCAAGGATGGGTTATTTAATGACAGATGTTGGGAGAAAGTCTCCATCAAACAAGGCTACAACACCACACGAGATGCTCATTCCTTCTGCCTTTAAAAGTAGTTTATTTCTATGTATCAGTTCCATACAAAGCAAACGTCTTACAGAATCCATTCTGCTGACCATGAGCATCTCTGGAGTGCCTGCTCACAAGGACTCTAGTCACTAAAACCGGGAAAAGGGGAGATGAGAGACCTTGCTCTGTGTGCGTGTGTGCGCGCGCATGCCTCTGTTTACAGCAGGCCTTGGCGTTTCAGGTCTTCATAAGTCTTCTTGTTGACCACATTCCCACTGGAGTCTTCATATTCCTCCTGGAATGATGAAGGAAGAAGCGACTGAGTGCCAAATGCAAAGCAAAGCATCCAGCACAACACAACAGCAAGGCACCGAGAACTGCAGTGTTCGCTCAGAACATGAGAAGCATTTTTCACCCATCCGACTTTTGAAGTTATGATTTCTGCACCAGGAACCCCTTCTATTTTCTCTGGGTTGCATGTATAACCTTGGAATACTCACAGGTTATGCCCTGGGCCTGTCGATCTGTGAAGAACCCCACTTCATGTTTCCACTTTGGTTCAGGGCTTGCTTTGGGGGCCTTTGTCTCAGCTGCTGGCTAGCCTTTTCACTTCCCTCTTCCCTGTCCCATCCGTGCAGTCAGCTGTTTTCCTGTTGTGTTTCATATAAGCCTACTTCTGACCCATATTTTAGCTGCGTGCATCATTTTTTACTAGTCCTTTGTTGCATTTGACTGCTCCATTATCCCCACTGATATCTGCTGTTCTTGGCCCCCCTCTGAATATTTTGAGGAGTTATTTTGCCATTCCATAAAGGTATTTCTCATTTTGCTAACCCTACTAAATCTTACAGAGTTTGAAAAGAAAGTTATCATTCAGAAACTCAGATCTCTATCTTGGGTGGAGTTAAGTCTCCTTTGTCAGAATGCACACTGTCTGCTACCTTTTCTTACCCCACAAAGAGTGTAAGAGCTTAGCTTAAGCTGTATTGTGAAACAGGATAGCCCTAACAAAAGTCTGTTGATTTGTCTGTTTATCTGTACCAGTACACTAACATCCAGCAAACATAGAGATGTTTGAGTCTACATCCTAAAGCTGAAGTTCTGGCTAAAGACCATAGCGAGAGGCAGTTAATAGGAAAAAATAGCTAACGTTATTTCCTACACGTGAATGATCCTTTTTGCTGATATACTGGTGTCTCTATTAGGTTCTACGGTTCTAAGTTCTATGATGCAAGGGAATATCTAAAACAAAACAAAAAAAGGAAGCAATGAGACACGGTGTGGCTGCTTTTAAGCTGCAGGCACCCCTTACATCTGTCTCAGGTACAACCCAAAAGCCTTGCAACTTGACTGCACCCCCTCCGCATCAGTAGGGTCACTTCTGGTGGTGGTGGTGGGATGATCAAAGACATCAAGATACTGGGCAGAGGATCCCTGTGCTGTTAAACACGAAGTGCCGCTTCCAATCCCCAAGTCCTGACAGCAAATGTTGAAGATCCTATCGGTGACTATATTGTGTGTAAATAGGCAGCTCTGGGACTAAAAAGAGTTGCTCCCTTTTTGTTCTTTTGGTCAGTGTAACAAAAAATAATGACAGACCCTTGTGGAGGAAATTGGTTGTTAGTAGAAACCACAGACAATCCTTGAGCAACATATTAAAAAAAAGGGGAAAGGGCAGCATCTGTAGGAGAAACAGCCTTTCAACAACAGGAAGAAACTGAACGGATGCAACAGAGCTTTGAAAAAACACATGCAGGACTGTGGAAATAATTGGAAACTCCAATGTTTTGCCCATTCCCATCCTAGTGGATGAACGGTCCCAAGTTTTGGAGTCATAATTGACAAAGATTAGATATGAATACTGGCAAAACTGAAAGTCCTTATATAAAGTTGAGTATCTGCTTTCTGCTTTTGAAAAAAAAAATATTTGTGTTAGCCAGGACAGCAGTGAGTGAAAGGAAAGGAGAAAGAGTATTTTAACCCAGAGCCTCTGATCAGAGGAGAGTAAACTAATTTAAATTTTTTAAAAATATACTTTGAAAATATATAGTGCATTTGTAACACAATATAACAAGTAAGGATGATTTCAAATGAAATTAGAAGAGTTATATAAAATAATATCTTACTGCACCTCAACAGTTATTTATCCCAGTGGTCAGAGTCATTACAAATGGCTTTCTTTCTTTCTCAACCCCTTAAGTGATACCGACTCTCCAATCTGGTCCAAGGGGTCAGGTGCTGCAGAATTAATGTCTATGGTTTCCTCTGAACAAGGACTAAGAATGCTCCCTACCCCAACTTACTTCTGTATCTGGCTGCCACCTCTCCGAAGCCTTCTGTTGCTTCAGCTTTGCCCACACTGAAAGAGAGAGAGTTCTGTTCCAGAGGAGAGGGAAGCCCTCTTTGCTACTGAAGGGAGGGACGATTGCAGCACTGGTGGGGGAACGTTTAGAAGCTCTTATGAGATGGTAATGGGCCACCCCCCCCGCCCAAGGCTTTTCCCTGATGCAAGCGCAGCCATCTTGACTCTCCCTGCCACCCTGCCTTAAGCGAGAAAGAAAAAAGAGTACCATCACTCAACATACTCTGCCAGGGCCAGAATCATTCCCATCCTCGAGATCAGGGCAGAACAGAGAAGGACTCTGCAACACTTACATGACACTGCATCTTCAATCTGCGTAACATTTGCAAAGTGAGCTGTGTTGGGGATGCCCAAGCATCGCATCCCATGAGCGTGGCGCCATTCCTACAGAGCACAAGTGATCATCAAAGCAAGGATCAGGCCACCAAAACAAGGACTGCTCTCCAGGAGCCAAAAACAGCTTGGGGAAACTAGGAATCACAGAGTTTAAAGGGGACATTTTGGCCACAGAGTCCACCCCCCAGCTTAATTCAAATTAAAGGATCCCTAATGCATGGATGTCTGGCCTCTTCCCAAAAGAATGCTATGGCATCTGGGTCTCCAGAGAGCTGCTCACATCACTGTTAGGAGGCCTAATAGTATGTGGAAGAGCAGCAGTGCTCCCAACTCTTGAGTAGGGCTGCTGTTGCTAGAGATGCTGCCACAGAAGAAGACAAACTGTTCTGGAATCAGTCAGAGAGGATTTTTTTTACTTGTAAGCCACCTGGAGTCACTTATGTAGTAAGATGGGTGGCGCATAAATTTGATTAATAAATGAATAAATAAAAGTTCATCCACCCCACAAGCCAGCCTCAAGAATCTCACTCTCTCCCACATGAAAGCATGCCACAGCGCTCCCTACCGCAAAGTGTCGTTGGAAAGCCTTGGGCCCACGGTATGTATAGTTCCCACAGATCTCACAGTTGTAGTTGATGTTCAATCCGTGGAGCTTGTAGAGCCAGTAGGGAATGGGCTGGAAGGCAAGAAGGCCACTGAGCTCACAGGGCGCCAGGCGGGGCCCAGGAGAAGATGGTCTGTCCACTCCTGTCCAAGACCTTACCTTACCATCCCAGCCCAGAGGCAAGTTCTTGGGGTTGTAGATGATCTCGTTCTCCTCATCCTCACTCTCACTCTCACTGATCTGCTCCTCCTCCTCCTCCTCCCGCTCCTCCCCGGTCCGGGCCTGCTTGCGCTGCACGTTTTCGTGTGTCAGCTGCCGCTGCTCCTGAAGGAGAACGAAACCTGTGAACACACTAGCCCCGGCCTGGGCCCTCTATGCTCGGGGAGGATCTGGGCCCTTACCCCAAGGATCTCCACGTACTCGTAGATCTGAGCCTCCAGGAAAGCCACATCCTTATTCCGCTCTGTGTCCCTGTCAAAACAATCATTGCACCAACAGGTGAGCACTGTTACCCCTATGAAGGCAGGGCAACCCCTGGCCCTTGGAGACAACTCCGACCGGCACCAAAGGCAGCACTGGTTCCTCACCCCAGGCATTCTAAGAAAGCCACAAAAGAACTAAAGGAGGGGACCTGTTCCCATCAGTTCCTCAGAGGAGTCAAGAAGTGCCTGAGCAGGCAATGCTGAACTCACTCACCTCCCCAAACCTAGAGCAGACTCACCGCTTGCTCCCTTTTGTCTTTGGGTTTTTGGCAAAAAGAGAGGGATCTAGGGCTTCCAGGGATTTGCCCTTGGTGCTGAAAAGCCTCTGAGCACGTTCTTCTAGTGTCCTGAGCAGGAAGGAGAGCAGAATCCCCTTATGTAAATGTTTGCATGGTGAAAAAGACCCAGGAATGTAACTATGAAATGGCAAGCTGGAAAATGCTGGAAGCTCCCTGACAACCCAGGTATATACAGAATCTGTATTTTGGGGTGGGAAACAGAGAAAACAGCTCAATTCTCTTGGACAGGAGCTGTTTCTGCTTTAAAAACTGCTGAGATGCCTATTCTTTGTGGGGGATCAAGTGCCCCTCTCCAGTAGGCTCTTCTCTCAAGAGGGTCCCTTCCCCACCAAGGCAAGGGGTCATTCATTCACAGAGAAAAGTAAGGGCAAGACAGATATGTCCCTTGCAGGCCCACCCAGACTGCCCGGCCACTGCTCATTCTAAAGTAGTTTCTTCTGGCAAATACACTTACCCTCCACATTTCAGACCTAAGGCCAGCAGGGCAGATTTCAGCCGATCTAGACCAAGGGAGGCCAACTCCTGTGGAGAGAGTACCAAAAGGTCTAGTTGGAAGCAGCTGTCTCCTTGCAGGACCATGGAGGAACCTGGCCCCATGGATTCCCAGAGGCAGCCACAGGGGCTCCCTCTTGCCCCCCATCCCAGGAAGATGGGGATTCAGAAAGGCTACCAACCTCCCAAGAAGAGAAGGCAGAGAGGTCCAGGTGGGCCCCAGCGTGGGTGAGGGCACTGCTAGTCTCTTTCTGCCAAAGGACAATAGGAGGATGAGTGGACAAAGGATTATCCAGATTAGTGGCCTCCAGATGTATTAGACACCAACTCTCCCAGCCATTCAGGCTGACTGGGGATGTGGGGCCACAGGCTGGGGAAGGCATCTCTCCCAGAAACATAAACAACTACCATGGTTTACAAACAATTGTGCTTCACGTAACCCTCATCCACCTCCTTGCATTCCCACCACAGAACAGCACTCACCGGCCAACCAGGGAAAGTGCCAATCTCCCACTTTTTCTCAAAATCTCCCTGAATTTTGCCAAACAGCTCATTCTGGTCAAGCAGGGGCTTTACTCGGTCTGTATAATCCTGCAGATATTCCAACAGCATCTCCAAGTACCTGTAAAAATCATACTGATTGTGGTAGGAGAGTCTGGCACCTGCCCACTCAGATGGGCCTCTTTCTCACTGTCAACTGGCAGCAACTGAGAACTTAGAATGAACAAACACTAAGTCAAACAACCTTTAAACCTGCCTGTGCCTGCTACTGTAACCCAAGTGGGGAAAGGAGAAATTCTGGTGCAAAGCTCATTTCATTAACACAAAACTTGTGAATCTGACCAGTTTTAATAGCCCAAAGGATGACGCATTCTCTCCTTCACAGGAAAGGCTGTAAATTCTCACCTCCTGTACTCGGCATTTTTTCTCTCCTTTGGAACGTCAAAGAGCTGGTCAAAAGTGGACAGGTAAGTGATGTAGTCCAGTTTCTGCAAGAGCAGGAAAAGAGAGAAGGGAGTTTGTCACAGTTCTCTGAGGTCCTATGCCAAGGTATCTCGATGCGAGACTGTGGCAGAGAAGAGGTGGATCCCCTGACAGACACATGCTCCTTTCTTTCAGCCCAGCAAGAGGCAACTTCCATTTTACTCTTCCTCCCCCACAGCTGCATCTTCAGTCATTAAATTTTTTTGTGCCACCATTGTGGGACCTCCCTTTTACATAATTTCTATTGAGCATGAATCTGAGGACACAATCTCCAAGGATGAGAGCATCAGTTACACCTCCAAAGTCCAGGAAATAGCCTCACCTCGGAGGACTTGAGATTGATGTATTTAAGATAACAGTCATGCAGGTCCAGATAGCGGCCGTATCCTTCTTCATCAGTGAACTCCACAAGGTCTATGAGAAGCCAAGAATGAAAGACAGCCCGGAATTATCCTAAGTCTGAAATAGGCTGTTCCGAAAACATTTATCCATTTTGAAAAGAGAACAGGAAAAAAGCCAAGCATGAATCCTGCCACACAGGACCAGATTTTAAACTTACTCTGAGCCTCTTCGCTTGGGTTTTCCCGGGCCTTTAAGAGCTCCTCAAATTCTACTGACATCGGCACACATATCTGTAAAGGTAACACATGGTTCTTGTTTTCACTTTACAAACCCACTCCCCCAAGAACTGAAAGAAAAAGGAAGAAAATATGCTGCATACACGAAATCATTCATTCATGTTTTAAAGCCATTAAACCCTTCTTATGCTTCCACATGAGCACAAGTGACACTGCAAGGAAAGACCCCCAGCATGTCAAGAGGGCCTTCTTGGCTTTGGGGAAGGAGCCCCAGGGCACCAGTATAGTTCTCAGGAAGGCTTCCTGCTGAACGCAAAGTCCCACAGAGGAAAGGCAATTCTTTCAAGTGAACTTTAGTGCAAGCAATAGAGGTTTGGGCTTTTACAAGGATGGTACAAACTTCACAAATGAAGCACTGCTCTGCAGATACTGAATTTGTCTTCTTGAGGAAAGTACATGCTCGGATGATGGCTGGCTAACCTGGTTAGGAGAGCTTTCTATCAGAGAAGAGGGCAGAGGACACAAGATCATTGAGAAGTAATGATCTGGCAAGGGAAGGATATAACAAAGCAAAGTGGTTTGAAACAATGGAAACCCAGGTTTAAAGGAAAAGGCAGACTGAACACAAGGGCCTTAAATGTCTCTAGACCAATGCACAAAGTACGGCAAACAAGCAAGGCGAGCTGGATATCATGAGGAACAAATGCAAGTGTAAAATAACAGGGGTTACAGAAACAGGGTGGGATAAATCCCACCGGGGAATATTAGCCTTGATGGATGTCACTTGTTGTAAAGGAATGGGAAACACAAGAGAGGTTGTGTAGCACTGCATATCAAGAATGAATTTACCAAGTATAGGGGTCCATGGCATTCAAAGCATCTGGAACAAAGGCAAGCCAACAGAAGGGTTAGTCTGCTGCAGACCACAAACCAGTTAGAAGAGGGAGCTGAAGGTTTATTAAAGCTAATAACTGAACTCAGCAAACTATGAACTAGTTGCAATGGGGATTTCAACTGCCCAGCCAATGTCGGATAAATAATTGATTTTTGTTGGTAATTATATTATCTTCAAGGGGTTCAGGTGGGCTCTAGGAGAGCTGCTTCCTTGGAATTTGTCCTTACTAACAGGGAGGAGGCTGAAGACAATAAAGTGGTGGCTACTTTCGATGCAAGTGACCACATTAACAAAAAGCTTGGTTAAAAAAAGAGTCAAACACAAACCATGGATTTTAGGAAGCCTGATTTTAATAAACTAAGAGAAACAGCAAGAAAGATGTTCTGGGAAGAAAGCCTTAAAGGCAAAGGCTTTGTAGCTGGCTGGGACTTCTTGTAGAGGAAATTAAAGACAGCATTTTTTCAAATAATACCAGCAAAAAAGAAAACTAGGAGACATGTAAAGAAGTCAATGCGACTGAAGAGGCAGCTCAAAGAAGAAAACTTATTGGAAATGTTAGAAAGGGCTAAGGACCAAGAATAAGGTGAGGGAGGCAAAGGCAGAAATGAGCTAAGGCTAGTGAGAGAGGCAAAATCCAACAAGGTGGTGGTGCGTGTGCCTTCAAGTCAGTCTTGATTCCTGGCGACTGCCTGGACTAGTCCCTGCAGTTTTCTTGGCAAGGTTTTTCAGAAGTGGTTTGCCATTGCCTGCTTCCCAGGGCTGAGGGAGAGTGACTGGCCCAAGGTCACCCAGCTGGCTTTGTGCCTAAGGTGGGACTAGAACTCACAGTCTCCCAGTTTCTAGCCTGATGCCTTAACCCAGTGTTTCTCAACCTTGGCAATTTTCAGATGCATGGACTTCAACTCCCAGAATTCCCCAGCCAGCAAGTGTCTTAACCACTACACCAAACTGGCTCTCCCAGGATTCTTTCAAATACATCAACAGCAAGAGGAAGACAACTGAGCTAGTGAGCTTATTGCTTACTCCAAATGGAGAAATCTTAACAGATGACCACCAGAAAGCAGAGGAACTCCTCTTTTGCCTCTGTCTGTATATCCAAAGGAAATGGTGATTTGAATCGCACAAGTTGAGAATACAGAAGGAATTGGCTGAACAGCTGTCAGAATCTTAATTATCTTTCAGGAGAACTGGGGAGGTGCCAGAGGACAACAGAAAAGCAAATATGGTCCCCCTCTTTCCGAAAGGGAAAAAAGAAGATTCTAGGAATTATCAACTAAGGAAATACCTGGAAAGATGTTAGAGCAGGCAATAAAGCAGGCCATTTATAAGACAATGTCAGCATGGCTTTATGAAAAACAGGTTATGTGAGACAAATCTTATCTCCTTCTTTGACATTAAAGGGGAAGGGGAATAATCAGCCTCAATATCAGCAAGACCTCTGACAATGTTCTGTACGACCATCTCTCAGAGGTGATTCGGATGGCACAACAGTAAGGAGTCTGTGTTCAGAGTCATTAATGGCTCTATGCTGAGTTGGAGAACAGGATCGCTGGAGACCTGCAGCAATCTCTCTGGAGGCCACTATCATTCAACACTGCTGTTGTTGGTAACATTAATAATGTGGCCAACAAGTTCGATGGGCTACTTATCTAACCTGCAGGTAACACAACATTGGAGGTCTGGCCAGTATCCGGGATAACAGAATGAGAGCGTAGTCTGTAGTTTGGAAGATTCGACTGAGAGAAACAGGATGTCATTCAATAAAGACAAATGTAAGATATTACATTTGGGGAGAAAAATGTAGGGCACATAAACAGAATGGGGGTTCCTGGCTTGGAAGCACTATATTGGAGGATTTGGATGTAGTCATTAATAACAAGCTTAACATGAGCCACCTTCCACAAGGGCTAATGCAGTTCTGGTCCGTATGAGAACCAGCACTATCAGAGACACATGAAGTCTTTATTCCCCTGTACAGTGCACTAGTGAGACCACATCCAGAGAATTACATACCATTCTAGGCACCACATTTCCAGAAACCTATTAACAAGTTGGAAAGGCCCAGAGGAAGGTAAAAAAAAGATGATACAGAGATTTGAGGACATGCCCGATGAGAACAAGCCAAAGGAACTGTCTTTATTATTCTTAATAAATCACTATTAATCTCAGCAAGATGGAGAGACTCTGAATTTATAAGCCATCCAGCATCAGAGAGATGTCTTCTTTAGTTCTGGATTGGGTCGTGCTCCCTCATACAAAGTGACTTAGAACCTGAAATCACAGCTCCAGCTTGATGAGCAGGTGGCAGCTGTGGCCAAGAGGGCCTTTGCAAGCTCTACCTTGTGCACCAGCTACAAGCCCTCCTGGAATGGGAGGTGCTACTCACAGTCACTCATATCTTAGTCATCTCTTCCTTGGATTACTGCAATGCATGCTGCATGTCCTTCAATAGCATTTGAAATTTAGAGCTGATCCAGAATGATGGAATGGTTATGGGTGTGTCTTGGTAAGCCAGTGACGGTGAACCTATGACATGTGTGTCAAAGGTGACACACCACAATGTTTTGGGTGACATGCCAGCATTCACCAAACTCAACAACCCTGTGAGTTACCAAAGAAACTGAGTTTGTTTTACTCATATTTCATTTATATAATTATTTGACATTTCTTTATATAATACATAGCACCACATGATTGGACTGTATTTTTTTTAAATAAATGAACATGTAAAGAATTGTTTCTCTTTTGTTCATGGGGGGGGCGGGCGGGGTGATACCCCAGCAGAGTCAAGTTAGGCATTTTCCAAATTTTTTACACACAGAGCCCAAAACTTTCGCCATCACTGTGGTAAGCCCATATAACACTTCAAGGCTGGAAAACTCAGGAAACAAAAACCACTTGGATTTCTGGAATGATCTTGATATAACAGAATCTCAAAAACCTGCCAAAGCAATTCTCCAGGTAAACTTATTAAGATGGAGCTACTCTGAGTCTCCTTCTCACATTTCCCTCCTCCACATTCCCAGGGTCTCTTAAACCTTTCATCACAACCTCTACTTTAAGAGTTGTACTGTTACCAGTTGGCTTTGGGATACAATTGGTTGTCACCTTTATTGTTCAAGGGCTGGGACTTTCTCCCAGTGACATCTGCCTGATAAGACTGAATAGGGTGGGCTTTTCCCAGGTCCCTTCAATCGGGTGCTGTCATCTGCAGGGACCTCTGAAGTATACTGTTTCAGTTACAGCCCCCAGACATTAGAATGGCCCTTTCCCTCCTGGCTTTCAAAAAATCTTTTAAAGCTTGGTTGGGGGGCTGGAATGTTACAATTGCTTCCTTTGATGAGGAATGGAATTTAAATTTTTGTACTACTAATTGTATTATGCTGGTAGTGGGTGTTTTTTACATTCTTTCATTTTTTCTTATGGATGTATTCTATTGATTATTATTTATATTGCTTGTTTTAGTCCAAATTTACTAAGATGAGACTTACATGCTGCTCCAAGTCAGCTTCAACTGGAGCAGATTATAAGCTTGCCAACAACAAACAAACAAAGGAATGTTCAGTCTGGAGAAAACAAGTCTGGGAAGAGAGATGATGTCAGTGTTCAAGTACAGACAGGGTGCCCTACAGAAGATGGCCAGGGGTTTTCCATTCCCACAGGAACTAAGATCAGAAACAAGGGGCAGAAATTGAGCTACTTCGGTTTTGCTTAAAGATAAGGAAAAACTTCCTGATAGTTCTGTATAACAAGGAGCAGAGGGTTCTCCATCTCTGGAGGCTCCTCAGAAGGACCTGGACAGCCCCTCAAGGATGGTTTAATTGGCTTTCCTGCACTTTGCAGAGGACTGGACTGGATGATCTTTGCAGTCGCTTCCATCTCTACCAATAGAAGAGAATATGTGTAGCTCGGGGTTGAACTGTGGAGTCCTTGGGGTTCTCTGAGCTTGGTTTTCTTGCAGATGTTTTGTTACCTGACTAGGTAACATCCTCAGTGTGCTGAAGTTACCTAGTCAGGTAATGAAATGTCTGCCAGAAAACAACCAAGCTCAGAAAACATCAAGGACTCCACAGCTTCCAGCATTTCATTTATATGATTAATCTTTCACTTGGTGAAAAGGAGACAGCTTTACTGAACAGAAAGCTATGACCAATTATGCTCAGCTTGAGATGGCTTATTTCAGTGGCCTGGATGAGCCAACTTCTGATGCCCTGCATCCAATGCCACTCTCTTTCTCGAGTTGGGCCTGTCTGAAACCCAGCACTGATGCAGACAGAGACTAACATAGAAACTATCTGCTTGGCACAACCGGGGGGGCCTGAGATGACCTCCTCCGAGTCAAGAGCCTTACACAGCACTATAGTAAATTACTAATTACATTATGTAATAATGCGGAAGAGGTTTGGGAAGTATTTTAGTTTTAGATATTTTAATAAAAATATAACTGAAACGTTAAAAAGTAGAAAGCTCCAGTTTTCTACAGAAGCTAGTCACGTATTCAAGCAAAATAATAATGATAATCATCAGTCTTACAAATGCAGAAGGATCGTTTCTTTGTTAAACTGACCAACATCGCTTTCTAACACAACGAGCACCAGCAAGAGTAGGGAAAAGTCCGGGCGAGGGGAGGGGTCTGCTCGGGCCCGGAGGCGGCAGCAGGGGAGCCTCACCTCGTTCGGGTGCTTCCGATGGAACTCCTTGATCTGCTTCAGCCGGTTGTAGAACTCGGCGAATTCGTTGGGCCCCGAAATGGCGCAGAGTTCCTCCTTCCGCAACCTGGGGACAGCAAAGCGCGGGGACTCAGGCGGGTCCCGCGGCCCGGCGCTGGCGCCCCCCCGGCCCCGGCCCCGGCCCCGGCCCTTACCCGTCCTTGTCGTCGTAGAGGTCCCTCAGGTTGCCGCTGACCTCCATGTAGCGCTGCAAGAGACGCCCCGCGCGTCAGTCGCCCGCCACCCCCGCGGCTGGGCGCCCCCCACCCCCGCCGCCACTCACGTCCTGCATGGCCCGCGTGCGGTGGTCCGAGTTGATCTGGTCCCGCAGCTGCTCGGGAGAAAGAAGGGTTAGGCCCAGGCCCGGCCCCAGCCCCGGCCCGCCGCCCGGCCCGCCGCCCGCGCCCCACCGTGGACTTGCGCGTCAGCATCTCCTTGACCATCACGTCCATCAGCCGCTCGCGCTCCTCGTGGTAGCGGCGCTGCTGCTCCAGGATGGTCTCCATAGCGGCGGCGGCGGCGGCGGCGGCGGAAGTGGGCCCCCGGAAGCCGCTCCTAACGCCCCCGCCGCCCCTCGCCCGCGCAGGAAGGTTCCACCCGGGAGCCGCGGGCCTAGCGGAAGTTGGCCGGCCGAGCTCCCGCCTCTGCCCTCGCGGGAGGAGGCGCCCTCCCCCCGCCCCACGGGGCTGCTCGGCCCGGCTGCCGCTCTCCGGGAAGAGCCAACCGCTTGTTCGGGGGGGGGGATCCGAGCGAGGGGGAGGGAAGGGGGCCACCAGGCGGGCTGACTCGCTGGCGCGCCGGGGACCGACGGGCGGGTGGGCGGACGGTCTGCGAGGCGCCGCGGGAGTCCCCGGCGAGGAGCTTCCGAGGCGGACGGAAGGCCGCGGGCCTCGCCTTACCGGCCCTCTGAGGACGAGCGAAGCCTCCGCAGGGCGCGGTCCCTACGGGGCGGCGGGAGGCTTCGTCTGCGGGCTTGCTCGGCGTCTCCGGGGCCGGTGGCCTGCGGGCGCCCTCCGCTCCCCGTGGCCATCCGCCCTCTCCCGGGGTGCGGGAAAGCCTGGGAAACGGCTTGATCCCAGGCCTGAGGCCGGTGTTCATTATTTGAACGGCCCGTTTTGTTTTGTTGCTCTTGCTGTCTGCTCGATTGTGTTAGTCTGGGCTGCCTGCTTGCTTTAATGTTTTTAGCTGTTTTTCTGTTTTCTCTAGTTTTGTACAGCGCCCGGAGTCCACTGGAGTTGGGCCGCCAATAAATGCAAATAAATAATAAATAAATAATAATTTTGTTTCTTACATTATTTCCCCCCTCGTCTGCCTTTTAAACTTCTCCGGGAACTTCAAAGACTCTTGGATGGGGTGGCCACTCAAAGAGGTGGATTCCGACAACCCAGGAAAAATTGGCCCAAATAATGATTCCTGCCTTTTGAGGCGGCACAGGTTGCTTCAGGTGTCAGGTGCAAGGAAGGAACAGGTCTGGCCCTCCATCTGGTCACCTTTGGGTCAAATCGTATTTCCTTCTCTCAGCCATGGGCCTTTGGGTGATAGTTATGAAGTTTGTCTGGCCTCATATTTTGAGCACAGGTTGTGGTCAAGCAGGGCACCTGCTAGTTACAGTCAGGAATAAGGAACATTCCAAGTAACATTGACCCATCCAAGACCCTGACCCACTCCTTCAAGAGAGTATTCTCTATACTTGGGATGAGTCCAAAGGGCTCTTGGCCGATCCCCACATCAGTGTGGCCAAAAGTAAAAGATGCTGTGCGTTGTACTTCAGCAGCAGTAGCAGAGCCATAGATTCTCCAGCCCTTCTGTGCAAGGCCCTGAGACTGGGTTCAGATTGCACATGTGCATGCATGTGGACACAGTGTGCTGGGAACTGAATGTCCACACGAGTAACCAATAAAACTAAAAAAAGAATAAAGGGGTGGGCATGTGTGCTCCCAAATAAGCTTTTTACTAATTTTACATCCACGTAAGCAATGTTTCCTCTAGGCAGTGGCATTGAAGTATATCTGGCCCAACGTTTTCTTAAATTCATGGATAAAAGAGCCTGTGGATGCCAATTTGAGCTCCTGGAGGAAAGGCACAATATAACAGAGCTGCAACTATACTGTACTGTATAGTGCAATATTAATGTAACATCAGGGGTTGTGCAATGGTGAATAGAATGTGAAGGATGTGTGTTTTTTATTCTATGGTTTTATTCTATGGTGCACTGGGGATGGCATTTAATTTCGTTGTATGAGGTACAATGACAATAAGGTTTAATAATAATAATAATAATAACAACAACAACAACTTGTAACAAATAAAATGCTGTCATACATAAGAAACAATAAGAAACTGGATGTGGTGTGTCCTGCCATAAGTTTTGTTCAAGCTAAAATGGCTGACATCCAGAAATGTATTTGCAAGTTGGTTCTGAATTGAATCAAGCCTATTGCTTCCTTTGGACACAAATAGATGAGCTCACACCAAAGAGGGATATAGCAAAGATGTATTTCTATAATTAGTTTTTGGACATCCCAAGTCCAAAATTCCCACATTTCCATCCTTAGCAGTTTACTCTGGGTTGCAGGTCTTTTTCCATATATTCTGGTGATGGTGTGAACTCTATCTTGCACCAGAAAAGTGTCATGCTGCAATTTTAAGTCCATTACGCCACATCCTGCACTCTGAGATAGAGAGCTGGCCTTTGTTTGCATTTCACCCCTTCTGGTAGTTAAAGAATAGTATTATATTCTTTATCAACTTTCTCATGGCTAAACATATCTAGTTCCTTTAGCTTCTCCTCATATTTCCAGTTACCTGTAGTTCTTAACCTTCTTCCAACCTCTACCCACACATCTGAATCCTTGAAAGCAAAGAAATGGACACAGTATTTAAGATGGGGTTACAGCACAGAATAAAGTGGAATTATTGCCACCTGTAATGTGGAAACCATCCTTTGAATAAACCAGGTAACTCATTTGAGTTAACTGCAGAAACTTACATTTCTGTCTATTAAATATTGACATTATCTGAAACCCATTTTCCTGATCTGTCAAGATTGTGTAGAATCTTGTTTTTTGCTTTGGTACTAACTGTCACACCCATTCTGCTAACTTATTATCTGGAAATTTGATAAGTGTTCCCTCCACCTCAACATTCAGATCATTCAAAACAACGTCCTTGTACAAGATAACGTTATGCCGCATTTCAAAATTTTGTGGGGTTCCACATTAGACCACTCTGCTGCTTGCTCATAACCTGACAAAATACCTAGGTCCCTGTTTTTATACCTAATAGAAAATGGGTTTAATAATATTGTAGGGTGGTCTACAGCAAGGCATTGAACAAGGTGCTTATGAAAGAAGATTGAGTTATGAGTTACAGGTTGCTGGGTGCGAGATCCTGTTTGTTAAGTTGGGCTCTAGGGTTCAGTTGAGACTGTTGCTATTGTACCAGCCTCCCTGCTGTGTAGCAACCTCCCTGAGCTATTTGATTCCATGGCTGGGTTGGCAGTGGAGTTCCCCACACTTATGGTCCTGGGGGACTTCAACCTGCCTTCTCTGGGATTGGGGTCAGAGGTAGCCATGGGCCTGTCCTAGGACATCCAGGGCCCAACATGTAACAGTGACCATACTCCTGACCTGGTTTCCTATTGGAGCAGTGGCAAGGTGATCTGGATTTAGGGGAGCTGGTTTTTCTCTTGTCATGGTCAGACCACTCCCTGGTAACCCTGCAGTTCTCTTGTGTCATCTCCCACCGCAGGGAGGCTGGACCTATGAGATATATCTGCCCCAGGCAACTAATGAACCCAGTTGGGTTGCAGAGGGAGCTTGGGGTTGCTTTGGACAGTCTGCTGCATGGTCCGACTGAAGCCCTGGTAGCTACTGGAATGAGAGGGCGGCTTGGGCTCTGGATCGGATTGTGCTTGATCCCTGCTTCTCCACCGGGCGTCCCAGAACTGCCCTGGTTCATGGAGGAGCTAAGGGAAATGACGCAGAAGAAGAGATGCCTGGAGACTGGAGGATGAGAAGGACTCGATCAAACATGAACTACAGCTGCTATGAAAGCCTACCTCATGTCAGTACATGTGGTGAAACATCAGCATTTCTCCTCCCTTATTGCATCCAGGGATAGCCATTTAACAGACTTGTTTTGGGTGACCTGAGCCCTCCTGGAAGGGAGTGGTTTGGGGATCCATTTGTAGAGTTGTGAGGAATATGCTAGGCATCTGATGGATAAAGTTGATCAGATCTGCTCTAAGTTGGGCTCTGGCCTTGGAGCAGGTCCTGCGGGGGCTGGGGCTGGCAAAGTTATCTGGGGGGAAGTTTGATCCTGTTGGGATTGAGGAAGTGGACAGGATTCTTGTGGCTGTTAGCTCAGCCACCTCTATGTTAGATCCATGTCCCTCCTGGCTGGCTGAGCCTGTCTGGGAGGGGATGTGTAGCTGGGTCTGAGTGGAGGTTAATTCCATTTTGAGGGGGGGGGTGGCCACACAGTCTCTTAAGGAAGCAGTGGTGTATCCCTACCTCAAGAGGCCATTACTGGATCCTACCATTCTGGAAGGTTGTGGATAAGGTGGTCTCACTGCAGCTTCAGAGGACCTGGGAAGAAGTAGATTATCTGGACCTCTTTCAGTCAGGGTTCAGGCCTGGGTACAGGACTGAGACAGCATTTATGGCCACTGGCAGGAGTGGGATGAGGGTAATGCATTTATCCTTGCTCTTCTTGACCTCTCAGAGATCATGGTATCGTTCTGGGTAGGCTCTGGAAGTTGGGGGTGGGTGGCACTGGTTCTCCTCTTTCCTCTGGGGTCAGTTCCAGTTGGTGTTGATGGGGGGGAGAAGAGGTCCAGCCTGTGGTCCCTCCTTTGTGGGGTGCCACAGGGCTCAGTACTTTCTCCTATCCTGTTTAAGATCTACATGAAGCTGCTGGGTGAGGTCATCCAATGGTTTGGGATGATGATACTGGGATATGCTGATGATGCTCAGCTTTATATCTCCATCCCAGGTTGTCTGAATGATGCAATGGAAGTTCTGTCTCAGTGCCTGGAGGCTGTGGGGCACAACGGGCTTCAGCTCAACGCAAACAAAATTGAATGGGTCCAGGTTTTTGGACCCCTTGGTTCCAGGGACGTTCTGTATTTGGTCCTGGATGGGATGGCATTGCCTCAAACTGTCATCCCTTTGAAGTAGACCATACTAGGAAATCAAGATTTGAATGCTGATACTTTTATTATAAGGTTACGGTAACAATCTTGCAAGTCTGAATGTGCCTCCCTCCCTCTGACCCTTTATCTTCAAGAGAACTAGGGAGGGTCAAGTCTGAGACGCTTTCTCAAATTACATTTCTGCCTCGGACTAAGATTTCTTTTGTCTGACAGTTGTTTTGGTTGTGGCTCTTTCTCCTGTTCCTCAAGGTTATTCTTACTTCCCATTACACAGGGCTGGTGTGCAATCTGGAGTCCTCCTGGACTCATGGCTCCTGCTCAAGAAGCAGATGGCAGCTATGGCTAGGACAACTTCAGATTGTGCATCAGTTGCAACCATTCCTGGACTGGGGGTCCTGCTCACAGTCACGTATACTCTTATACAGACTGGACTACTGTAACATACTTTGCCCTTGAAGAGTATTAGGGAGCTTCAGCTGGTGCAGAATGCAATGGCGCAGTTAATGGCCTCACTTATTTAGTGCATGTGACACCACTGTTCCATGAGCTGCACTGGCTTTCTGGTACAATTCAAGGTTCTGGGAGTCACCTCTAAAGCCCTTCACAGCTTGGAACTGGGTTACTTCGGAACTCTCTCCCCTCAGGTATTTGCACCTGTCCTACCTGATCCAGCAGGAGGGGCACACTCCAGGCACTGTCAGTCAAAAATGTCTAGCAGGGCGCAGAAAGAGCACCTTTTCTGCTGTGGCACCTGCCCTTTGGAATATCATCCCTCCAAACTGGCCCCAACCCTGTTGGCCTTTTGCATGGCCATGAAAACTTGTGGGATAGAGCCAATCTCCTGGCTGTGTGGATAATTGATTGGACGATGCCCAACTGGTGTGTGTTTTGTCTATTTTTATTGTAGAATCATGTGAGATGGGAGGCTATATAAATCAATTAAATATGTTTTTGGGATGGTGGAAGCAGCTGTACACAGAAAAAGCGCCCAGCCTCAGCAAGCAATCTATTACTGTCATCAGCACTAGACCACTTTTAAAGTTGTTTTGGGATGCAAAATGTGGCTGCCCACATTCATTAGTGTATTATTAGTTACATGGCAGCGGCAGCAACTAGAGTGCTTCAAAGGTCAGTTTAAACACTGGACTTTAACCTTGAAAGCCTCTTAAAGGTGCCTTATCTCACAGCCCCCATACTTGGAACATCTTAACTGAAGCCCTTATTTTTCTACTTTGGATCCTTTATACTGATGGGCATGAACAGTTCAGCTGGTTCCTACAGCCATCACGCTTAAGGAACTTGTTATCAGTTGAAGAGTCTGAAAGATGCATTTATTGTTAGTAGCTTCCTGCAAGTACTGGGGGTCTTGATGTAAATATGACTGATTTCATACTCCTGTTGTTTAGTCCCTGAATTTTAACTGTGCATTATTGATCTTTATGAACTTTCTAAGCTACTTCTTATCATTTAGGTGTCTTAGAACACCCTTTAATAAACAGAAAGGAAACATAAGCATCCTGGGAGGTGTGTAGCTAGAACTGAAGTTACACTGATGTGGTTCCTGAGTGGGTAGGACAGTTGGGATGGACATAACCGGAAAGTCAACCCGCCTCCTTCGGGAGAGTGACTGATTCCAGACCGCTCTGGTTTGCGGGGGGGGGGGCGCCTGATGATCTTTCCAGAAGATACATGAGGCTAAAGGCGGGAAAGGCTGCAATGCTCTTCAGACAGCACTGGGCTTGCCCTGCCCACGCTGAATTAGGGAGAGCTTGGCTCAGCCAATTGCTGTAGAAGAGACAGAGAAGCCGGATAGCCTTGGAAGAGCCTCCCCAGAACTCCTGTGGGGCTTCCACCCGCCTGGCTTCCTTCCCCCTTTGGCTCCACCTCATTGCCCAGAGCATCTGGTTTCTCAACCAGCATGACTCTGCTCATCCAACTTGGAGGCTGTTTCCACTCGTGCCCCGCCAGGTCTTGCCCCATGATCTCATCTCATCCCACAAATAAATCAGGCAGGCAGAGCAGGTCACGACCCATCCCTGTTGGGATAGAATCCAGATGTTGCTGGCCAAACGAAACTGATCCGTTTCCTTTTTTGGGAAAATACATCCCACCGCTAATAGATCCCACAGTGCAGAGGTACTAAGCACTCGGTTGCTAATCTCCAGAGAGGCGGGGGCAGAGCACCACCCAATCCCCTTTCAAAGTCATCCTCTCCAGTAGCACAAATGTTGTCTAGAAAGGGTCTTCTGCAAGCAAGAAGAGGTCTGTCCCAAACCCCCAGGCTCCCTCCCCCTTTCCCTTTCTACAGCAGAAACAACACATTACCCAACAGGAAAGAAACGACAGCGCGGAGAGATGTCTTTAATTCACCACAGCTACTTTGGCTCACATCCAGTTGTTCCGGGCAATGCTTGCTGGAGAATCTTGACTCCTGTTACAGGAGTCTCAAGAGTCCCCGTCCCTCCCGCTTTGGGGGTCAGTAGGCTGTGGTAGGACTACAGCATCAGGCTGACATGGATGTGAAGCAGCACCTGCCCTTTGTGGGAGCAACCCCTCGATTTTATCACGGGGCACTCCATTCTCCTTCCATGCACCAAATCCTGGGTGGGGCCAAGTCCTAAGTACTCCCAGCAGGCTCTGAAGACCAAGCATCAGAGGTGGGTTGGAGGAGGAAGTGCTGAATCCTTCAGGATGGGGAAGCAGCTCAGTGAGGAGACTGAATGCAAAACCCATCTCACCCCCCTGCTTCTTGAAGTGAATTATCCTCAATTATCCATTAACATGATTTATTAGAGAAAGTCAGAAAAGGAGGGGGAGAGATCCACTGACCAGATGTGAGCATCCACACCAACAGGCAGGCACCCAGCTGTGGTCTCTGACTCCCCGACAGCAAAGCATCTGAGGAAATGGCTACATGATTCATTTAAAGGAACATGCACAGCATTCCACCAAAGAGAGGCAGGAAGAAAATTCAGGCCGCGGAGAAAGTCTGCAGAGGCAACAGAGCCCCCTCCTTCCTGGCGGGGAGGGTCAGGTTGGAAGGGTGGGAGAGCCCAAGGACAGAAAGCAGCAGGCAGAGAGCCCAGGCCTCACGTTCCTCAACCTGGGGCAGGGGGCGGCAGGGGGTTCAAGCACGAGCCCGGGGGCTGAGAGAGAAAGAGATGGAGCTTCTGCGGGGGGCCTGTGCCAAGGCTTCTTTTTCAGCCACTCAGGGATTCCTGGGGACCAAAGGAGGGGAAGGACTCCCCCCCAGAGGGCTGCTGCCCTGGGTGGGAATGGAAAGAGACAGTGCCTCGGGAGAGAGATGAGGCCTCTGGGGCTCCTCTCTGTCCCCACCCCATGCAGAAGAGAGACGGGGAAGGGAGATGGCTAGAAAGAAACATGGTGGTGGAGGGGGACAGCTGGGCTGGCTACTGCTGGCATTCAGACAACTGGGGTGGATCAGAGGCAAGAGCAGACGCACTTTGGTGGGGAGTGGAAGGCTCCAGCCACTACTGAGAGACATTCGCCTGCTCTCTTCCAGGCCCCAAGAAAACAGCCCTTGAGGCAGATCACGGTTGGCAGTGGTGGGCTTCACTGCCACTCTGCTGGTAAAAAAGGGAACCGGCCTGAGCTTGTCAGTCAGAAGCAGACCAGGTGAGAAAGCTGAGAGCGCGCACCCCGGCCCAGATTTTGGGCCTGCAGGAAAGAGGAGGCTGGCGCCAGTCAGCAGTGCCAGGGAGGGAAGAGCCATCCCTGCCCTGCTGCTGCCCCAGGAGAGAACTTTGGCACACACACAATCTGGAGGACAACAACACAGGGTGTCCTTTCAGAGGTTGCCGGCACATTCCCGGCACAGGATCTCATCGTTGTCAGGGATGAAGCCCTTCCCCACGAGTGAGGTAGCGCAGCGGGAGCAGCTGAAGCAGTTATGGTGCCAGTGGCGATCCTCGAAGGAGACATACTTGCCTCCCCCAAAGCCTGGGGAAGAAAGAGGGAGGAATGAGGCTACCCGATTCCGCAGGTGAGCCAGGTCAGGTCCCTCCCCTGGAGGCTTGACCGCCCGTCCTCTCTGCTCACCTGTGATGGGCTTTGCGCAGGCGCTACACTTTTTGGCGTAAAGGCTGCCAAAGCACTTGACGCAGTAGGGCTGATCCTCTTGAGAAGTGAACTGCTGCCCGGCCAGGGGAGCCTTGCAACCCGCGCAAACGAAGCACTCCTTGTGCCACGGCTCATCCCGGTAAGTCACTCCTCCCTTGGTCAGCGACTACGAGTAGAGGAGCAGAAGTTCATCTCAGGGGCCTGCTCAGCCCCAGGGCCCTGAGGGAGTTCCTACTGGCTGCATTCCCTCCCCTCAAGGGGTCAAGATCTAACCTTCTTGCAGTGGGTGCAGCGGGGAGCAAATTTGCTCTCGTAGCAGGGGACGCAATAATAGTCGCTCTGCTCCGGGATGAAGGAACGAGCTCCGATGGGCTGCTGGCAGCTGCTGCAGATGAAGCAGTGCTCGTGCCAGGTCTGCCCGTTGTACTCCAGCTTCCGAGAGCCTGTGGGGTGAGGGATGGCGGGGTGAGCAACCAAAAGCCCTGCCCTCCCTCCCTGGGCAGCTGGGTCTGGGCGGGGGCGAGGAAGGGGCTTGGAGTGTCGCACCTGGCATGACCACCTGCTGGCAGGCCACGCACTGGGAGGAGAACTCCCGGCAGTAGCAGCCGTTGCAGAGCAGCTCCTGGCCCTGGCAGGTGAAGGGCTCGTCTGCCAGGGAGCGGTCGCAGCGGAAGCAGCGGAAGCAGCCCTCGTGGTAATGGCGGTCCTCGTAGTAGAGCTCCTGGGCAGGGGAGAAGCAGAGGTCAGAGGCAAGCCACTCACTGCTCTGGGGCCCCTGGGACTGGCATTTCTGTTTCTCCTGTGAGGGGGCCCCACCGGGCCTTGCAGAAAGCCGTGCCAGCCTCTGGCAGCCCCAGAAACAGAACCACCAACCCCATCGGCTGTCAGCTTTCGCTGGCGGCACAAGCTGGATAAGCACGCTGCACTTTCTCAGGCACCGGGTGGCGGATACATAATGGCAGACAGGCTCCCCCCAACCTGAAGCAGATTCTCACAAGCCGCAAAGAACAATGGGATGATGATGCTAACGTGGGAAACAGACACTGCCACCCACCCCACGTTTACTTTGCCCCCGCATCTACACCAACGAGTGTCATCACAGGCCACAACAAATATACACACAAGGTTAGAGGCACCTTCACAAGCTCTTCCACTAACATGATCTATGTCATCATCTGCCTGCAGTGGCCCCTTGGATTCTACACAGGACATACAGGACAAGCTTTGTTCAAAAAAATTAATGAACATAAGCTTGACATCAGTACTCAAAACCACAACAAAGTAATATCAGCACATTTTGATCTCCCAAGACACTCCATTACAGATCTGAAAAGTAGCTATTTTGAAACAAAGAAATTCTAGCAGCACAACTGAACAAGAGATTGCTGAATTTACATACATCAAAAGGTTTCAGGATGTCTTAATAAGCACAATAGCTTTAAAAACACACACACACACACACAGCACAGCTGATAAAGTTCTTGAACTCTATTTCACATTTACTCTGTGTCTGCATCGTCACCTGCCTCCCCCTCCTTTCCATCCCCACCTCATCCTGGTTTGAACCCTACATCAGTCCAGCCACTCCACGCATCTGATGAAGTGAGGTGCAGCTCCTGAAAGCTGATGCCATTTCATAATATGCGATAGTTGGAAAAGGGGCAACTAACTATACCCTTTCTACAAATTCTTAGGATTGAAAATCAGGGGGAGAATGCCGCAAGGAATTTAAACTGGGTGGGCACAGCTCATGGGAGGGATTCTGAAGGATCACTGAAAGAGCGTGAATGAGAGGGGGCTGGGAGGGAGAAGTCCATAAAAGGGGTCAGCAGCTGAGAGGGTGGGTCAGACCACTAGCGAAGGGCAAGTCCTGAGCCTGGATCAGGCTAAGGCGGTCTTGAGCCTTACACCCGTTTCCAGTCGGGGAAGCCCGGAAGGGCGAGGGCCGGGCTTCCCACTCCTGACACTGGCCTTAGCTGTTAAAGCAATGACACGCCCCAGAGCTAGTGCTGTCCAACCTTAATTGTAATTTGTCTTTGGTACTGTTTAGATCATTTGATTGCATTTTATGTTTTTAGGTGCTGCCTTGCGAGGGCTTTCCTTACAAATGTCCAATGTAAATGATGGGGGAAAGGGGGGGGCAGCCAGGAGCGATGCAGGGCAGGAGCAGCCCACCCAAGCAGAGTCCCTGCCCCCTCACCCGGCAGTCGTGTCCAATGAGCTCCTTGCACTCATCACAGGTATTGGCAAAGTGGGAGTCATAGCAGGGGATGCAGAAAGGACCTTCATCGCCCTGGATGTACTTGCGCCCGTAAAGAGACTCCTTGCAGCTGGCGCAGTCAAAGCCGTCCGTCATGTTGCTTGCTGGAAGTCTACGTGCTTCCTGGGAAACAAGAAAAACAAACCATGGTTGACCTTCCTAGCCAAGATTTTGGGGGAAGATCCACCCACTGGGGAGAGATGGTCCTCTTTCTCCCTTCTTCTTTCTTTCATATGCACACCCACACAAGCTGGAGAAGGAAGGGCACCATTCGCTATGATTTCTACAAGCCACATGTTGCCCTGGAATTGAATGGTGAGGGAACTGCAACATAGCAAAATGGCTTTCTGAAGCATTCAGAATCCAATTCTTGATGCAATTTTCTCTTCTAAATTTCTGATGAGCTCTACACTCGGTGGCTCTTGGCCTCCACTGGCTACGCTGGAAGCCCATTTTTGGAACTCTGGGTATTCAGGAACAGGAAGACTCCCTTGGCTAGGTAGCCCTCTGGCTCTTAGCCAGGCACCCATCACCTCTCAGGGAGTTGTGGCAAGTCCACCATTCCTCACAAGTGCTTTTCTTGCCAGCAGAGACCCAATTCTGTCTTTCAGAAGCTTTGGCTAGATGCTGCCCTCCCACACAACCAGAGTAGAGGGGAGGAGAGCATCTTCATTCTGCCCAGGGCTTTCATCTAATGGGGTCTTTGGGTGGAGTAAAAACAGAGGAATTCCTCTAGACTTCTCCTCTCCTGTCACTGACCTCCAGCGCACTCACAGTATGAGCAAGGAGCTGCCATCCTCTTACAGGAGGGCTGATGGGCCAGTCTTCCAGCCAGGAGCTTCTGCATTAGCATGCCTGGACTAGCTGTCCTGAAACTGGGGGAGGGTGAGCAATCACTGTAGCCTCCAGGAAATTCCAGCATTTCAATACTTTTTGAAATAAACCAGAGAAGGAAGGAGGAGGGGATACGAAGACGGATCAGGAAGGGGGAAAACTGCAGAAGCAGCACATGCCGTGCCATGCTGCAACAAAAGCCAAACTCCCACCTGGTCCTCACCGAGCCAAGGGGCCCATCTCCTATGACAAGTGCCATCTTGAGTGGAACAGAAGAACCACATCCAGATTCCTGGATCACCAACTAACAATCCTCCCACCCCAATGGCTAGATAGATCTTCATCACTTGATCTAACAACTTCCGCGCACTTGAGCACCAAGCTCTGTTGCAATATTCCAAGTGGGTAGAAAGCTTGCAAGCACCATCTTTTGTCCCTTCTCCAAACACTAATATTTCTTACATTTGAAACTGGAACTCCGACAGTCTCCAAGGACAACAGCTCTCCTTATATGCCTGTGTTAAAAACTATACTGTACTATACTGTCTGTACATCTGATTATCCTTCCCTTCTGTGATGGAGGACTTGGATGAGGAGGTTCAAGGTCATGGGGAGAAGCATCTCCTCAGCCCACAGCCTGAACGTGTGAAAGCAAAGAGGATGAGACTGGCACCACCCTAAGGAATTTGTAGTGTTTAGTTGCAGACTTTGAGAGTTAGACTGGCGAGATTCTGTCTAGCAGGTGTAAGCTAATAAAGTAACTGAGCAATTCCAGAACCGTCCTGTGGAGTTTCTTGGGCTGAACCTGACACCTTCCCTGTGATTCAATATCTCACCTCCAGAAGCAGTGAGAATGAAGGTTCTACAGCAGAGGAAAAAAGAAGGGCGCCAACAGGCTCCCTAACAAATTGGGCAATGGGAGAGCCTGAAAAGAACAGAAGAGGAAACGAGCCCTTCAGAGGTGCTCAGTGAAGCAAACATGAACATGGGCAAGGCAGTGGTCTGCAATTGTGGCCTGCAATGCTGGTCTTCCTGCCTGAAAACAATGTGATATGTATTTGTTTGCAACAGCAAGCTTGCAAGAGTCCTTGAAGAACTGCAGCAGCAAGTGGCCATACTTCGGTTGGTGAAAAAGGATGTCTCAGTTGAAAGACAGGAGGCTCTACAACAACAACTTCCTCCACAAAGAAGATGAACCAGGAGCAAGCTCAGTGGATAAGGGCAACAACCAGAAGCCAGGGGGCTAGAAGCTGTGCTGCACTGCTGGAACTCAGAAACCATTCTCAGACTCTCAGAGACAAAGCAGGGCAACAGAAAGAGAGAATGATCCTCAAAGTGTGCAAAGGATGTGGCCATGTCCTGTAAGAAGACAAAGAAGAGTCCTGCTAGTTGGTGATTCACTGTTACAAAAGGCACTGAAGCAAAAGCATGTTGACTGGACATGTTAGCTCAGGAGGTACACTGTCTGTCTGGAGTATGACAGAACAACTTCCAAGATCCTTCAAGTCCACAGAGAAGGCAAGTATCCCTTCCTGCTTAGACACGTGGAAGAAATGATACTGAGGTGCAGCTACAACCATGCCACCACAGACGTACAGGCCTTGGAAGGAAGCTTGAGGCTGTGGGGCTCAAGGTGTGCTCTCATCCACTCTTCCAGTCCATAGAAGAGGACTGAAAAGGCAAGTAGATTAAATGGCTACACAGATGGTGTTGATGGGAGTGACTGGGTTTCTGGGGCCAGGGCCTGAAATATCTACACGAAGGACTGCTGGCACAAGACGGACCACATCGAACAAGGATCAGTTAAAAGTGTTTGGCTAACATGGTAAAATTGGTTCGGGAGACTTTAAGTAGCAATTGGAGATGAAAACTCTGAAATAAGGATGTCACATAAGAATGTATGCATTATAGAAAGCACGGATGTTGCTGAAATGGGGCCTCTTAAACCACTCAAAGAAAAATTAGAGCTGGATGACTGGAAAAGGGCAGGTGTTACCCCCCATCTTGAAGAAAAAGGGCAAAAAAGGAAGTCCTGATAAATTATAGACCATTCAGTCTGACATCAATACTTCAGAAGAGCACTTTGAAAATGAAGTGGTAATTACCAGATATCAGCACGGGCTTCTTGCCAGATTAATCTTAACTCATTTTTTGATTGGGTAATTTCCTTAATACACTGCAGAATGCTATAAATATATAATATTTTGTTTTCAGTGAAGTACTGGATTGTCCATTGCGGCATGCCAATTAGGGCTCTAAGCAGCAAGAGCTGGGCGGCATGACAAGGAACCGGAAATATTTCTGGCTCAAAAACCATCCTGAAAGAGCAGTGACAAACTATTCCTCATCAAATGGCAGACAGACAATAGGCGGGATGCCCCAAAGATCGTTTCTGAGCCCTCTGTTTTTCAGTCTTTTTATGGAATGAATAAAATATTGCATTAATCAATGGACAGAACTCTTATCAAATCTGCAGAGGACACAAAAGTGGATGGAATAGCTAATACCCTAAAAGACAGAAATATACTGTAATAAGATTCAAAGGGGGACGTGGTGGCGCAGCGGCTTAATGACGCTGAAAGTTACCAGCCAGAAATGGCTGACGCTTCAGCGGTTCGAGTCCAGCCTTCGCGTTAAACAGGGTGAGCTCCTGTTTCCTCCCCAGTTCCTGTCAACCCAACAGGTCGAAAACTCACGTGAGTAGATAAATGGGTACTCTCACTCCGGTGGGAGGAAAAATGCTGGCAGCGCCTTGGAAAGGAGTCGGGAGCAGTTGCCGGTAAAACGCGAAACCGCGCTCGCCCGAAAAGGGTGCGAAGCAACAGAAACCCCGCCTCCTGCGCTTGCCAGCTGGGCTCTGCTCTAGGAAGGAGGCTCTGGCAAACCACTTCCGAAATACTTGCCCTGAAAACTGCAAGGACTTGTCCAAGCAGTCACTGCAGAGTCAGTAATGACTGAGTGCAGATTAAAAAAAAAAAAAAAGATTCAAAATGATGATGATGATGATAGTTGGAGAAAAGGGCTCAGAGTAATCAAAATCATGCTCAGATACAGGATGGCCGATGCCTGTTGGGAGAAAGTCTTGGAACAGGAGTTGTATGCAAACTGAATAGGAGCCAGAAGTGTCCTGTGTCGGCAAAGAGGACAAATGCAATTTTAGGCTGTTAACAAAAGTATAATTGTCAATTAATGGGTCGTAGTAATCACTCTCTTCTGCTTTAGTCAGACCCCTTTTCAGGGACTGTGCCCAATTCTGGGTCCAATCCTTTAAGAAGGTTTCAAAGAAATTGGAACAGGTTCAGAAAAGGTCAGTGCAGATGCTCAGCTTCAGGTCTAGGTCCTATGAGGAACTGCTGAAGGAGCTGGGTATATTTGGCTCTGAGAAAAGATGGAGGGGGGGGGATAGAACAGCATTCCTCGGGTAGGTATCAGGCTGCTCTTTATCATTCCAGTGGGCACGGTGGTACAAAGCAAGGGCATTTGTTTCAGAAAGGCACCCAGCAAACTGTTCCGATAAGCATTTGGACAGGGGAGCCCCTTACCCCTGGTTGGATGCCTTCTGTCTGCCGGGATAGCTGAATTCTTGCACTGGAGCGCGAGGGTCTCTTCAGCTCTGGGATACTGGTGGCGGTACATTTACACCCCGAGCTTCCTGGCCCACCGTGCCAGGAGGCTGGAAGCAGATGCTTCCTGCGCGACCTGGCCTACAAGCCACCTTCCATTACACGTCTGGCTTCCCCTTCCCCACCCTGGGGCCACATGCAACTTCAAAGGCATTTGTTCACAACAGACAAAACATTTTAGGACTTCTGGAGGGGGTGGAGTAAAATTATTAACACGCACCCCAAGCAAGCCTTGAAATTGTGGCCCGCTGCCCACATGTGGCCTTCCAAATAATTGTTCACGACAGGCCACAAGTCTTAAGAGTGACCCCCGTTCCAGCGAGGCGAGAGCCAGGTAGGCAGCCTGATGGGGAGAAGCAGCTCAGCAGCTCCCTGGCAGCCAGAATGAGAGAAAGCAGCTTCTTCACACATGGGAAAGCGACTGGCCCCAGCCCGCTAGTCTCGCCGGGCCCCCCTTGGACTCTGCACCCAGGCAGGGCAGGCTGAGGGGCAGCCGCACTCCCAGTCCCACACGAACCACCACCGCAGCGGGGCTGGGGGCTGTTCTTCCATACTGTGGCTTGCCACAGCTTCGGGGAACAGAAGGGGAGGCCCTGTGCCTGAAGAGCAGGCCTGGCCCTGGCTGTGATGGCCTTGTCCTGTGCCGTCCCAGGGCCCCTCATGCTGAGGACAGGCCCCATGAGCCCAGCGCAGGTGGCAGCCTGGGCCTGGCTCTGGTCGGGACAGGGTGGGCTGCCTCCCCTGGAGTTCTAGTAGTGCTGCATTACCTTGGGGTGGGTTTGCTGTTCCTAGAAGGCCCGGTATTCTGACCCCCAGGCTCATGAATGAGCTGATGAGTTTAAGTCGACAAGAAGATGGGACTTGCGGCGACAGGTTCATACGGGAGGCAAAGTCCAGCTATCCTGCCCCACTTGAAAGCTTTACTGGCAAGAAACAGCACCTTTTATTGGGGAGCTAATACAATTGACCATTCAGCTGAAAAGCATTCTGTAGTTGTAATGGGAAGTAGGAATAACCTTGAGGAACAGGAGGAAGAGCCACAACCAAAACAACAGTCAGATAAAAGACATCTGAGTCTGGGGCAGGAATTGAATTTGAGAAAGCGTCTCAGACAAGACCCTCCCTAGTTCTCATGAAGATAAAGGGAAGGGGGGGGAGGTGCACTCAGACTTGCAAGATTCTGTTACTGCAACCTGATAAACAAAAGTAATACAGATAGTCCTTGGTTAACGACCACTCATTCAGTGACTGTTCAAAGTTACAATGGTCCTTGAAGTTCTGGCTGCCCCAGCACCCCCGTGGTCACGTGATCACAAACAGCTCACACTTACAACAGTTGCAGAATCCCGCGGTCATGTGATCATCATTTGTGACCTTCCCTGCAGCTTCCCACAAAAGCAAAGTCAATGGGGAAGCTGGCAGAGAAGGCTGCAAGTTGCTCGGGTAAGTCTCCCCTACCCGTGCACCCTCCCACAGCTTGCGCCATGCCTCTGGCCACCTGCACACCCTCACTGGCCACTCATGCACCTCCCACTCAGCAGCAGCCACCCCAAGCCCTGCTGAGCCTTCCCCACCACCTGCACACCCTCTCCCACTTGGCAGCAGCCACTTACCTGCCTGCCAGCCTGCTTGCAAGCCACTTGGGACTTGCAACTTCCTGCTGGCTACCCCACTGACCCTGGTTGTTGGAAGCCGGCAGAAAGTTGTGAGGAGTGTTCACTTAACTACCCATGATCCTCGCTTAACAATGGCAACAGGAACTGCAGGGATTGCTGTCACTAACTGATGTGGCCATGTGACGTTGAGCTTTACAACCGCATTGCTTAGCAACGGACATTCTGGTCCCAATTGCTGTCGTAACTTGAGGACTACCTGTACTGTATTAGCCTGCATGACTTTGGTTTCCTAGTCTGTCTGCCTTGGAGGGCTGACACTCTTCAGGGGTAGCCCCCCCCCCGGAAATATTGCAGTGATCTAGGCACTAAACACCTCCCCACAGCTGGGTCTGGCTTCTGCAGGAAGAGCAAAGGGGTTCCTGGCTGCTGCAGCCACCTGTCCTTCCAAGGACAACCTGGACCTCCCAGCAAACCTGCTTCTTCTGCGGGAGCACATTCCCTCTTTCAGGTCAGAGAGCTGTGCTCTCCATTGACAGTCACTTGTCCGATTACCCAACCTGATGCCCACAAACAGCTGCTTTTGCCATCGCATTTCTTCATTTTGATCTTTAAGGCAGGTACCAGTCGTGCTTTCAAAATCCCAAACATGCCTCCCTGGGACAAGCGGGGCTGGAAGAGAGGGAGCTGCTCTTTCGCACTCAGGCAAAACACAACAGACAATTGAAGATGAAGGCACTTCTTGGAACTGACTGCACATTCAGCCAGGAGAGGCAGCAGTTCTCCATCTTCCATGTACTAATATTGCTCAATTGCTCGAGGGAACTTTTTTCCCCAAATTTGGTCAAAACAGGCTTGCTCATGGTGGTGACTCTTTGTTTGGAGAGCTGCCACTCAGGAAGGCGGGGGGAGGGGGAGGCCATAAATCAGGTGTTTAAGGGTGTGAAGGCTTTGCAACCCTGATGAAAAGCTGCATCCTGGTTACTGACAGTAAAAAGAAGGACCAACTTTCCATCTCTTTTCCAGCAAGGAAACACCCACTCCCCCCTTCAGTCCGAAAAGAACCTGGAGATGATAGGCTCCGACTATTCTCCTTGGCCATCTGCTCTTGCGTGTTTGCAAGCGAGAGGGGGTGGGGGCATCTCTGTCCCCTACAGGAGAGGACGGCTGGAAAGATTTTCTTTACCAGGGAGACTGGGCACAGGCCATCTGATATCAATTACAGCCCCAGCACAAACCAACGATAAATCTGCCCCCGTCATTGAAGCATCTCTCTGTGGAGATCAGAAGTCCTTTCTTGTTTTGAAACCCTCTGCAGGAGAATTCCAGCCCGGTCAGAACCGCCTGATGCTCAAGCTAGAAGCAGGAGGAGGTCTGTACTGAACCGCTCCCCAGGAAGAGGCCCTTTAACCTTCCAAGCCCCATTCAGAGGCACGCATCCCATCCCACCGGGAGCCTCAACGCTGTGTCCAGCCAGCACTGCTGACCAAGACTGTCCCATGCAGTTCCAGCAGTAACTGCAGAGGGCGCCTCCTTGTGCCTACGATGAAAGGGTCGGCAAGCTGGGGAGGAGAAAACAAGGACCCCCCCCCCGTCCCCACATTCATGTATAAAGTTTAGGAAACTGTGAAAATAGCTTGGACAGCAGTTTCCCCAGGAGCCCCTGGGTGCAGTTGACTGCCATGGGATCCGAAGGGCAGCCTGAGTGTTCCCCCTCCTGGAAGCAAGAGGAGACCAGCCCCTTTTGCATCCAGAACCCCTAAGTTCCATCCTAATTAATCTGATAGCAAAGATAGGAGTCTGCATCTGGATGGGTGAGAACAAATTCTGATTAAAGCCTACTGAGGCAGAGTTGCTGTTTCTCAGTCGCACTCTGGAATGGAACACGCTCCCACCGAAAGACTTCTGACCTTGTGGTGCCTGCTTAAACAGCACGTGAAAACCATGCTCAGGGAGGACTTCACCCAGCTTCAACAGGTGCACCATTCACAACCCTACTGGATAGTGACAGGAACTCATGCCTTGACCACCGAGGTGGACAACTGCAATATATTTTGTGGGGCTGCCTTTGGAAATGACTCAAAAACTGAGGCATGGTGGTGAGGGTGTTGGGGAGACAATCCTGCTACGGTTGAGAAATGCCAGCTTGAAGTCACTGCAGGTATTGCAGGAGGCTTCCAGCCCAGGGTGAAGCACTGCTTCTTATTCTTAAAGCCCTGCACGAGACAGCCCGGAGATACCTCAGGCGATGCCTTGCCAGAGTCTGCCCATCTGGCCCAGACTTCCAGGACAGATTTGCTGAGGATCCCCCCAAAGCACATGGCAGCAGTCCTTTTCTGTGGCAGCCCCACTCTTTGGAACATCCTCTGGATGGGCAGGGGGCTTCCACCCTTCTTACATTTCTCAAGCAGATAAAACCTATTTTGTTCCAGCAAGACCTTAGCCCAAGCTGATTATATAGATTTATGGTTATGTGATTATGGATGGACAGATTATTTTATTACATTACTGTATTATTCTATCTCTATGGATTGTTCTTATAACGATGTGCTGCCCAGAGTTTACCAGGATATACGCACTGTTAAATAAACCATCAACATCTACACTGAGATTTTCACAGGGGTCTTCCAACTTGCCTCCCGCAGGGTGCCCCCTTAGGCACCACCTTCTTGCATCTGTCCTCACAATCAGGGGTTCAAGGATAAAGGAAGGTGGTGGTGCTGCTGAAGTGTCTCGCCAGGCCCTCTGTGATTGCTGAGCACCTGAAAGGGATGGGTGCTTTCACCAAAGAGCCACTAAGTCTGGGCTGAACATGGCCTAGGAGCCCCAACATCCACCATCATAACCAGGTGGGTCAGATGTTTAAGGGGAGGGCAACTTTGAAATTCACAAGGAAGCTTTGCTCCTCAGCTTTCTCGCTCCAGTGAAAGCCTCACTTTCAGGCAGAAAAGCAGCTGCGAAACACAGGTGCTGTGTCTCACTCACTGAGGAGACAGACTGACACATCCGAGGGAGCAAGTTTCTTTTTCTGCCCTCTAAGCTGGGGATGGCTCAATGACAGCAATGATGGGGCTGGATCCTCCTGGAGCCCCCGTTCAATTCACGTATGTGGCCACTAAGAATCAGCACTGACTTGATGGCCCATAATCACAAAGGTCATCAAAATCAGCAAGCACCACCCACCAACACCTGGAAATGCAGAATAAGGCTGCTCCCTGCCACAAAAGACAAGAGCTAAATTAACTGTTACATTTTTATTGCCAGGGATGGGAAGAGGGGCGGGCGGGATTTTCCATCCTGCGCTACCCAGGCCCCAAGTGTGGCTCTGTGCCTCCTCCCTTGAGGCTGGGCAGGCAGGTGACAGTCTCTCCTACAGGGCCAGAGAGGAGAGAAGGGCCGCTCTGAACCAGAGGACCGAATCCAGGGGCAGGAAGCTTCCCAGTGACATCTACCTGAACATTTCTCAAACTTTTTGCACTCAGCAAACAAACGATTGGAGAAGATGCGGGTCACTGAATTAAGCGAACTCCCCCCATCCACTTTCCCCTGGCGAGCACAGGAGTTTTCAGAGAAGATAATGATTAGAGATGCATTTGGGTGTGCCTGCATGTGGCCTCCATCTTTAGAGGCTTTTGCAAAGCAAATGTCAGCATTTACGCATGTTGTAAAATATCAACCATGCTTAGCACAAACCTGCTGCTCAGGAGAAAACTTTGGGTAGATCTGTATCAGTGAGAGGGGTGAGATTGGCGGGCAGGCTTGAGCTGTAGGTCAGGAACTGCAGGACTTCAAAGGACTGGGAGTGAACACAGGGTGGCAAGCAAACTGTGCCTGCTGTATGTGACTTGGCTGTGGTGGACCATATGGTGACTCTCCAAGGACTACTGGTTCCGATCATAGGTGGGGACTCCTAGCTACTGGCAGTGTCTGAATTGGAGAGATGTTCCTGAGACTTCACCCTCTCCACTGACCTTCACCCTCCCTTCTTCTCTCCCAGCTATCAGAAAAGGCTTCCCTCCAACTGGAAAGCACTGCCATGCTTGGGATTCAACTGGAGTCATATCCAAATTAGTCCTGAATTTTGACAGCTGACAAGTCAGCTTCAGAGCTTTCAAAACAAGAGGCTGAAAGATGAGTGGCAATTTGAGCCCCAGAGCCAGTGGTAACTTTTAGATTCTCTACCAAAAAGTCCTTGGAAAAGCAACACAGTTACCTGTTGCAGAGAAGAGGCTCTGTAGTTGCTGCAACGCTGCAGTTCAAAAAGAACCCAGAAATTCAGGCAATTTTTGTTTTCTTAGTGGTGAAGCCTTTTTGTAAGGTTAGGTCAAATGCCAAGGTGTTCAAGCAAATGTCACAACGTGCAAGAAGAATGCACTGTACAAAGTAGAAGTGCAAACCAGCTTCTTTGTCAGTACAACGGGGCACAAAAACTTGTTGGTGGCTGGCACATAAAGTGAGGTCAATTATAACGCTCAAACTACTGAACGTTAAATGCCTATCATTTTAAATAAGCATGTGTGTCTATATTGGTATCTCATGTGAATACTTATAGTCTTTCATTTGACAGCCCTCTAAAATACATACAAGTGGAACAAGATAATACTAAATATTAGCTCTCTCTCTCTAAAAGTGAAGAAAAAGAGGTATATTGGCAGCTCACAACTGATGTACAGTGCATACATTTCCCACCCAAACTTTAGTACATGGAAGCCTGGAAAAGAGATGAAATGCAGGCATTAAGGCAAGAGTGGAGGCTTTAAGAAAGAGCCCCACCTGACACTTCTGGGAAAGCTATGGCAGACCAAAGTCTTGTGGGGCTGATGGCCACAGTGGAAAGGAGCCGGTGAATGGATCGGCTCCTTGGAGCCCCCCTCCGGATTAAGGAGAGGACTAGGATCACCCATAAATTTGCTCCATACAGAGGCTCCCTCTGAAGAGATTGTAGAACAGTGATCTCTGGCAGGTTTGAGAGCTCTGGGAGCCGGGGGAAAACCATCCTGCCTAAACTGCGGTTTGGTACCTTCAAAAGGACACTGGGTTTGCCTACTTCCTCTCTTAATTACCTTAAGAAATTGCTTCTTATTGATCTTTTGGATGTTAAGAACCTTCTGAAGAACAAGTTTCATTACGCCGGGAGAGCTTCCCTCTATCCTGGATGAAAGAAGTTTCATGCAAGTTTAAGGACTAAAAAGAAAAAAAAAAATGGAAAATAGCAAAAGAGGGACTAGAATGTTGATTTTGGGAAGTTAAGGGGCCAGATGGACTTGAAAGAATATTTCCTGTGGGATTTTAAAAATTTTATAAAAGTATATATGAAGATTTTGAAATGAACTGTAAGAAATCCTCCTGTGGGGAAATTTTGCTGATTGTAAAATAAACATACGGTAAGAGGAGACTTTGAAGATTGGCTAGACGGAACCAGGGAGAACTAAGAATTACAATTAAAGGAGAAGAGACCTATTAATACAATGAAGCAATATTATCTGACAATAGAAGAAATTAAGGCTGTCTGGGAACAATGTACTCAGAAATTACTTTCAAGATTGTCTGCCACTATAAGAATGGATCTAACAAAGGCTACAGAGGAACAGATTTTACTGGACAAAATAGAGACTGAGGCTGGGTAGAAAGTGGATTTGAAAATGGATTTTGAAAAAAAGGCCAGACTACAAGAGCGATATGAAAAAAGATGATGTGGATCTGAAAACAGATTTAAAAATGACAGACTGTAAGAGTGATATGGAAAAAGATGCCACAATGGATTTACAAATGAAACTGGCTGATGTTTTAATAATTAAAGGGGACCTACAAATGATAAATCAGAAGAGTGCATAGCCTTCTTATCTCGGATTTACAAAAGGGATGTGTTAAACTACTGAAGCTGTTCCAGAGAGGAGACAAAGAGAAAATGATAAGAAATCAACTTGTGGGATATTATTTAAAGGGATTAAATATCAAGCTAATAAAAAGTAAACGGAAGGAATACAAAGTGAATTTATTTGACCAGGATTAAAATATAGATGTTGTGGTTTCTGGTAGCTACTAACGGAATTCCTTTTTGACCAGGACTGAATGACAAGGCTTTAAAGATTTGTTTATAAATAGGGAGTGATTTCTTTTGCTTTATTCCTCAGAGAAAGTGGTAAGTTGGAATGCAAAATGGATTTGATTAAGGTTAAAATATATATGTTATTTCTGGTAGTTCTTAACGGACTTTTGCTGAATAGCATTAAATGAGTTTTTACAATTTGTTTATTGATAAGAGATGAGATATGGGAAGAAGAGTTTTTTTTTAATTCTTAGTTTGTATTCATCTTCTATCCTTGTACTCATAAACTTTAATAAAATTATTACAAAAAAAAGAAAAGAAAGAACCCTATTTGGTATGTCCCATGGGAGGGCTGTGCTTTGTCAAGAGGTTAACAGCCTTCCAGTTAAGAGGCAGTTCAGCAGCTGAGGGAGAGAAGCGGTGAACCAAGTCAGGGGCTACAGATGCAGGCTGAGGCTTAGCTCTGTATGGAGAGGGAACGGCAGGTCCTCCTCAGTCCCAGACAAGTTCTCCCAACCATTCCTTCATGCAGGGTGGTGGTCTCCCCCCCCAACTTCTGTTACTTCCCACTCCTGACACCACCAGATGATCACCCAAATACCTTTCCAAGTGTAGCATAAAGGGGCGGAATCAATACAGGGTTGGCACATGAAGGCAGAAGAGCAACAGAGCTGTGACAATCCCCAAGTCTATTTTGGGTCACTGCACAATCTAGGAAAGAACAGGGAGGCATCTCCTGATGACAGAGAAAGCAGGTGGGAAAGGGCAGCCTCCAACCCCGGAGGGACACCAGGGTCTTGGCCAGCTGCTTTGGACCTTCAGGGCACCCATATGATGGGCCACTACAGAAGGACTGAAGCCCTTCTAATCTGAAACCGGTATTTTTAGTCTGGGAGATGCCAGGCATTCAGTGAGAGTAGGAGAAAGAGCACAGAGCTCAAGCCAGCAGCTGCTCTTGGCAGGAGGCTGCAAGCTGAGAGGGGAGGGGGTGTGTCCAGGCATTTGCGTCACTCACCCCCCCACAGACACAGAGAAACGGGGTGTCTTTAGGAGTGGCTCCACTGCAGCTGGAGGTCTGCTTCCTAAGAATGAATGCCCAGTTGGGTGAATTGCGAACTCTCTGGATGCCTTGAGTCCCTGCCAAAGGGACCTCTGCACAGAGAACCCCCTTGCCGCTCACACACATACGGCCGAGGTCCCCAGTAGCAACCCCACCAAAGAGGCCTAAGCCTGCATCCGGGCATCCCGAGGCCCTGGGCTGCCCAAAAGAAAGCGCTGCAGCCGCGCACTGCAAATCCACACTTTCTTCCTACTCAGCAACACACAGGAAATCGTTCAGCGTTGGAAGTTCGAGGCGTCTCTCTTGGTGTACCAATGCAATGTGACTTAAATCTGTTTGGATTTTTCCTTTTTATGTTGCCCAGCCAAGGGCTCTGGGAATTCCAAGGCTGCAAAAGGAAAAAGAGAAGCAGCTGATTCCCATCATTCTTGTGGCACAGCCACAACTGCTGAAATGGTCTCCATTTGCCTTAACTCTTCATGCCCCCCACAACCAGGACCGGGACTGGGACCAGGCCACGAGGATGTCTAAGGCTCAGCTGAGCCTGGGTGCCCTGGAGGGCTGCAGATGTCAGGACACAGACCACAGCCAGTGCAGGGCCCCACGCCCCCCGGGAACCAGACCAGAGCCTGGCAGAGGCTGCGGGGGCTCTGGGACGCCCTTGGAGATCTTAAGAGAGCTACTCAGGCTGGCCTCTGGGAGGTTACAAAATGAAGCGGCAGGGGGAGGGGGAAGGGGAAGGGAACCACGTTGCGAAAGCCACGCAGCCTTGGGCCAAGCCCCTTTGAGCAAGAGCTCCCGGCCTCTGCGCGGGAAGGGAATTGCTCCAGACCTCCAAGGGAACAGCAGGAGAGGTGGTTTCTCTGGGAAGGCGGGCTAGCGGTGGCGGGGGTGGGGGTGGGGTGGGTGGAAAGATCTGGAAGGAGAACATTCCAGACTGTTGAGTCAACCTGCCCAGGGCTGGGGGTGAGCCAGCGGATTCAGTGGCTTCTTCACCAGCCTCAGAAGAGATCCCAACCCCAGAAGGCTCAAAGCAAGGGGCTCCAGAGAGGCCACCCGCCTCTCCCGCCCCACGTTGCAGCCGCAGGGGCTCAGCCTGGGTGGAAAGGGCTCCAAGCCCAGAGGACTTCTCTGTCCTTTTGGCCACTGTTTATTTGATAGAAGCTATTTGCTTCTTTGCGGGATACATGGAAGAGTGGATGGATCTTGAACTCACAGCTGGTTGTCAACGTGTGCAGGATGAATGCAAGAGACACATTTAAGCAAGGAGTCAATGGCTACTGTTGATACAAATCCAGGCTTTGAGAGACCCGGGTACACCAGGAGTGAAGTGGATAGACAGATGGGTTGCCCCAAAGACCCTTTTCCAGTCTGCCCCCATCTCCGGGAATCACACCTCAATGTCCTACTGGTTTATGGTGGGAAGTCACCATAAGACTGTGAGAGTTATTCACAATAACATGTGAGAGTTCAGATGGCCTTTGCACACCCTGGGATAGACGGGGGGGGGGGGGCGGGGACAGCCCCCCCCCCATTTAAATGGCATCGCAGTCCAACCTCGGCAGTCAAGAGCTCTTTCAGGTGCCTCAGCAGAAGGGAGACCTTGATTCACACCCAAAGTCCATGGGAGGGAGGTAACTGCCAGCACAGCCCCCCTCTGCTGCTGCACTATCCTCCCTTTCCTCCACGGGAGGGGGTTCTGGTTTGCAACCTCACCACCCTGCCTCCACCCAGGCCAGCTCTACAGAAAGCAGAGGCCTAGCCCAGAGGAATCTGGGCACGCATTTGCCCTACCCCTTCCATCTATCTCCAGCTGCAAGGGCATGGCGTTTCGGGGGGAATGGATAACCCAAGCAGGGGCAAGACCCCTCTCTGAGCCGATTCCCAGCAAGGGAAACCGTTTCCATGGTGGCAGCAAAAAAAGAGACCAGCCTCCACCCCACGCACTGACCCAGGCCAGGGAGCACCATGAAGAAATACTTGTGCCGCCCCCCCCCCCCCCCGCTTGCTTCAGCTTTGGAAAGACTGGGCCAAGCTGGGCCTCCTCTCTTTGGGCTGCCATGACCAAAGGTTCAGAAAGCTTTCAGCATCTTGGCCAGAGGGAACTGGGGGGGGGGGGGGGGGCAACTCGAGGTGCTACAGAGGCCAGGCAGGAGGCTGTGGGCTCGAGCTGGTCACTCTTGGCAGTGACTCGCAGCCAAGCCCCCCTCTTGGCTGGCTGCTCCTTGGCACTGGACCTGGGGTCGAATCCCCTCTGGAATGCAGCTTGGCCCCACAGAAAGAGCTGCTGCTCCAGGAATAGCAGAGGGCGGGCTCAGCAGCTGCTGCACTCCAGTTCCCAGCCAGCCTCAATGAGCGGCCGTTTTCTCTGGCCAGAGAATTCAGCAGCCCCGGTGGTGGAGCCAAGGCAGTCCCTCCCTGGCAGCAACAGAAGCACAATGCAATGGGCACCAAAGCTGACTGCTTGGCTTCGCCCGCTTCCCTCCCCGCAAAGATAAGACTGGCTCCCATCCTGGCTGTGGTTGGAAAGAGCTCTGAAGACCTGGCTCTTTCCCCAGGCTTTTTAGTGTACACTGCCCAGAGTTGTTGTAGAACTGGGCAACCTTAGAAACCCCTAAAACAAATGAATAAGTACACAGATAAAGGGCCTGTTCCATGTGTTCTTATGGCAGGAAGGTGGGAAGTCAATCGAGCAAACAGCTTCTGAACGGGAAGCACAGCAAGTCTTTTAGCCCGATGCCCCGAGAACAAGCAGGCAGGGGGTAAATTACTCGCTTTGCCAGTGTGCACATGGGAAGACCAAACGGTTCTCAATTAGGCAGCTGCTCCTGTTGTTGCTGCCCCAAGTCTTCCCCAGGAAAACCGGTCAGGCTGCAAACAACATGGTGCGTGTACCCGAAAGAGGAAGGGATCTGCCAGCGGCCAAGATGGTCCACTCTCTTTGTGTCTCACAAATGCCCCCCCACACACATGGAGTCTCCTCCAGGCCCCCTCAGCTGCCAGAGAGACTGGACTCCGGTGCATTGGGAGGACATAGTGCTATTCAGTATTCATAAAATATAAAATATCTAGGTAACGTGCATCCTGTATTGTGGTGGCCTGAACTGGACACACTATTCCAGGTGTGGCCCGACCAGTGCAACATAGAGCAGAACTATCACTTCCTGTGGCCTCAACATTTCACACCTCTGTTGATACAGCCCAAGATCACACTGGCTGCATTGCTGGCTCATGTTTAATCTGTGGTCTCCCAGGGCGCCCAGGTCCTTCTCACACATACTACTGCTGAGCCGAGTATTGCTGTACACCTGTTTTTTCTACCTAAGCGCAGAATACGTTTCTATTGCTGGAGGGCCCAGTGTCAAGTCTATCAAGATCCTTTTTGACCAAACCATAATCTTTGCCAATCCCGTAAATACCACCAAGGTGGGAGGAAATCACAGGACCAAATGGTGCTCTGACGCTACTGGCACTGAATTTATGCTGATGCAGCCAGCTAGTGGCACAGCACCCCACCAAGAGAGGCTCCACTCGCCCTCCAAGTAGCAGTCGGTTGGACTAAAGTACTAAAATCCTCCCGATGCTGGAAGCCTCCCTGTTTCCCAATGGAAAGTCACGGCCAAAACCGCATCCGGGACAGGGACTGGGGCGAGGATCTTAACACACCCACACACAACAACATGAAAACACTGTGCAAGTGCTCTGGAGCCAGGTATTCTAATTCCAACTTCCTTTTTTCCCCAGCCTGAAAATGTCCCTCATACTTGAGAAAAACAAATGAAAATGCCGCCATGTCTCTTCACAGACCCTGCTGCTCTTTGGAGATGCAACAGCAGCCAACAAGGACAAGTCACTCCTCCCAACAAAGCCCTCCATAGCTGGAACCCCAGGAACCACTCTAGGAAGGAGCAGCACAGTGAGTCACCTGGCTCGATGCCAAATGGGCATCTCCAGTGCAAGGCTGGCACCATTCCAGAGGGTTCAATCTCTTAACAGTCACAGTTTCTCTTCGGTAAGGAAGTCTCCCTCTCAACACGACCAGGATCGCTGCGGCCAAGAGAGCAGCCAGCTTCCTTGCAGCAGAGCTCTTTTCACAGAGGGCAGGGGGACTGGGCACGAGGCATATGCTAATGCCAGCTTCGCTGCAGTTTCCTGAACGGGGGGGGGGGGGGGGGAAGGGGGCTTCGTCCAAGAGATAGGAAGAGATCACAGGATTGCTAGCAGCGGGCGGAACATGAAGCGGACTGCCAGCACACGGCAAAGGGACCGGCACCGACCTGTGCCACCCCGCTACTGACAGGCAGCTGAAGGAGCCGGGCCGAAGCAGGGGGCTGCGCTGGAGCCCGCTCCGCCCGCGGCCCCCAGGAGGAGAGCCTCCGTGCGCCCCTCGCAGGATCCCTTTCCAGGGGCGTTTGCCCGAGGCGGGCAGCCTGAATCCGGAGCGGATCCTGCGGGCGACCCACGGCTGCCCGAGAGAGGTCCTGCTTCGCCGCCGCGGGAACTTTCTGGGAGCAAAATGGGCGTCCCAGGACGGCTTCCCGGGCTCAGGGCCGAGAGCCAGCCTCGCCCCCCCGAGAGGCGGCCCTTCCTCCGTTCCTGGGATGCCGCCGGGCCGGGCCGGGCCGGGCCGGGCCGGGCCGCCGAGGAAGCCGTCCGCGGAGCGGAGGGGCCCTCCCGCTCCCCGCTCCCGAAAGCTTCGGTCCGCCGGAGGGGAGCGGGCGCGGGGCAGGAGGGCTCCCGAGGAAAGAGGCCTCGGCCTCGCTCCGCGCCCCTCCCCGTGAAAGTCCCCGCCGCGCTCAGCCGAGCCCCGCCGGAGCTTCGCGGGGAGCTTCCCCGTGGCCCCCCGGCCCGGCGCGCGGCGGCCCCGGGAAGCCCGAACCGAGGGACGGAGAGGCGGCCTCCCCCCACCCGCCCCCTCGACCGCTCTTACCGGCGGCGGCGGCGGCGGTCCGGCGCGCGACGGGGCCGGTCGGAGACAGCCCGCCGAGTCCGAGCGGCCACGCGAACCGCCCGCCTTGCTCCCGAGGGCGGGGCCGCTGCCGCGAGGCGGGGCCTGAACGGCGGGGAGGCGGAACCGCCGCCGCCGCCGCACGTGGGGGGCGGGCTTCGGGCCAGAGGCGCTCCCGCGGGGCCCGGGAGGGCGGGTTGGGCGAGGGGCTCCTCCCAGGTCGCGCCTACTGGCGGAGCCGGCCGCCTGTCCCCTATGGGCCCGCCTCTTCCGCTCGGGCTGTGCGGCGCGCGGGCGGGGAGGGCCCTTCGCCGGAAGTGGGGGTCATGGCGGCGTTCTCGAAGGCGGCCAAGTCGCGGCAGCGGCAGCACCGCGAGCGCGGCCAGGTGGGCCCCGGGGCCCGCGGGGGGCGGCGGGTGGGGGGCCGGCGGCGGGCGCTGACGGGGTCCCTCCCTCCCTCCCTGTCTTCTCCCCGCAGGTCGCCTCGCGGAGGGCCTTGGGCCTGCTCGAGAAGAAGCGGGACTACCGGCTCCGCGCCGAGTGAGTGAAGCGCGTCCTGGGCGGCGGGGCGGGGGCGCCGCGGCCTTCCTCGGCCGGGCGGCGGGTCTCCCTCGGGCGCGCTGACCCCTCGCCTTGCTCCGCAGCGACTTCCACCAGAAGCGGGATGCGCTGCGGGCGCTGCGCCGGCGGGCGCAGGAGAGGAACCCCGACGAGTTCTACTTCCGGATGGCCCGCGCGCGGCTGCAGGTGGGGCCCGCGGGGGGCCGGGTTGGGGCGGGGCGGCTGCGCGGCGGGCCCCTCGCGGGCCCCCGGCTCGGCCGCGCGGGAGCTCACCCCGCTCCTCGGGGCCGTGCGGCCGGAGCCGCCCGGGCCGCCGTCCCTCCGGGGAGCCCTCGCCGCTCTCTCACGCCCGCGCGCCTCGCCGGCAGGACGGCGTGCACGTGATCCGCCGGCAGGAGGACGAGGCCGCGCCCGCCCCCGAGCAGCAGAAGCTGCTGAAGACGCAGGACCTGAAGTACGTGGAGATGAAGCGAGCGGCCGAGGCCAAGGTCAGGGCGGGCGGGCCGGCGGGCGGCCGGGGCGCGGCGGCGGCGTCTCCGCGCGCGGCCCCAGGCTGAGCCGCGCCGCCCTGCGCGTCCTCGTTTTGCCACAGAAAATCGAGCGGCTGAAGTCGGAGCTCCACCTGCTGGACGCCGAGGGGAAGCAGCCGAGTAGGCACACGTTCTTCTTCGACACCCGGAGGGAAGGTGAGGCGCGGGCTGCCGCCGGCTGGGCGGGGAAGCGGCCTGGGTAGGCTTTGCCTCCGGGCGGGACGCTGGGAAAAGGCAGGGCTGCTTCATTAGCGCCGCTGAAAAACCAAGGCTTTGCTGGGAAGGTTTCCAGCCTCGCTGACTTGATGAGGCTGCCAGCGACAGGCCGCCGGATCGCAGCAAGTCATTATTTTTATTTACGTTAACCTTTTTACTCCAGTCTCTAGCTCACACAGAGTGACTTACAAGTGTCATTGATATTTGTCCCTGTCCTGTATAACAAAGGAAAATGGAAAGGGGAGGAGTGGAGTGGAAGAAAACAACTTTATTTGCAAGTTGCCTAGAGTCACTTATATAGTGAGATGGCGGCATATAAATTTGATTAATAATAAATAAACTCCAAATCCCATACTAACAATTTTTATAAAGGCTAGCTGGGATGGAAACCAGGGGTGCACACAAAGCAGAACGTGTGTTGTTTTGTGATGAAACAGATACTTTGAGTCTTGGAAGTTTTACCAAATCGTTCTAGGTGAGTTGCAGTTCAGGCAGCTCAAAGGGCAAATAGGTGGTCTTCTCTTGTGTGGCCTGTGCACCAGCCCACTATAAATCTTGCCCTTGCCTGCACAGGACATTTTTCACATTCCTCAAGACAATTCAAGGAGCCTGATAAAATGGCTGCTGCTCTGTAACAGTGAACCTTGTGTTCTCGTGCTCTCTTCTTGCAGGTGGTAGAATAGCGCTGGTTTTTTTTAAAATCCAATTTATATAGCCATCCATCTCATATATATACAACTCTGGGTGGCTTACAGTTAAAACAATATAAAACAAACAAACACAGTACTTTAAATAAATATATAAAACAAAAAACCCATCCTAAAATATGTAAAATTTGTAGCCGAGGTAATCACATACACCAAAACACTCAGTATAGCTGCTGCACTGGCTCTGAGGTGCTCCCAGATCCCCTTGTCCATTGGCAAAACCATGTTTGAAAGGACAGCATGGTTGGGGCCATTCAGGTCTCAGGGAGGGATGATGTTCCATGGGGCAGGTGCTGTGGCAGGTGCCATAGCAGAACAGGCTCTCTGGCTGATGAATCCTGGAGCGTGACCTGATGAGACAGGTAGATACAATTGGAGAGAGACAGACCCTTAAATAACCAGGTCCCATGCCATGAAGGGTTTTATAGGTCATCTTGAATTGAATCCAGAAGCAAATTGGCAACCCATGGAGCTTGTGGAGCAGAAGCGTAGCGTGTGTTAATCACAAAGTGCACACACCTGCCCATGCTGCCACATTTTGCACCAGTCAAAGCTTCTGAATGTTCTTCAAGGGCAGCACCATGTCCAGGACCAAGAACAGGCACAACTGGTACAAAACACAATGTGCAAAGGCCCTCCTGGCCACAGTTGCCACCTGTTCTGTTTCTTGAATAGGAGCTGCAAGTCCAGGAGGACCCCCAAATTGTGCACAGATTCTGTTTTGGGGTAGTGCTACCCCATCCAGAAGAAGAGATGGAAACTCCCCGGAACTAAGGGCCCCAGCACCCAAAGCCACCCAGTCTTCCTTAGTTGAGCTGAAGCCTGTTGTTCCCTGTCCAAACTCCCGCAGCTTCCAGGCACCAAGACAGGACCTCCACAGCATCACTTAGTCAGCCCATGGTGGAGATATAAAGCTGGGTATCATCAGCATACTGATGACACCTCGCCCCATGCTGTCAAATAACCTCACCCAACAGCTTCATGTAGATGTTAAACAGGAGTGCAGAAAGCACCAGACTCTGCAGCACCCCACAAAGCAGGGGCCAAGGGTGGGACTTCTCCCCCTGATCAACTTGGACTGGAACCAGCCCTCAGGAAGGAAAAGAACCAGCACAATACAGTGCCGCCCACTCCCAACCCACAGAGCCTCTCTACAAAGATCCCATGGTGGATGGTATTGAAAGCCAGCAAGAGGTCAAGAAGGGCAAGGATGGACACACTACCCCATCCCACTCCCACCAGAGGTCATCCAGAAGTGTGATTTCAGTCCCATACCCAGGTCTGAAATCCCGACTGAAAGGGCCCAGCAGCTTCTTTCAGGGTTCTCAGAAGCTGCTGTGGGAAGGGAAGGTTGGAAACTGGACAGAAATTGTCCAGAACAGTAGAGGTCTAGCAATGGCTTCTTGAGGAGGCAAACCACTACCTCTTTAAGAGGAGGAGGGACACCCACCTGTCTCATGGAAGAATTCACCACTGCCAGCACCCAGCTTCTGCTCTCTCTCTCTGTTGCAACTCTTCTAAGTGAAGTAGCGTGCCTGGGTTATTTGACCTTTTTCTGCTCCTGTAGCACATTTTCTTTGAGGCTGGCTTTAATTGGTTTGTAAGCTGGGAGTCGGTGGAGGAGGGTCCAAATGATTTAGAGACACCAGCCTCTCCTTTTCTCAGTGCAAGGTTTTGACATTGCCCTCCATCTGAACACTGCTCCTGAGCTGGTCAGCAGAGTGTACAACAGGCCAGTCCTCGAAACCCTGAAGAAAAAAGCTGTTTCAGGGATCACCGCTGATGGCCAGTTACAGGTCTGTACTGCTGGGGCTTATCGGCTGCCTAGAGATTTCTCTCTCGCTCAGTTTAGTGGGGGGAAGGAGCAATCCTTTGTGTAGGTACCCTGAAGTCAGTCAATGGAGAGAAAAGAGCACCTCAGTTGCATTGTATGAGCCAAGATGAGAGAGCTGAGTGGGGATTTGCCTGCCTTCTGCTGGAACAGAGGAAAAGGTTTACACTCTTGTCTGGGGTGCTTTCAACCCTGTCCTCCTCCATGGGAACAGGCAGGAAAAGGTCAGGATGGACAGAAGCCCACTCTGACTGTCCATGGTGCTGGCAGTCCTGATTGGACTCAGGGGGTTTTCTTGTTCATGAAACATGCTTCAGAAGGAAGTGACCGACTCCCAGCTTCTTTGGTGGCTGCTGGGAGTTGATGGAAAGTGGCCGTTCACCCTTTCCAAGGGACTCCAGCAAACCTGTGGTAGGCGCTGGGGACTGTGGGGCAGATTTAACTCTGGGAAGATGGGATGGGAGCCTCTGTTGTGCCACTGGGACCAGGGCAGTTGGTGCGGCAGCTGGAGCGACAAGCTGAGCTACAGAAGAGAAAGAAAATATTCTCCCTGCTGGCACAGATTCCAGGCTGTTCAGCCAGGGGAGCCTCTTTCAGGGCTAAGTCCGGCTTCTTCCTCCGCACACTCTTGGCTTGGCTTGGTCTCCTGCGAAGCTGGAGGGGAGGGGAGCTCGATTCTAGCAGTTATGATGGAGTCGCACCAGGCTGCCTTTGGGTTGGGCAGGACTCGATGGGGGATGCGGGGCGGGGACATGTGAAGGTTGCCCAGAACCACTGAGAGGGAGGCAGCTGGAGGGGATGATAGTAAGTTCCCCCACCCTCTGGCTGGCTTATTGCTGACATCCCTGGACTAGTTCAGGCTGGTGGGTGTTCTCTCCCAGGAGACATGAATCGTCATCTGCAGGTGGGACAAGTTTGGATCTGTCCTGTGTGACGGTGCTAATTAGCTCACACCTGCCACAGTGGGGCTGTGCTCAGGAACTTGGGCTTGTGGGGTTGGCAGCCTGGAGCCTGGGTGCAACAGGAACTGGAATCAGCCAGCCCCTGCCCCCTCTGGTTCTCCTCCTGTAAAGCCGGAGCAGCGTCCCTCGTTTGCAGCTTCTGAACGCTTCTGTTGGGGTGGGCAGAGGTGTCCCTGCCTGAACCTTCTTTTTCTGGAGGGCCACCTTTGCCTGCCCTCAACAGCCTGGCTGCCGAGGGCATTTACAGGGAGGGCTTGGGGCAAGGAGAGCCTGCCTAGCACCAGTGAAGGAGGCAGGAGCAGCTCTGAGCATTTTCCACACCTCAGGATGACTCTGGTGAAAAACGGCATGTTTCTTCTCTGTCTCTAGAGGCTAGCCCGGCAGAGGAAGGGTCAGTACAGCCTGCTGAGGCAACGCATAGAGCGTGAACGGAAGATGTTTGTCATTGCACAGAAGCTCCAGACCCGAAAGGATCTCTTGGTGAGGAGACCTCTTTATTGGAGCTGCAGCACGTGGCTTCTGGTCCTGCTGTTCTTGAGAGGTGTTGAGAACAGGAATCCCTCTTTCCTTCCTTCAGGGAATTTTGTTCTTCAGGATGTACATGGCCGCCAGCTCAGAAAGACCCATGTCTTTTTCTGTGGGGAGGCAACTGGCTGATGGGGCCAAGGGGCTGGGCTGGGCTGGGCACCTGGCCCTTCTCTGGAAGCAAAGGCCAGTACTTGGAAGGGTGTGTTGCCTAAGAAAACTTCTTTCCTCTTGATTTCAGGACAAAACTCAGAGAGTGAAGCTGAAGAAGGAAACTGTAAATCAGCCAGCAATCTACAGGTTCCAGTTTAGACGGAAACGCTGACTCTCCTGTTCTGTGAAGAGGGGTGTCCTCCATTGGATTGCTTTGGGAACCCCTGCCTACAAATGCCCTTTTTCTTTGCCTTAGATTTATCTTATGGTACTTTTTCAATAAATCCAGCAAGTGCTGCTGTGATTGCACTGCCACCCATTCCACGCTGCCCTGTCTGGGAGTTGTCCTTGGAGCATGGCTGACCACTGAGCCCGGCTGCTCCTTTTTCCATTCCCCATGACTGGGGAGAAGAAAGCCTGACCCTGGGCCAAGTGGGGGGGAAGGGGAAGGTAGGGAACTGGGGCAAGCTGCCTCTTGCACTGTGGATAGTTCTGGAGGCTGGGAGCCGCTGGGCCAGCCTGTGATGCAAATATGGAAGGCGGAGGTTGCACTTCTGCGTGCTTTACGATTTGGTATTGTACCTGTGCTTAAATTCCCTGCAGGCTTCGGGGCAAGAGAGGGGAGTTGGTAGGCACAGAATACACATGCTTGGAATTGAATAGGTGTGTCTTTCAATGGCAGGGTGAGTGTTCCTGGAAACTGGGCAAAAGTGGGTGAATGGATGCCCAGCAGGTGGCAGCGCTGTTCCACGGAAGGCCGGGCTGCGCTGGGCCGGGCCTCCTGGGAAAACGGCTTTGACAGCTGTTGTGAGACCTTGGCTCTAATCAGAGCAGGGCCTTGTGGGCTGGGGGGCTTGCTTGGACTTCCCCAGCAGACACGCTGGAGCTAATCGGATGGGCTGGACACTACTTTTTCCCCTGACCGTCTGAAGTCTTTGTCCCTAAAAGATAACGGCTGTGTTAATGGGAGATGGTGAACCACATGGTTTGTTGCAATGTGTGGGGCTAAAATGTGGCTGGCAAATCTGGTTTGTGGTATTATGCCAGCCTTTCCAGGGTAGGTGAGCAACCGAGAGGATTTTATGGGAACAGAGGCAGAATTCTGGCTGGCTTGTGGTTTCTCCCTATTTCTATTTTTGGTTTCTCTTATTTCTATTTTCCTGTGGCTTCCTCCCTCTTTTCTTCAGTCCCATGTGTGTGTCTTTTGCTGGAGGAGGAGGAGGAGGAGGAATTCTCTGCATGGCCTTTTTCCTTTCTGCCCAACTGTGGGGCGTTGGGAAACTTTCACTGCTGGAATGCAGGAAGGGTTTTAAAGGGTTGTCCTGTGAGCCCATAACAAGCTGATGAACGTTGTGGACAATACTGACGATTCAGGTAGATTCAAAAGCAATTGCAAGGAGCTGCAGCAAAGTCTTTTCCAATGGGGGGGGCTGGCAGACTCATTAGCAGAGCCAGCTTGTAGTGGTGGAGGTGCTGCCAAGAAACCAGGAGATGGTGAGTTCTAGGCTTCCCTCAAGTATGAAAGTCGGCGGGTGACTCATAGCAGGGTTATTGTGGGGAAAATAGGAGGATGGAGTTTTAGGTATGTTAGCTGCCTTGAGTTGACCCCCCCCCCGAAAAAACGTGGGATAAAAATATGAAATGATGCACACGGAGGATCAGAGCAGAATGCTCAGTGAGGGTCGTTCAGAGTGCAGCAGCCGTGAAAAAGCAAATTCTGTAGTGGGGATCGTTAGGAAGAAGTTTGAAATAAATCTGCCAACCCTTGTAATGCCTTTAAACGAATCGCCCCACAGCGCGAAACTGACGAAGATCCGAAGGGCGGCGGCAGGCAAGCGAAAACCGCCGCAGCCGCAGAGTCCTTCGGCTTGCTGGGGCTGCTCTTCCGCACAGATTCCGATTCCGAGCGGCTGGAGGGCCGGCATGGGCTCGCGACGAGGCGGGGAGAAGCGCAGCGGGCTGAGCGGCTGCCTCGGCCGTCCTGCGAAGGGGCCAAAGTGTCCGGGAGTTCGGCAGCCCGAGCCGGGCTGGGCTGGGCTGAGCGCGGGAGGTCTGGCACAGGTCAAGCCAGCCGGCTGGCGGCTTCCGGGGTTCCTGCACCGGGGCTCTGGCTTCTGCAAAGTTATGGCCAGCAGCTGGCTTAAACCGTGGCCCCCTTTCAGGAAGGTGGGGGAACCCCAAGAGAGGAGGCCCCCCGCCCGGGCTTCCCCGGGGAGCTGGCAGGAGCCCATTGCCGCTTGGCTGCTGCGGGGCTCAGCCGGCGGGCAGAGGAAAGGACAGCGGGGCAGGGCTGTGCGCGACGGCAGCGGCTTCCTTCGCTGCAGCTGGAGCGGGGGCTGTTTGGCTGCTCGTCAGCATCTGGGAACTGTGTCCCTGCGAGGTTTGATACAATTTAATTAACCTAATTAAAAGCTCTGATTGCAGAGATGATTGGGGTACAGCCAGCAGCAATGGCATCTTTATGAGCTGGAAGGTGTGGGATCTCAGCCAAATGATATGCATCTCTAATGAGCTGGTGCGCTGGGAGCCTTTGGAACGCGCGCGTTTATTTTTGGCAACACCCGCGCGTCTCTCCCAGACAAAGGTGTGGGAGCAGTCCTCTTTCTTCCCTCTCCCACCTGCCCCCTTGCTACAGACAAGCCCAGGTGCAAAGCCCATGGGGAGAAAGTAAGACGACCTTGGGGGCCCCCCTCTCTTCCCCCATCCTGTGTTGCTCTGGACACTCCACCCAAAGCAGCCTCCCGTCTTCCTTGGTCTTCCCCTCCTCCTCGGCGAGAGCTAGACCCGGAGCCCGTCCTCCGCCTGGCAGCAACGCTCCAAGGATTCGTAGGAAGAGTTTTTCCAACTATTTTGTCTGAGGTCCCTGAGAGGCGATGAGAAGAGCTTTGCCTGCAGCTTTCTGTGTCATCAATTCCAGGCTGTGATGGGGCTGACCATGGCAGGTGACTGGTGACTAAATGGATTTAAAAAAAAAAAAAATGGAAAGTGGGATTCAGAAAGATCAGAAGTACAAGGAAGGTTTTCTCCTCCCCTCCAGTTACCACGTGTGATTTTTACACTGTTTTACGCATTGGCCAGTTCGAGGGAGGGCTGGTCAGCTCAAGGGTAGCCCCAGAGACCTTATGTGGCAGAGAATATGAGGCAACCAGCCAGCATCCAGTGTCCGTGGGCTCCCAAGTGAGAGCTGACTGGCCAGGCGGTTAGGAGAACGCCCAGGGGTGCCTTATTTTGCTGGAATCTGGTGCATTAAAGAAATGCCTCCTTCCCCCTTTTCCTGGCCCCATGCCAGTCCAAGAAGCAGGCAAGGCATAGAATCACTGAGGTTTGTGCAGGGATCCAGATTAGAGCCTGCTTTCTCCAGATGGCTCTCTAGCTTCCCCTTGAACCCAACTTGTGAAGGGAAGCCCAACCCCTCTTGAGTCATTGGTCCACCTGTCCAGAGGTCTGTGGTGCATCTAGACATGTCTCCCATGACCTCCCCTCCTTTCAAGTGGTCCTATTGCCACAAGGGGGTAAAATGCAGCTTTCCCAGGAGGTCTTCCTCAGTTACCCCAGTGAATAGATGTCCGGAAGACAGACCGTCATATTTCGATGAGGGGCTCTGCTGGAAGATGAAGGGTGCTTTGTTGGGACTGGTGGGCAGCATCTGCCTTTGCTCCTTCAAGCAGGCAGAAAAGAGCCAACCAAATGAGAGCTCGGTTCCTGGGGGCTCCTGGTGTTTTGGAGCTCTGCAGCTGGATAATGCATCTCCCCTTCGGATTGGCTGCTGTCCACCTGCAGGCGTGGTCCTGGAGGCCAGCTTTCGAAAACAAGCCACAAACTGCCATCCTCCCGGGCTGTCTCGCCCACAGGGTGGCTGTTGTGTTCCCTGGAAAAAGGGTCTCCCATCCATGCCCACGTGTGGCTGCTGACAAAGAGGCCTAGGGCTGCCTGCCCCATGCTGGTGGCATCTGGGCAAGAATGTCCCCCTCCATTCTGTATAGTAACAGAAGGACTTTGAAACTGAGATGGTTCCTTTGAGGCAGTCGGGAACAGAAGCCAAAGGGGTGGCACCTCTCACCGTGGTTGTGGTGGGTCTTCTTCCAGCGTATTGTTCCAATGGAAGCCCATGGCTTTAAGGCCCAGACTTGCTTGCCTGAAATGAGAATCAAGCATGGCAAGTGCCACAGCTATGTGTGCCTGTTCAGAAGAAGGCTCCATCAACTTCCATCAAATATTTTAATTGTGAGCCACCCAGAGTCACCCTCTGGGGAGATGGGCGGCATATAAATTAAATAAATAAATAAATAAATAAATAAATTCATTCATTCATTCATTCATTCATTCATTCATTCATTCATTCATTCATTCATTCAGTGGAACTACTGTACAGCCAATCCATAAGAATAAAACCATATAAGACCAGTGTGGGATCCAGTCAAGATCCATCTTAGTCCAGCACTGTTTCTGGCTATGGTCATCCAAAAACAAGAGATGGAGACATATCTCCCTCCTGCTGAAGACATCCTATTTGCTGTCCCCTCCTTCTCTCTTGCATCACTTCTGCATGATGATCAAAGGAGCAGTGTTGCTCCAACTGGTGAGGATCCAGCAAGGTTTCCTTCTCTGGCTTTGCTGCCAGAAGTTTTCAGCAGCTCCCCGTCTGCAGCAAGAATGGGAAGTGTCTGACTGACAAAGGTAAAGATCCTGACTGGCACCATTTCAGGGTCTGCTTAAGATATGTTAGCATCACCCATGCCAAAGTGACAAGTATCACATATGGGATTGGGCTGCTTGTGGCAGAAATTTTCCATGGCAGGGATCCTTTCAGGTGCTTAAGGAAGAACACTAGTCCCTGCAGATTCCTGGGAAACTCAAAATTAAATTTCTCCCCTTCCATGTTGCAGAGCTTCAGGAGGACGCTGGTAAAAAGGAATGGCACGGCTCCTTTCTTCCCCAGTTCTCCCTCCCCCCAACTTCCCCTTGAGGTCTCGGTTGGGGCTCCTCAGCCCTGCTCTGGTCTCACCCTGTTCATCTGCTCACTGGAGGGCCTGGCCTCTTCCTAAATATCACTCCACCTTGAGCCTTGTAACAGAGCAAGCTGTCATAAAGAGTACTTTGGAGCACATGTAGCACTCACTGCTAGCGCTGAAGTCAAGGATGTCAAGATCAAAGCTAGTGCCAGAGATTGTGGGCACTTAAATCTATGTGAGAAATAAGGAGCTCCTTCAAGAGTGTGCAAAGTAAAAAAACAAAGCAGCTGCTGTGTTGGGTTGTTGCTGTGAACAAGCTGAGTGAAACTCTAGATGGTTTTCAGGTGAAAAGGAGCCTGGGTCTCATACACTCCTACACTCTCACCTTCTGGAGAAGCACCCTTTGCCATACACATTCCCTAATTCTGCAAACACTGTATTTTGGGAGGAAATCTGAGACAAGCTAAGCCATAATGTTCTCTGGGACAGATCCTGTCAAACAGATGCATAGGATGTAGATGGGCCATCTGAAAGAGTGTCCCTGTGGGTGCCAGGAGAGGCGGGGAAGAGAGACCGAGGAGACTTTGCTTCAGTCCAGTCCAGTCATGCCAAGGCTGAGGCTGATTGCTGAGGGACTCTGTGGCAGGAGAAGCACAGGTGGCACGAGTCCAGTATTGTGGCAGAGGGGCCACTTCTGGTTCAGAGGCTGTCAGCAAATGCCAGTCCTCCTGTGGATGGGGCAGAGACGGGAGGTGCCTCTTTCCTGCAACAGTAACAGAACTGCAGGACCTCTGGGGGTTACCTCGGGTCTGCCCGGTTCAGCGGAATGCCCTCTGTGTTGTAGCTGCATTCCAGAACCCAGGAGATGAGCCCTGAAACGCAGGAACGAGAGCAGCAAGACACCCACTTCCACTGGTGCCGAAGGCTGGGCTATGTGCAGCAGTGATAGTGTTGCTAAGGGGGGTGAGCCTGGCCCACCTGCCTGTATTTGTGCTCTGGTCCTCTGCTCAGAACCTGTCAACTAGAGCTAGGGGTCAGTCAAAGCTGCCCCAACACCTTAGCTTGTTTTGCTTGGCTCAGAGCTGCCACATCATGGAAATTGAATTGCAGTTAGGTTTGCACATCAGCTTGGGAAATCTTGAGTATTTCCATCTGTCAAATATCCTAGGCTGTAGTTAAAGCAATGGGTCCATCTTGCACTGGTATATGGCTGCAATGTAAGGTCTCTCCCAGAACTTCTTAAGAAAACAAGCATGCAAGTGAACAGAAATGGACCCCCTCTGAGCTCAGCAGAGTCCCAAGTCCACAGAGAAGGACGGGTGGTGGTCCTTCCCCTGCTGAGGACCAGGAGCACAGCCTGCCTTCACTCCTGGTCTCAGGGCCACCCCTTGCTGAGAGCCTTGGGCCCCCAGCAAACTAGTCTGGGCTTACATCTGGTGGCAAAAGTCACTCATGGTCACTTCTGGCAATTCTGCCATGATCATCTTAGGCCTATAAACGTAACTGTGGGAGAGATGAGTGGAATCGTTCTTCCTGGTATTTATTATCAACTATCTCTTGGCCCTTTTTCCTGGGCATCTGGTGCATTGCTTCTGTTCTCTTGTGTTCGAGTCCATTTGCAGAAGCCTCAGACCCTTTTTTTCCTGGGCATCTCTCACCAATCTCCTTACAGTCCCGTGCACTTTTCCTTGGTGATCTGTCTTTGTTCCCCACCTTGGGGATGTGCTCTCATTGTTGTTCTTTACATAACATCATTAAGTTTTTTGTACAGCCATTTTAACTCACTCTGTTGCCTTCTTTTTTTTTTTTTAGGTTGGAATTCCTAAACTGTTAGTATCTCCTTTTTTTTTTAGGAACTTTGTCATCTTGAGGGACCTTTTCTCATTGTTGCAGTTTCCTATTTACCACTGATTTATGCTTATTAAATCCAAGGTATATACCTGACAGAACATGGCTTTAGTTTCTCTAGCATTACTCTGCCGCTTCACCCAATTTTCTTCTTTCTTCCACTTCCTCCAACAAAGCTGTCCCTACTGATCAGTATCAAGTCAAGGATGGATAATCTACTTGTGCCTTCTTCCAAAGAAGAAAGCTGTCAGCCAGACAGGCTGGAAATCTGCTGGAGGGACCATGCAGGGGGACAGACTTAGTTTCTCTACAGATGTACTTATACATTGTTGTTCCCTCCTGAAGGAGTTCAGGAGTTTTGAGAGAGTCAGCCTGGGGTCAGCCTGGGGTCAGAGGTAATGATCTCTATTTGCTTTCCTCCAGAGGCAGCAGAGCAACTTTATGGGCTACAATAGGGTCCAAATAATTATCCAAAATCCAGAAAAGGGGGGTAGGGGGGGTGCAGCTACCAACCATGTCCATGGTTCTCAGAATCATCTAAGAAAAAGTGCTTCAGCCATCTTGGAACAGTCACCAGACCAGTGGTAGGTATCTGCTCCTACAACTAGAATTTGTCTGGTTCCCTTTTAAAGGGGATGAATTCAGTGGCTGTCACTAATTTCACGATGGCAAATTCTGCTGTCTTTCTAGACTGTGTGAACACCTTCCTTTGCTCTGTCCTGACTCTCTTATAAAGCTTTAAACTGGATCTCTCTCTCTCTCTTTCTCTCTCATTCTCATATCCCTTCTTCGACCTGCCTTTACCCCCAGTTCTGAATCAGAAGGCTTATCCTTTCTACACCCCAGCTCTCAGTTGGGTTATTGCAATGCTCTCTGCTTGGGGCTGCCTTGAAAAGGATCTGGAAGCTGCAGCTGATGCAGAACTCAGTGGCTCAGGTAGACATGGGCACTAGTTGGCTTACTTATGTAACGCCACTACTCGGAGAGCATCACTAGATACCAGTTGCCTTCTAAGTGCAATTCAAAGGGATACTTATTATCTTTGAAGCCCTTCATGGCTGTGGACCTGGGTATCCTCAGGACCACCTTCTCCCAGTAACCCAATAAGATCTAAGAGAATGGACTCCCTGCATGTCCCTACCCTATCTAGAGGGACCTTGAGGGTGGGCCTTCTTTCTCTTTGATTTTTTTCTTTTTCTTTTCTTTTTCTTACTTTATATTAGTTTGTATTAGTTTTTATCTTCCTTTTAAAAAAATCTTTAATAAAAATTATACGAGGGAGAGAGAGAGAGAGAGAGAGACCCTTCTCTGTAGCTGCCCCCCTTCTCTGAAATAGTGCCTCTCTCTAAGATCTGATTGTCCTTTATGGTTCTGAGGTGGTTTCAGCCTTTGGGGCCTGAAGGATGGGAAGGTTCCTTTATGTAGGGAGACATTTCTTGGTGATGAGATTTTTTCCTTAACCCTTTTCTCTTTCTTAGTGTGATTCTTGTTATTACTGTTGTTATCTTCTTTATTTTTTATTCAATTACTGCATGAAATTTGGGAAACACCAAGAATCATTTCTTTATTGGAGTGGCATATAAACCTACCAAATAATACATACATACATACATAACTTGTAGGATCAGCCATTCTGGCAGTTGCTCCTGGAACTGGCATTGTCAATCCCAGGAGGCTTGCACAGATCCCTCCTTCGTTCAGGGTAGAAGAGGAAAACGTGGATTGAGATAAAACTGAGATAAAACTGATTATCTGAGATTAAACTGAGATCCAGTTTGGTCTAGTGGTGAAGGCTCCAGGCTAAAAACCAGGAGTCAGTGAATTCTCGTCCTGCCTGAGGCATGAAAGCCGGCTGGGTGACTTTGGGCCAGTCCTTCTCTCTCAGCCCAGCCCACAGGGTTGTTGTTGTGGGGAAAATAGGAGAAGGAAGGAATATTAGGTATGTTTGCTGCCTTGAGTTATTTATAAAAATAATAAAGGTGGGATTAAAAAAATCTAAAAATCTAAATTTTCCTGCTTTGATTAGTTTGCTGCCTGCAAGAAGCTAGCTATTCCTGGGCTTGGAAGTTGGTTGCAGGCTGTGTGTTGCATTTTCAGTGTCATTTTATATTAATTTTGATGTTTGATTAATCATTGCTTTTAGTACTGTTGGACACCATAGGAATATTTTTAATCAGAAACATTTAAATATGTATAAACATAATATATTTACTAACAAGCACCATCTCCCATAGTCTAGAATCTACATGTATTCACTTCCACCAGCTGAAAATACTTGGTCTGTTGTAATCCTGCTTACACTGTGGTAAACATGACAACAAAACAGAAGGTTGTCTCCTTCCCATTCCCCTTTTGCTGCCAAGCAGGCAGAGGGCATCTGTAGACAAGGTTAAAACAAAAACAAGATGCATTTTAATACCGGCAGTTAATGAATGGCTTTTCATTCAGACTTTTACAATGAAATTGTAGGCATTTCTACGCAGAAATAAGCCCCACGGACTTCAGTGGGAGTTTCTTATAGCTAGGCACGTACAGGAGTGCAGTCCAAGAATTTTCTGTTTTCTTCGTGCCACAAAAAAAGCCCACTAGAAATGTGTCACTGCACAAAAGACAGTTATCTTCTTTTTGCAAATATACACTCCTTAACTAATACCACTGGTTCAAGAAATGGTAAAAAAATGACTGCAGAGGTGTCCAGTTTTGCTCAACGTAAGGGAGACGTTATCTTATACGGTTAGGGGAGGCACACATATTAGAAAATCCTTATATATGATATTGTGATCTTTAAAATGAGCTGATTTTTAAAATAAAAACCTAACCCTGAAATGAAAGTAGACATTTTAAGTAAAATAATAAGTTTTTCACAGCCTCTGGAATAGTAATATGTTTAAATGATTGTGTAGTTTATTCATAAGAGGTCTTCTAATTTTCTATTTCATTATAATAATAGCTTTTCTTTTTTTAAAAAAAGTGTAACAGTTATAAACTTCATAGGTTTTGTTAACTGCAGTGAAAAAAATTACTTGTGATCATGTTTCTAACAAAGCAATCATTCAGTGTCAAACTTCAGGTATTTGAAGTGAAGACTTCAGAAAATAAGAATTATTTTTCTCCTGAAGCAGAGATCCTCTAAGCCATTATTGAAAAGAAAACATATTGCCTTTAACTGCTCCCAAGGTGGGCATTGTAAAGGAACTTTTTAATTTTAATGCTAGGCATCCAATTTACATTTTAGTTCAGTTAAACTATTTTATACGTGTGGTTTTTAACTGAGTCCTCATTTTAATCTACTATATTCTTATGAATAAATAAGCCCACATTTTCTAGCACATTTCATGAAAATATTGAAAATAAAACTTCAGTAATGGTTATGTTTACAGTGATGTTTTAAAACAAATTATATTGTTTTAAACATGGCTATTAGTGAAATTTTATTTCTTTCAAAGTGAGATATCTAACCATTTGTAAAAGCTAGATACTCTTAGAAGGCAGAAAAATGTCTTTAATAATGATGATAATGCTAAATCAACTTTCTTTAGCCAAAGTAGTTTGAAAATTAAAAGCTCATCATGAAAAGGAGGCCTCATGTAAATGGTATAAACTGGGGCTGGGCCTGGACACTGAGGTGATGGGCCAGGGGACAAGACCTGCCTTGCAAATGGACCTTGCTTCGGCCAGAAGCACAGAGGCATCGTGCCCCCAGACCTGCCTGTTTGCGGCAACCCTGACTGTCACAAGAGCAGCCACGATGCTGAACTGCACAGGACCTGTGCCGGAGAACTTTTCCACTTGAGCAGTCCTCCTCCTCCTCCTCCTCTTCCTCCTCCTCCAGCCAGCCAGGATGGCACACTTGATGCTGCCTTGGCAATCTCTCCGTTCCCCGGCCCTTCCTGGAATTACTCACAGCCACAAACCTTGCTCTTCTTAGATCTAACTGAAACCAAAGGGAACTTTTGCAGCTAGAGCTCATGTGGGTCACCAAAGAAAATGCCTGAACAAGATGTAGGTGCTTCTTTTTCTATCTGTGGGCTTATGGCTGGAGCACAGCAGTGCAGCTCAGTCCGATGGACAGACCAGATGCTTGGGGTGCTTTCTGCGTCGCATCCATCAGAGCAAGCCTCCTTTTTGTGACACCCAGGAAGTCTTGGAGAGGTTTGTCTTGGAGAGGTGGACTTCCCTGGACCTCATACCCAAACATTTTATTTTCCAGGGTCTCCAGGGGCCCCTGTTCAGTCCCTTTTCAAAAAGGCTCCTTCAAAACTATATGGACACTTATGCTGCTCAGAGCTGTTTAGATGACACTGAAACCTCAGAACAGTTTCTAAAGCCAGTGTAGATTTTACAAGAAGTGGTGCCCCCAGTAAGAGGTAGACTGCCAAGGGTATTTAGAATTTTCCCTTAAGCAGAAGCGTCCTGAAGTCACCTATACAATAGGAAAATTCTGCACCCAAGCCCTAAGGCTTCACTAAGTAGTGATTGACTTACTTAATGAGATGGTATTGTATTTTTAAATTGTATTTGGTTGTTTTAAATCTTACGATCTGGTCTTGCACTGTAATGTTCATTCATTCGAGCAGCATAACAGTACCAAATATGAGTGATCAATCTTCTGTGTAAGTCAGAAACTTGAACTCTCGACTACCAATGAACTGATGAACCAAGTCAACCAAGTTATACTCCTTGTCCAAAAGAGACAACCCCCTTCCCTGCCCCTGCCTATGAATGACTAGACTGGCGTCCACAAGGGATTGGCACAGTGGGTATGCCTTGCCATCTTCCTGGTTGGAGGGCCCTGGGCATCCCCTTGAGCTGCCTAGCAGAGTCACCAGGGACCCAACCAGTCCCCAGTGGGAAAGAGGACATTCTCAAGGGCTGAGTCGTATCCTGTTTGAATAGGTAATCCAGGTTTAGAGGGGGTGGATTCAGCCCCAAATGCTGAAAAAACAAGGCAGCTAGCCCCTATGAGTGCAACGTGGCTGTTTCTCTGAACTTGATGACTTGGTTTAAGAGCTGGTAGAGCCTTTATGTAGTCCACCAAAGAGTAGAAATAGCTGGGCTTTCTTATGAGAAGTATGTTGGCTCTTTCCGCCAATAGCTGGCTTAAAAGAGGCAGTTTCTTCTGGTGGCTGATTTCCTTGCTAATAAGAGCTGGCAGATTAGTTTAGACAGGGGGGGCAGGAAGGGCAGCTTTGCTGTTTTCTGAGAGAGCTGAATGGCCAAGGCTGCTGCTAAGTCCTCCCAGGACAACAGGACCCCATCGAGAGAGAGGAGCACACCTTACCCCACAAGGGAAGGATTTTTAGAAAGGCTCTTTCTGCCAAGGTTAGACATTGCCAGGCAGTGGTACCTATTCCTCCAATCTTCAACATGCAGGAAGCTTAGCGGATGAAGCTATTTCTAACCAAATGCATTTTTGAAAATGCAATGGAAAACCTCCATATCTTTGTAGTTTCCATATACTGCTCTTCTTGCTCTGCTGGAAAAAATACTGACCTCGGATGAGAAGATTCCCTCCCCCTCCCACCAGTTCCAAACTCACAGCCTCATCTATGTGCTGCTTGCTCCTTGGCAGAGAATTGCTGAGCTGAGCTGAGCTGAGCAAAGCCCCCTTTCTTAGGCTGGGGGTTTAATCTTGCCTTCTTCCAATTTAGCGACCTGGTTTTTGTGCACCTTCTTCTTTCTGGTGCCCAGAAGGACAGGACACCTCCGGAGAACCTTGGCTGGCAGAGCAAAAGCCTTCTTAGCGTGTCTACTGATGGAGACCCCAGAGGATCTGACAGGGGGATCCCCAAAGGCAAGAAGCGGAAGGGAAGAGCGGCCAGAAGTCCTCAGTGAAACACACGTGTGATCTAAATGGTAACAAAACTGCTCTAAAAGTGGAAGTTTGCCACACAAGAGGGAGTGGTAGTAAACAGTTTACTCCGGCACTCTGCACTACCACAATAATGATGGAAGATGGTGAAGTTCCTAACTCAACTCATTGTAAGTCACTCACCATATTTCCAAAGGATGCTTCTTCATCTCCATCACACTTCCAAGAAATTCTTCGGACACTGCTTTGCTTGCAGCAAGAACGTGGAGTATGGTCAGTCTGGCTTCCGTTCCTGCTTTTTTCTCTTCTCCTTTTGGAACAACTATTACGTACAGGTTTCAGTCTGAACTGCAGCATGATTCAGATGTCAAAGAAGTAAATGCAAAAGTGTCTCAAGCTCCCAGCAGCGTTTAAACTAATAAAACACAGTAAAGCTACGGAAGCACTTTTGGTCTTGCTCTTGCCATAAAAGTTAATGTCAAGCACCAAGGCGGATTAGATAAGAAAGAATAAAAGCATGGTGTAAAATTGAGGTGGCTGCCGTTGGAAAATTCACTGCTTAGATATAATTTACTGTTCTTCTGAAACTGAAAAGAGAAAAGGCATCCTGGCACCTTAAAGCCTAACCTGACAGTGCTCTCCTTGGAAGGGGTTCCAGTAGAAATGCGCCTCTCCTTTCAGGAAAAGGTCTGCCCGTTTTCGCGATTCCTTTCAGGTTGGAGGCTACTCCTTTGGAGGGCTTCCGATCGAAAACCGCCTCTTCTCTTAAAGCAGGCCAGCGAAGCCCCGTCTGGGAAGCAGAGCCCCGGGCTGGGAATGAACGGAGCTTGGCGGCGGCAGGACAGACGGCGGCTCTCCAGCCAGGCGGCCTCGGGCAGAATGTCTCAGGGCCAGCCTGGGATTCTTCGCCCTCCCCTCCCCGCCCCGCCCCGCCCCTCCCCGCCCCTCCCCGGCCAAGGCCGGACCCGCTGCAGCGGCAGGGAAGAGAAGCAACGAGCCCGCCCCGAGTCGCGGAGCCGGGTCCAGCCCCGCTGCTGCTCTCCCCTTTGCGTTCCCGGGGGCAGGGAGCTTCGAGCGCCAAACCGAAGAAGGGTGACTCTCGTGGCCCGGGCCGGCGGGGAGCTCGAGACCGAGGAGTCTCCCTCCCTCCCGCCCCGCGGGGTCGAATCGAGGGGGCCGCCCGCCCGCCTGCTGGAGCGCCCCTCCAAAGGCTCGCTTTGTGCGGCCGCCCGGGGGCAGCAGGACCGCGTAAGGGCCGGGGGAGCCAGAGCGGCGGGAAGGAACGGCAGCGCCGGCGCCCCTACCTGGCACCCCAACTTGAACCTGTCCTGCGCCCTTCCGATTTCTCTCGTTCCGGCGTTTAAAAACAAAGACACGAGGCGGTTCCTGGATAAATGTTTTATGCGAGTAATAAAATAATTGATTGTAACATAAATAAGGGAGAAGACAACGGCCTCAGCCGCCTGGTGGGCGTGGAGCTCCGCCGAGGGCTCTGGGCAGGAGCCGGCCCATTGGGAAAAGACTCCGGCAGGCTACACGCAACTTCCAGGCTATCCGCGGCTGGCCCGCTCGGTTGAGGAAGGAGGTCTGCAGCCGTCGGGGCCCAGAAGCACGTCCTCGAGTCCTCCGGAGCCGGTTGGCTCCTTCCGGGGAAGGGAAGCAGGAGCAGCCCGGCCGAACCTCCGCAAGGAAGCGGGCAAGAAGGAGCCCCTTCGCGCTTGTCTCGCCCGGTGCTTTTCCGAGGGTTCAAATAAATACCGAGTTTAAATTAGAGTCGAGTCTCGGTTGGCGGCGGCGGCGGCGGCGGAGGGAAGCCCAAGCGCGCTTCCCGGGCCGGGTGCGGCCGAAGGTAGCCCGGGCGCCTCTCCTAGCTTCGCGGATTCCCACCGTCCCCGGTGCCCAACGCGTCGCCCGTGAAAGAGTCCTGCCGCCAGTCCCAGCCAGACCAGCCGGCTGCACAGCCGCCGGCGCCGGGGCTCAGTCATTGCACCGGGCTCCGGAGCGTGTGGTGCAACGGCGGAGAGGCCTCGCCCTGCGAGTAAACGTCCTCCATGGCGGGCGGGTGCGGGCCCCCGGCCGGCGTCATGCGCTTCTCCTTTTGCCGCCGGTTGCAGAACCAAACGCGCACCACCTCCTTCTCCAGCTGCAGCGAGTCCGCCAGCGAAGTAATCTCGTGGGCCGCCGGCTTGGGGCACTTGAGGAAGTGGCTCTCCAGCGCGCCCTTCACGCCCACCTCGATGGACGTGCGCTTCTTGCGCTTGCGGCCCTGCGCCGCGATCTTGTCCAGGCTGGCCGGGCTGCCGCTGCTGGAGTCGGTTTCCTCCAGCCACTTGTTAAGCAGCGGCTTCAGCTTGCACATATTCTTGAAGCTCAGCTGCAGGGCCTCGAAGCGGCAGATGGTGGTCTGCGAGAAGACGTTGCCGTACAAGGTGCCCAGCGCCAGCCCCACGTCCGCCTGCGTGAAGCCCAGCTTGATCCGGCGCTGTTTGAACTGCTTGGCGAACTGCTCCAGGTCGTCGGAACTGGGCGCGTCCTCGTCGGACGGCGGCTCGGGCCCCGTGTGGCCCAGGGGCGTCGGGGAGGCCTCCAGGTGGGCCTCGGCCACCTCGTCGTGGCCGTGCGGCAGGTGGAGGGAGGGTGCCTGCGGGCCCAGCATTCCGTTGAGCCCTGGGTACGCCGCCTGCGAGTAGAGCAGCGGCTGCGGGCCGCCGGCTGTCGGGGACATGGCGGCAGGGCAGCCGCCTAGATGATGCGTCGGGCCGCCCTGGCCCCAGTGGCCCCCGCCACCTCCCGTCGGCTGCTGGTGCACCAGATGAGAGCGTGAGTGGAAGCCGCCGCTGTCGAGGTCCCCCCGCGGCCCGCTGCTGGTTTTGGCGTGCTCCAGGTGGGTGCCGCCGCTTCCCCAGTCCCCTGTGGCGCCCGGCAGCCACTGGTGGTGCGGGAGGGTCCCCATGGGGTGGCCCGGGGTGGCCGCCAGCCCCTGAAGGTACTCGTGGTGCATCATCTTCTGGACCTCGCGATAGGTGGGTCCTTGGTGGAGCCGCTCTGCCTCTGGCGCGGGCATCGGCAGGAGCGATCCGCCGCGCGGCAAGTACTGCGCCGTGGTGGCCATCGCCGCTCGGGTCGAGCACGGGAGTTGGCTGGGCCGCGCTCCGCTCTGCGGCTCTCACTGGGACACCCTCGGCGGCGGGGCGCGCTTTAGAGCCCCGGTTCGGCCCTGCGCACAGCCACTCCCCCCCGTGCGCCCCATTGGCTCCGCCGCCCGCGAGTGGCAGGCAGCACCGCACCTCCATAGGGCGCCCCAGCGAGGGACCCGCCCCCGCCCCGTCTAGAGGCGCCGGTCCGGGATTTGCGCTGGAAGGGCGATCCGGATTGGAGCGGGAGGCGCTTCTTCAGTGAGGCTCCGGCGCTCGGCGCGTGGGCGGAGGGGAAGAAGCGCGCCCGCACCTGCTGGGGGAGAGGGAACGGGTGAAGCGGAAGCCTGCCGGCGCCCCGGGCCCCCATGTGTCCGCTCTTCCGCCTGCCTGCGGTCGCGCCTCACTACTCCGATCTGGGGAACCTGGAGCGCTGATCCTCCTTGGTCGCCGCTGCCCAGGTGAGTCCGCCGGCGGGGCGCCGAGCAGAACTCTCCTTAGGGCGGCGCCGGCTCACTTCTCCTGGCCCTGCCCGCTGCTGGGCACGCCGATACCTCGACGGCCCGGGCGATCGGAGGCGGCCTCCTTCAGAAAGAGCTGCGCCCCGAGTTACCTGCAAGGGGGCCCGCCGAGGTCGCTGCGCCTCGCGAGGTTCTCTTCCTCCTCCTTCGGAAGGGGGCGGTTTCTCCGGCGGCGCGCTCGGCCCCCTCGGAAGCCAAATCGCGGGAGCTCAGAGCCGCTTCCGTCGCTTCTTTCCGGCAAGGCTCGTTCGCGCTCTGGAGACCTCGCAGCGCTGAGCGCCCTCCGCGCGGTGCCTCGGCCGCCCGCGTGGCTTCCCCGGGACGCGCCTTTTAACGCCTTCCCAGCCACTCCGGCTTCTTTGCTAAGGCCAAGGGAGCCCCGCGCATCGCGGGACGCCGGGCTCTTCCTTCTGGTCACTGGCCTTCGCCCCCGCCCGGACCCCTGTTCTGCTTCTGGCCGGCGGTCAGCGTCTGCCCTCCGCGCAGACGGCCGCGCTTCCTCCTCGGCTTTTCTTATTCCGCCTGCTTGGCGAGCGAGAGACGTCCGGGTGGGTTCCCGAGGCTTCTGTGTTTCTCCCACTGGAAGCCTCTCGCGCCGGGGTTGGGAGGTGGAAGATCCAAACGCCCTCGCCCTTTTCTTCTCCCACCCACCCGTCCTCCCAAGGATTCAAAGGGGCGCACTGACCCGCGCCGTATTATAGGTTTTATGGCACCCAGATTTGCCCCCAAGGCGACGAGGCGGGGGCTCCAGCCCTTTGAGAGGCAGGAGGGGGTCTCCGGCAGGAAGCTTTCGGGACTACCCTCAACGCCGGTCGAGAGCGCAGCCGGCGTTGCTCGCCGTCGCCGCTGCTGCAGCCGTTGTCGACTCTCCGGCAGCGAGAAGAGGGTCATTCCCCGCCTGTCGGCGGCCTACAACTTAAGGGCAGGTTTGGGGCCGAAGGGCCTCCTTTTCTGGGCTCCAGCGGCCTTCCCCCCGCGCTGGATGACCCCTCCCGCCGCGAGGGGCGCGTGAGCGAAGGGACGGCGGTCCTGTGCCAGGTCCCCGGTCGGCCTCGGCGCCCAGTGGGCAGTTTCCCCGTGCCGCCCGCCCGTCCGCTCTTCCCGCCCCTCCAGGGGCTCCGGCGGCGCCTCGCCGCTACAAGGCCGGGCCGACGCGAGAAGTCTCCCGCGGCCGACCAGGAGCGGCCCTGGAAAAGCTTCGCTTCGCTTCGCTTCGCTTCGCTTCGCCGAGGATGCGGGAGGGCGGGCGGCTGCTGCGGAGCGAGTTGTTGCCCGCCGGCCGGGAGCGAGCTCCGCGCAAAGGCTTCCCGCCGCCACCGCCGTGTCCCCGGAGAATCTCGGAACGGCCCGGCCGGCTGCCGAGGCGCACCTGAACACCCTCCAGCAGCTGCCCGCCCGCCCGCCAGCCAGCCGAGGCCCGGGCGACCCCGAGGCGGCTGAACTGCTGGAGGAGGCGCGGGGAAGGCTTTGCTCTTGCTCCAGAAAGGAACTGCCGGGGCGTTCCCGGCCGGCTCCAAGGATTCGTGACTGTCAAAGACTGTTCATTCTTCAGGGAAGGTGTTAGAAGTATCGGTTTAGGGCTGCAGGATGCAATCCTCCGATTGAAGGGACCGAATTTTCAGCCCCCTCCTGCTTATTCTTGACACCATAATGCTCAGCCTGCTCCCGGATCGCAAGAGCTGGCCTTGCCTGGGTCTCAGACCTAAGATTTAAAGATTGCATTTCATCTATTTATCTATTTGTTACAATTATTTATAATCCTTTTTGCAACCACTGGCACACATAAAGCAAGTTCTGCCTTCCTCATTGAAAGGTGAGGTGCGTAACCATTACGATGCTGGTAGACAGAGCTGGGCACTTGGAAGGCCCAAATTCGATATCGAGGGCAACAGGATGGCGAGGAAAACTGGCCCTCCGGCCCTGTCTTCCCTGCAGCCTCCTGGAACATCCTCAGGCTCTGATTCCATCTTTCTGCTCCGGATGATCCCCATGCATGAACAAAACATCCCTGCAGCATCTCTTCTTAAACAGGAATAAACCCCGCATTTTTCCTCCCCTTAAGCTAACCTTGTGCCACTGCAGTTTGAGGGTGTGAAGGGGCAGGTCTAGTATTGGCTGAAACCGGAAGTAAGTAAAGAGTGATGGGCTGAAACAAAACGAAAAGGGATTCAGACTGTACCAAGGGAGAATTTCCTGAAGGTAAGGATTGCTAGGCAGCAGAAGAATCTCCCTGGAACCAGGGTGGACTCTGCTGGAGTTTTTCCAACAGGGCCAGGATGGTTTAGTGGATTTTCTTCTAAGTTAAATACTTGGTGAGTCCATGAAACTTTCCCCATTTGTGCTTCGGTGCCCGACTGGTGGATGTATGCCCTGCTGGCGAGTGACAGGCAGAAGGGAGAGGCAGCCAAACCAGAATGGAACCTCCCCCTGCACTTGCCCTGTCTGAGAGATGTACCATTCAGCCCCCACCCCCCACCAGCAGTCCTTGGAACAGGTGCAGTGCTGCTGGGAATAGGGACTGGATATGGGGGCAGCCCATTTTATGCCCTTTGTTTTGTGTTGGCTCAAGGGGAAAGCCTCACCCCCAAGGATTATTCCAGCAAGTCTTTATTTGTATGTAGCAACACCTGAGTCCCTAGGAAATGATGTGTTTTAATAAGGATAAAAGCAAAGTCCTTCATTTGGGTAGGAAAAATCAAAGGCAGGTGTATAGGAAGTGTTTGTGTCGGGTGGGGGGGAACCCTACTAGGCAGCACTACATGGGCATGGATGGGGAGCACTTTCCCATTGCGCAACTTGAGGGTCCTCCTGGACTCGCCACTGCAAACAGTAATGGGCACTTCTCATTATGCCCATGGGTCATCACTGCTGTGCAAGCTGCATTGGCTGCCAGTTGGCTTCTGGGTACAATTCAAAGTGCTGCTTGTCCCCTATGAAGTCCTTGATGGCATAGGGTCTGGTTATCTGTGGGGTCACCTGTCTCCAGTTATTATGGCTTGCCTGGTACACTCGAGCAGAGTGGATGTGCCTCAGATCCCCTCAATTAAACCTTGTCTTCTTGTGCCTTCCCCGTTGCAGCCCCTCTGGAACAGCCCCAGAGATATGGACAGTAGCCTCTCTCTTGGGGTCTGGAAGGCCATTAAGACGGAGCTCTGTTCCCTGGCCTGGGGCTGGTGGAGCCCCTGTTTTTACTGTTATGGCTGTTTTTGTCTGGGCTGTTTTTTTTAATGGTTTTAATTCTATATTTGATATGTTGTAGGCCACCCAGAGCTTGGGAGTAGGTGGCTATAATAAAGCTGCTGCTGCTGCTGCTGCTGCTGCTGCTGCTGCTGCTGCTGCTGCTGCTGCTTCTTCTTCTTCTTCTTCTTCTTCTTCTTCTTCTTCTTCTTCTTCTTCTTCTTCTTCTTATTATTATTATTATTATTATTATTATTATTATTATTATTATTCTCCTTGTATTCTTTTTTGCTTTTAACTGCCTTGTATCAGCTTGCTGATTATGCCTTGACCTGACTTTTTGCTCTCCTTTGGGTTTTGCAGCTAACCTGTGTGTTGTAGTCTGCAGAGGAGAGGAGACACAGCCAACATCGTACTGTCAGGGGCTAAAATTGGGGGGCACACCATTCTGGTGATGCTGTTAGTAGTTCTGTAGGTTTGAGGGAGGGCCCCCTGAAAGGCTTCCAAGTTGGAAAGTAGGACAGGCTTTATTCCAGTACTATTTTAAACTATTTCTCCATTGCTGACATTATAGGGACCATCCAGTAGATGCTGTGGTTGGTCCACCAAAACATCCTCACTGAAGAAAGGACGTCTGCACAACATGAAATATTCCATAGTGACATCGTGAAACTCTCCTGAAACCACCTTCCAGGCATGGAAGCTGCTCTTGTATTTCCTCATCCCAAAATACATTTGATAGAGTAAGGAGCACCTCAAGGGAGTGACTCATTTTAACCCCCATTTTGAAGAGGGGAATGAGGAAGTTGGTTGAAACATGTGATGAGGGTGGGATTTGTTTGTTTGCTTGAATTCCTCTTTCCTTATACAAGCAGGGGCTGAGGAGGGTCCAGCAGCCATTCACACACACCACACTCTTCTTCCCTCTGAGGTCCTCTCATGTTTCCGGCTCACAGCAGAACCATCGGTCTTCGCTTTGTCTTGCCCTGGCCCGGCTGTCTGTGAAGCCGTCACTGGCCATTTCTCCATCGCTGATGGGAAGGGCTCTCCATCCGGCCCACCTTCGGCTGCCGTCGTTGCCAGTCCCTGCGCCGCCTCTGTTGTGTCTGTTCCAACTACCCCTGTGACATGGAGAGCCAGTTTTATGGTGACCTGGCTTTATTCATTTGTAAATATATATGCCACCCATTCCAATAGCTCTGGGGCTTACCAAACTATATATATAACAGAGAAAAGTCTAAAGGCCTTCAGAATTCTAAAAAAACCCTAATTTTAAAACCTTTCAAACACTAAAACTCCAGGGTAAAGTCCAGGGTAAAGAAGCAAGTTTTAAGCCTAAACATCAACTCCAGCAGCAAGTTATTCTCCAGTCTGGGCACAGGAAAAACAGAATTTACTGTTGATGTTGAAAAGTGTTCATGGCAGGACCTGCAAAAGATGCCCCATGGATGGCCTAAGAGAAAAGGGCATATTGTCCGGGAGCTAAGCTATTTTTCTTGCTGTTTCTCAAACATTTTTTATTTCATGGTCTTTTAACTTGGAGGATGCCCAAATGGGGTGGGAAAGGTGGGGCAGAAATAGCAGCCTAGAGAAACCCCAGCAGGGTCCTGAAGTGAGCAGGGGCAGGAGTCTGGATTGGTGGATGTTCCCCCCTCCCTGAGCTGATGGTGTGCTGAAAGCCATTGGAGGAAGCCCACCCCCTTGCTTACGAGGGGCGCAATAACAAACCAGGACAAGGCTCTTCTGCAGTGACTCAGAACTGGTTCAGCAAAGGCAGAGAGACTGGCCCTAGCGGAGCCAACCTCATGCTGCCCTTCTCCGGGGCTGAGCCACGCAGGCAGATGATGCTTTCGCTCCTTGACCCTGACCCTTTAGCCCTGGCTGCAGCTGCTGTGGTGAAGGCCTCCTCAGGCCCCTTTGTGTCACACTGGCGGGAGCATCAACGAGGGATCCTGGCTCTGTTTTCTTCTCGCTGAGAGGCCTAAGGGCAGCAGCTCCAGACTCAGCATCATATATGTGTTCACATGTGAGACACTCAAACATGCCACATTATTGGTTAATATGATGGCCTGGTTCACAGAATATGCTACAGCAATGGCTGAGTTCCCATAAGATGCTGAACCAGAAAGTAACCACCCTATTTTAGCCTAGACAAATGTGCTGTGCAAACCTGGCCTACCTCTAGTTTGGGGGTGGAAGGGGGATTAGACTGTTTCTGAAGTCAGGACGTGCCTTCCTATGCCCATTCATTTCTCTGAGCTGTGCCCTGGGGCAGAAGAGAGTTTGGTTCTCTTTCTATGTGACAACCTATCGGGGATTTGAAGAAGGCCGTCATAATGGCCCCCTTTGGTTGTCTCTTAAGGCTGAATAAACTTTTTTCCATCCAGCTCTCCTTGTAAGACAGTTTCCGTTCACCTGACCCTTCTTGCTGCCCTTCTCTGAACTCACCCTATGTTGTTTGAAATTTTCTTAAAATGTTGTGATCAGAAATGTGCAAATCATTCAAGGTGGGGTCTGAGCCCAGAAAAATATCACTTCCTGGTAGTTCTGTTGATTGAATCTAAATTACACACATGTGCATGTGTGTACACACCCACACATGAACACAACTACATCACACTACTGGATTGGGAATCAAATACTCTACTAAGATTTTTTTTCCACAAGCGGGTGATACTTGTATTTTTGATTTCTGTTTCCTAATTAAAGAACTTTGCATTGAACTCTCTTAAATTTTATTGTTATTCTCTGCCTAGTTTTCTAATCAATTAAGATCATTGTGATTTTTATTTCTGTTTCCTGAGGTGTTAGCTAGCTTAGTTTGTAGGATAATTTAGCAGAAGGCAGATTCCAACTGGATGTTTGAAAAATCTTCCTAACAGTAAGAGCAGTTTGGGAGGGGGACCAGTTGTTCAGAGAAGGGATGGTCCCCTTCATTGGGTGCCAGCCTTTCATTTGCGTTTCTGCACTGAACATAGGGCTGGACTTAGGGGCTCCTTTCAACTCTAGGATTCCATGATGACTGGTGGCACAATTCCTAGCCTGGAGTTATGCCCTTTGGAGGAAGACAGCTGTTTATGTCCCAATTTCAGGGGCAGAAGCTAGTGTTGAGCATGCATCTCACTTTAAAGATACAGCATAATTAAATGACCAAAGGTTGGTTGGTTGGTTTAAAGTTCAGAGTTATTGCTTCATAAATTAATGTTCTTCTACAGTATATTCTACTCTGGACTCTGAAACTAAGCAGAATTTAGCCTGACCACTGCTTGTTCTCCAGAGAGTCCCAGGGTTGGAGATTAGCCTGGAAATCTGAAAAAGGCATCCTAGAAGGACACTTTGCAGCCTGGAATGTGTCCATGAAGCCACCAGCGCTTGAGCTCAACTTGAAGAAAACCCCTCTACCTTCTGCAAGTGAGGCAGCCATCACTGTTCGGTTACATTATTTCTCCCCATCACCACCACATCATTCTTGTGCTTTGGGCACTGTGTGGGATCCAAACCAGCATGGCCTGTTCTTTTATCTTGGTTCTGTGTTAAAATATTCATGGAGCACTTAGGGAAGCAAAAGATAAGAACAGGTTTGCAGGTTTGTCTGTCAGATCTGTGACAGATCAGTAGTAGGAGTTCCATTGGCCCCCACTTATGCTCTGCTTGTACATGTTTAATTGAATGGTAAAAGACACTTTTCAGTTCTCAGTCTTTGGTCATCCAAAAAGTAGTGAACTTGACTCTAGTGCTTCTGGATGTCTCACCATCTGGTGTGTTACTCTACTACTGATGGACTGTTCATCAGCTGCAGAAATACATTTAAAAAGATATCAATTACTGTGTGTTTTGCAATCTGTGATGACAAATAGAGGACACTTTCCACCCTAGGCCTGGGATCAGCTCTTTCATGATATGGATGGAGAAGCAGCACAGGAAGCCTCTGCCAGTGGCCAAGCCATTATCCAGGCAAGTCCACTTTTGCTTTGTCTCCAAGAGTTGTGTGTTGCAAGCGCCTCCTTGGCTAAGGCCCAGCACTCCCTAAACCCGTCTTGCTGGAGCCACAATCTGCTCCACAACTTGTCTTTCTCAGATTGCATTTCACCGACTCCCACTGTTGTCAACGAGGCCCTGAGGATGATTTCTTCTAGCCTGAACTCGCCCACAGTGAGTTGCTTGACTGCTCTTGCTGCAATTCAGGAGAAGCACCTTTTCTTTGGTGGTGACGGTGGCTGGAAGAGAATGGGCAGAGAATGGGGTTTATAACCCTGTTGTCTGGGGAAGTGAGAGGCCTGCAACCATGCGCCAAGCATTGCTTTGCCTCTGGGTATCAAGAAGAAACAACATCTCTGGAAGATGCCGGCCATCATCCCTGCCTCCAGCAGGGGGTCCTTCTGGTTCTGAAGGGAGAACATTGTGGGGGGGGGCACAAGGGGCACACACTTCTGATGAAAATAACATGAAATTTTAAAAAAATGGCTGCAGAGTGCAAGACTTAGGAAAAGTGAAGCAACTTCTGTCCCATAGAAATAGAGGCTTTGTTTCTTTGACGTGCATAGGGGCTGTCTTTGAGGTCCTCACAAGATAGCACATTGGACTTTGAGAAATCAAGTTAGCCTCATGAAACTAAGCAAACTCACAAAGCAGGAACTTTGGGGGGCTGAAGGCTGTGGTTGCCTGTTGAGCGGAGTGACAGGCCACATGCCAGAAAACGGTGGAAGGCCAGGACAAAGAGGTAGGTCGGGGAAGCAGAAGCATGAACACAATTGGGTCTGGCAAGTCTATTGATTAGACATGGGTCGTGGCCTCTTTTGGAGGACTCGAGGGTTTTGTCTATGACTTCTGGGAATGTAGGCAGACAGTACAACTCAAAAACCATCTATAGCCAACTACATAAACTGTGGTCTGGCAGTTTAGAAGGCAGACCTTTCTAAGTGTTTGAAAATCAGTACTCCCTGAAGTTCACCTGTCAAGTCTTGGCAAGTCCCCCTTGACTTCCTGTCTTAGGTGGGCCAGGAACATCCATTTTCTTTTCTTCCCTCTCTGAATGGCAGGCCACAATATTTTTTATGCTCCTCTTTGTGTCTTTCTGTCTCTAACACAATGATGCCAAACCTATGACACGCGTTTTAAAGGTGGCATGCCACAATGTTTTGAGTGACATACCAGCATTCACCAACAACAGCTGTTCTCCCTGTTTGAGTTACCAAAGAAACTGAGTTTGTTTTACTCGTATTTCATTTTTGTAATTATTTGATGTTTCTTTATATAATACATAGCACCACACATGATTGGACTGTATTTTTTTAAATAAATGAATATGTAAAGAATTGTTTCTGTTTTGTTTTGGGCGGCTGGCTGGGTGGGTGCGATGTGCCAGCAGAGTCAAGTTAGGCATTTTCTGAATCCTTACACACCAAGCCCAAAAGGTTCGCCATCACTGCTCTAACAGAAGACAGAACATGACAATTGCATTCACCTCTTGGTATATGTCTTGCTTACAGGCAGAATAACTTATGGGTTTCTACTTACATGCTTGATATCTGTTGGGTCTTGTTTGTGATCAGTACCCAAGCCCATTGCTTTAAGGCTGGTTCTTAAGGGAGTTTGAGAGAGGGCCATCCTGGGTGAAATTAAAAAAACAAAACATGGAATTATAGATCAAGATAAGTAGTGAGACAGGAAGAGATAAAGCAAAACATAAAAGCTTTCATGTTTCAGATTTCTGAAATGGTGTCAACTGACTATGCAAAGCAAAAAAACCCCCAAAACTTGGGAAACTCAGAATGGGAAATCATCTCTAGAGGCTGAAGGAAAAAGGATCTTGAAATGCAGTTTGGAGAACAATCTGTGTGGTCTGTCCCCGGTACTCTTGCTCTAGATACGTACTCCAAATGCTGCAGTTGCTAAGAATGGCATCTCCTAAGTAGAGAAGTATTGATGGTTTCCCCTTTCTTGGTAACCTACTTTTAAGACATGGTGTAAAAGGAGGTGGCAGTTTCTAGATGATCTTCTCTGGGACCAGAACCTGAGCAGGACTGGACCTGGGTTGTACTTGGATGGGAGATCACGAGGAGTCCCAGGAGTGTCACCAGGGTGGGAAATTGAAACATTTTCCAGAAGAAGACAATGACAAACCACGTCCAGCCCATTGCCGAAAGAACAGCTAGGCCCACGGCTTGTTTTCAAGTGGGGAATTTCTACTTCCATGGATTATAAAATGGAGGCGGAGGGGACTGAGGATTTCAGTAATGTTTCAGGACTGGGAATATCCCTACTTTATTTATTTAGGGCAACTATTTTTGCTTCTCATAAGAAAAAAAAACTTAAATCATAAACTTTATACACATCCTAAACAGGGGAGCATAAATGTATGTATTAATAAGGGAGTCAAAGAAAGGAAATACCACATTTTATATTAGTAAGATGTTGACCATATATTTTATAAGTATATTTTATAAATCACAGTAACAGATGACTACCGAAATTCAAGACTATTTCTATTCCTTTCCCTTCCTACTATCTGCTTCAGGCTATGAAAAACATTGCTGTGTATATGAATGGATCAAATTTACTCCACAAAAATCAAGAAACTATATCATTTTCTATGACTTAGTTTCATTTTGTCTTTTTTATTTCTGTCTAACAACATATTAATGCAGTCATTGTAGCCAAACCTACATCTTATGTAATTATTATTTTTGTCTGTAATTTCTTTTTTGGTGTTTTCTAGCTGCAGTTATCATATGAAAAGCTAACTCCTCCTGTTGCTTCAGCTATGCAATTAAGGATGAAATCCAGAAGGTCATGTGAAATTTCATAACCCACTTTTTTCATTTGTCTTGCTCATTAGTTTCCAGGATCTTTTTCATCAAAGGTAATTCCCACAAAATTGTTTTTGACATTTCCAACAGTCACTGAATAATTTTTATTCGTTCTATTTATTATAACTTCATTTATATACCAGCTAGTCACAGTTTCAAAAAAGTCTTCTCTAGCTCATGCCTTTCAAGAAAATTAATGTCCCAGGGCTACCACCACAAGAGCCCTTGGCTTGATTCTGGCGCAGGTGGGTTAGCCTGGTAGACGGGGTCCACGCAGCACAAGGGAGAAGGGCACCAGCAACTCTGCCTTTATTATCCGTTTTTCTCCCCAAAGCTACATGGCTGTTGACTGCTCTCCTGCATCCTTTCCACCGCCTTGCCAAGGAAGAAGAGTCCTGAGGGGTCGCAGCCAGGTAGTGGCACTGTTGTCATGACCCAGCATCCGACTCTTGAAGGAGGAATGGTAGTTATGCCTGCGGGGATAGTTGCTCATTCCGAGACTGGCCGGTGAAGCCCAATGTCTTTAGGCTGCTTCAGGCTCCCTGCAGGTCTAGGACTAGGACAGGCAGAGGAGGGGCCATCCGTGGCCCGCTCTCGAACTGACTCCCTGCATTCTGATTCCCAGGAACCGGAGAGGGGCAACAACAAGAAGCCCATCTTCCCTCCCAAATCAGACTGCTGGAACTGAGACAGCTAGCACATGTGGCAGTAGCTGGAAGAGGAGTTCATCTGTGGACAAACAGGCTGGCAGGCAGCATCTGCTCCTGGTGCTGGAAACCTCCTCACCTCTCTGCTCAGCCTTCCTGAGCTGTGGTTTTGAGCCAGGCATAATAAACTTCACCCAGCCACATCAAATTGCTGGTTTATAAAACTGTAGAAAAACAGATTGAAAGGGACCCCAGAGAATGCCTACTCCAACATCTGCTAAAGCATTTTGAGTAGGTGGCTATCCATCCTCTGAAAGTTTCCAGCATTTTATGAGGCAGCCTATTCCACCATTTGGCAGCTGTTACCATTAGGAAACTCCTCTTGATGTCTAGCCTGAACCTCCTTCTTCATAATTCTAACCTGTTCCTGTCCTCCAAGGCAACAGAGAACAAGTCCACTCCCCACTGTATTTGATAACCCTGTAGATATCTGAAGACTGCCCTCATATCTTCCCCAGCCTTCTCTTCTTCAGCCATACCCAGTTCCTTTAATTGTTCCTCATAGGACTTGGTTTCCAGCTCCCTCATCATCTTGCTAGCCACCCTCTGAACTGGGTCCAGTTTGGGCCCTTTTTAGACTGCAGTGCACAGAACTGGCCACATTGTTCTGAGGGAGGGGGAATCTAACAATGCTGTCCCATCATCTGAACTTTATGCTTCAATTCGTGTACCATAACAGACCATTTGTTTTTTCAGCAGCTGCATCACACTGTTGAATCATGTTCAACTTCAACACCCAGATCCTTTTCGCATGTTCTACTGCCAAGCCAGGTCTCCCCATCCTATGATTTGCTCCCCTTTTTTCTTCCCATATGCTGAAGTTTGTATTTCTCCCTAAGAACATCAGACCTTTTAATTTTTTTTTTACCTCTCTTCTAAACTGTTAGCCACTCCTCCCAGTTTTGTATCATCTGCAAATTTGATAATCATCCCCTCAATCACTTCATTCAGGTCATTAGTAAAAATGCTGAGTCCTGTGGCATTTCACTCAATAGTACTCACCAAGGTGATGTGGAGCTATTGATAACTACACTCTGGGTGTGCTCATTCCACCAGATATGTATCCATCTAACAATTGTATCATCTATTTTACCACTCAATGCCATGCAAGTCTTTCTGAAGGTACATTATATCCACTGCACTCCCCTGATCTATTAAGCCAGGAACTCAGTCTTAAGCTGAACAGGCCTTGTTTGTGACAAACCTTTTCTGGTCCTTATTAATGGCTGCATTCCTATCCAAATGTCCACAAATACATTGCTTGATAATCTGCTTGAGGACTTTATCTAGTACAGATGTTGACCTGAGAGGTCTCTAATTTCCCAAGCCCTTCTCCTTCCCTTTCTGAAGATAGGGACAAGAGGTCTTCTCCAGGAGTTCTCAGAGATGACAGCTAGCAGTTTTGCAATCAATTCCATGAGTTACTTCAGTAATTAATGTGGCTCTGGAGGCTTGAATTCGCTTAAATTAGCTCAGCATTTTTTGTCTCTCTGAGCTGCAGCTCCTTCCTTGCGCTAATGGCGCAACAACGTCCAAGTCAGGCTTCCTTTCTCTTCTAAGAGAAGAGAATGTAAAATATGAATTAAGATATTTCGCACCTTCCATTATTGATTCACCTCTTTCCCCTCACAACAGACCCACAACCTCTTTGCCTTTCCCTCAAGATGATAAGAGGCATGAAAAAGCTGGGAGGGCTCAGCCATGGCCCGTGGACTTCCAGAAGGCAGATTTTAATGAACCCAGACAAAAGATGGGCAGAAGAACTAAGCTCAAGAGGAATGGGAGACTGAAAATAAAGGTGCAAACTCTCTCCAAGAGGAGGAAAAGCTGGAAGAAGCCTGTGTGGAGAAAGAGCTTCCTGAGATGCTGAGAAACAAGCAGGAGACAGACAAGAAAGCCTGGCTAATAATGAAGGAGGAGGACAGAGTGGCAGTTTGGGCTTGCTGAATGGAGTCAGGAAGGTTAAAGCTCAGAATGAGATGAGGCTGGCAGGAAGCAAAAATATAATTAAGAAGGGTTTGGGGGTATGTCTGAAATTAAAGAGTCAAGGCTGTTGGTCTGTAGTAAGGGGAAGAGGCTGAAGTAATAAAGGGACATGGGGAGCATGTGATGCTGCTTAACATCTTTTGTGCATCTGCCTTCTTCCATAAGAGGAAACAAACTTTTCCTCATTGAGGAAACGTGGGTAGGAGGGACACATCTCAGGGCCAAGAAAGTTATAATACTTTGCTACTTTCAAGGAATTCAAGCCCAGACAAATTAAATCCCAGGGCTCTGAAGAGGCTGGCAGTAGTGATCTTAGAAGTGCAGACCAGAACTCCTGGAAAACTCCTGGAAAACTAGTGAGGGGCCCGAAGAGCAAAGTCCCTGTTTGCAAAAAGAGGAAGGCCTAGAGAATTAGAGACTAATAAGATTCACATCCATGGTGGGCAAGGTATTGGAAGAGGTTTACTTATTTGTATAGCCACCCATCTATGAAAAGGAACTCTGGGCAGTGAATAAAATAAAAACCCAATACAATAAAACAATTATTTTAAACAATTAAATTGAGGTGCTGATGAAAACCCACATCCATTCACCAGGTAGCCCTATGAGCATTCTGGCCCCAGTGCCTGGGGGAAAAGCCAGGTCTTCACTGCTTTCTTGAAGGCCAAAAGAGTCAAGACCATCCATATCTCTGGAGGGAGGTGGTTCTATAAGGCAAGCGCTGTGCCAGAGAAGACATGCTTCCAAGGCCCCATCAGGTGACATTGCTTCACCAAGAGGATCTGGAGCTTGTGCATCCTGCCAGATCTAGTAGGATAGGCAGAAAACATTGGGCATAATTTGTTCTGCAAGTAACCTGGCCCTATGACGTGCAGAATTTTAAGGGTAACAACCAGCACCTTGAATTGTACGTGGAAGCCTACTGGAAGCCAGAGCAGCTAATGCAGCACTGGTATTACACGGGCATACCAAGGTGTGCCCACTACTGCCATTCTGGACCAGCTGCTGCTTCCAAATGCTCTTCAAGGGCAGCCCCATGTAGACTGCATTGCAGTAGTCCAATCATGAGGTGATCAGAGCAGGGTCTTCCAGTCGATGAAAGGGCACAACTGGCACACAAGAGGAACCTGTACAAAGGCCTTGAACTGTTAATAAGCTTTACATCTAGATTGTGGAACGTAATCACTATATTATACTGACCATGAGTTATTACATTGAAATCCCGTATCCAGTTCTAGCCCAGCACTTTCCAAAGGACATTGAGAAGCTGAAGCCAATTCAGCGGACAGCTACCAAGAGCTACCAAGGAATCTGGAAACTAGACTTCTTTAACCAGGAACTGGGCCTATTTAGTGTGTAAAAGAGAAGATTGAGGAAAATTATGATGAACACTTTCTACCATCACATACAGACCTGGGCAGACCTGTCTGCTGTTGAGGTGGAGGACAAGACAAGGACCAATGGCTGAAATTAAAAGAGAGGAGATTCAGGGTGACTGTTATGAAGACTTTTCTGATTCTAAGAACTATGAAGCAGGGGAACAATCTCTTTAGGACAGAGATAGATTCCCCAAGTTGGAAATATTCAAACAAGGTGAATATTTTGAGCAAGAGTTGACTAGATTAGCTAAGAGTCCTTCCAACCCCTCCATTCTATCACCGGACCTAGTGAAGATGTTCTTAAGCAAAGGCATAAATTCTCCCAGGACAGAAGTATTTAATGCAAAAGGTTTTATGAAGAGGAATCTTACTTTTACAAAATACAAATTCCATCTGACTCTGTGCCTGGAATACATTTTCAACCAGTCATGTGCATTTTCCCATATGGTGGGGGCTTCATTGTAACTTGAACCATATAAAGTTTAAGCAATGTGCTTTTGTCTAATGGACAGTCTCAGGAGGATAGGTGTATCTTCGCCTTCAAGAGGAGCAAGCCATGCAGAGACATCTGATGAAAAGAAATACAGGTAGCAGTGCAGTCACGTGATGTTTCACCTAATGACCACTTCCCTTAGCGAAGGAAATTCTGATTCTAGTTAGGGTCATTAAGTGAGGACTACCTGTACAAGGAATGGTGCCTCGTGTCAGTCTACTTCAGTCTCAGGCTTCCTCAGGATGCCTGGGGGCACTGATGAAGCCTGGTGTAATGGCATGTGGAAAAGACCTTGGGAGACTGGGCCAAGAGACGCTGCCAAGGGAATGGTAGATAAGAGGCAGCACAATCCACAACTGGATAGTGGGTGGAGAAAGAGGCTCAGAAGGGACCATCTCTAATTTCTTGGGCTTTAAAGGAGATCGGGGGGAGGCGGAATTGTACTTTCATACTTGCAAGATTCTGTCAATGTAGCTTTACAATGTAGAACTAGCTTATTTGGTTGTGTTTCTGTCTGGTCTACTTGGGAAAGCTGACACCTGGTCATTCCAGGAAATTCCTTGCACATCTTGCTGGCAGCTCCTCCTTAAGAGCATGAGGCATGCAGGATAGGATCAGCCTTCCTTGACTTGATACTAATCAAGGAGACAGGGCACTATGAAATGGCCATGTTACAAGGCTTTCCCCCTTGCTGGAACTCTCTAGCCTTGGGGGCTGGTTAGCCCCTTCCTCATGACTTTTCACAAAGCAGCTGGAATGGCCCTGTGTTCTACTGACCTTTTAACCCAATTGGTTGCTGCAAGTGTGTCTTGGGGAGGAATTTATTTTTTTTAATAATAAAAACTTTATTATATTATATAAAAAGTACAATTAAAATACAAAACAGAGAGTAAAGCAAAGAAAGAGAATAGAACTAAAAGAAAAAAGACAAAAACGAAAATAGTGAAAGTAGATAGAAGAATGAAACAGAAAGTGACTTTTGACTCTCTCTGATACAGATATAGATGCAAATTTCTTGGGGAGGAGTTTAGAGTTCATATATTATTTTGCGCTTATATTTTTACTCTGTTGTAGCCCATCCAAGGTCTTGTGACTGGTAGGCTCTAAAAACAGTGAGTAAATAAACAAATAAATAGGATAAAGCTTATAGCACTGGGAAATTTGTAATGAACTGATTAGTGACAGAACGAGCAAGACAGAGCAGGTGCAATCCAGCTCTCTTTTCCTGGTTTAAATAAACTTTCTATGCAGCAGAGTGGAAAAGAACACCCCCCTTGTGCTTAAAAAACAAGCCTACTGCTCTTCAGAAGAGCAGAAGATAGGGGTGGATAAGGGGCTTGCATAAAGGTGAGCACTATTTTAGAACATGCCAGTCAGGCATTAATTGGACAGAAGTCTCTTTGGAAGTTAGAGATCCAGTCCCTCCTGTAGCCCAAACCCAAATGGCCATGGAAGGAAGGTGCTTGGCCACGGCAGCCTACACAGGTCACTGGGATCAGGGCAGATCCCAACCCTGCCCCCCTTACCAACCACATGGTTGAGGAAGTCTGCTAGCTATGTCCAGGGCAAAAACTCTATTTGGGAAAAGAAGGAACATCCTAATTTAAAGACAACTTTAAAAGCTCTCCCAGCCACGAAGGCAATGTCAGGAGGACATATCATATACAAACTTGTCGCAGTTAGGGGACATAAGCACGAGCCATTAGTGCACTATTCAAAGTTATGATGACGCTGAATGAGGAGACTTACAACCAGTCCTCAAAGTTGTGGCTGTCACAGCATCCCCGTGGTTGTGTGATCACCATTTGCGACTTTGCTGCCAGCTTCCGACAAGCAAAGTCAATGGGGAAGCTGTCAGGAATTCACAAGTTGCAGTCAGGTGACATCACGCTTAATGACTGCATGTGATTTGCTTAACAACTGCAACTGGAACTGCTGGAACTGCCATTGTAAGTCGGTGTGGTCACATGATTTTTCGCTTTACAACCACATTGCTTAGTGATGGAGTTCCCAGTCCCAGTTATGGTTGTTAACCAAGGACTACCTGTACTTCAACTTTAGTAAGGCATTTGCTAAAGTAGATCATAGCCTCCTTCTTCTAAACTGGTGCATTGTGGGATGGATGGTCCCACTACCAGATAGTTTTGCAGTTGGCTGAACAACTGTAGCCAACCTATGATCCTTAATAAATAAGAGCATTTGATAATTCCTTCCTGGAAACACAACCTACTCCGACCTTGACTTATTGCAGGGGCTGGTCCATGCTAAATGGGCTCAGTGACACAACGAGCAAATATCTCAGCTGCTTTTTTCTGAAGCAGCACTGCAATTTCATTCCAGTCCAGAGATCCAGGGACTCCCTTCTGCAGACATTTGGCAAACTTAATCAGCTACTCCAGCCACTGCTCTCCGCTCAGATACTGAGGGAGAGAGAAAAACAGGGGTCAGGCTTGTCCCTCTCAGCCCTGGTTTTATGTGGAATGTTTCTAGGCCAAGAGTAAACTGATTAGAAAATTCAGAGATGTAAAGAGAGCCCAGCTGAGCACTCCATCCGGGGCTTTATGTTGCTGAAAAAACAATACAAATGTTTATTACAAAGCAAGAAAAGAGAATTCATTGGGGCTTTCTGGCAGCAATTGATAGCAGCATCTGAAGCCAGAAATCCCATTTTATTCTGGTACCCAACTGGCTGTCCCCTTGCACCTCCTCACCTTTTACTGGCATCTGTGTGGGAGGATCACTTTAGAACATTATACGGACAAGAACGTCCTTTTTAATTTCACTGACATCTCAATGTTAACCTGCTTCCCAACTGAATCCCAGTCTCAAGTGCCAGAATAAAAACTCCTACAAAGCAGGTAAAGCCTGGTAAAACTCCAAGCAATCATTTTATCCCTGCTGAAATCTTACATAATCATTTGGAACGGTGGACCCTAGTACTTGCTCCCCTGTTTACTTGCATCAGTTGCAGCATGCAAATCCCAGAGGACTGGGGTCTAGCTATCATAGTGCCCGTTTATAAAAAGGGCCCTTGAGACATTCCTGCTAATTACAAGTAGTCCTCATTTAATGTCCACTCATTCAGCGACAATTTGGAGTTATGATGGCGCTGAACAAGGGTACTTATGACCGGTCCTTATAATTGCAGCCGCTGCAGCATCCCTGTGGTGATGTGATTGTGATTGGGGCACTTGGCAAGCAGCTTGCAATTATGATATTGCAGCATCCCGCTGTCACGTGATTGCCATTTGAGACCTTCCCTGTCGGCTTCCGGCAAGCAAAGTCAATGGGGAAGCTGGCAGGGAAGGTTGCAGATGGTGATCATGTGACCATGAGATGCTGTGACCATGCAGGATTTGCCTAACGATGGCAAGTGGGACTGCTGGAACTGCTGTCATAAGTTGATGCAGTCACATGATGTGGCGCCTTATGACTGTGTTGCTTAGCGACAGAGTTCCCAGTCCCAGTTACCATCAATAAGCAAGGACTACCTGTATAGGCCCACTAGCCTTTTAAGTATAATAAGTAAGCTCTATGGCAGACATTTCTACAGCATATTAGTTGACTGGATCTGTCAGAACCTGCATCACCCAACTGTTGTTGTTTTCCACTGTATTGCATTCGTTGGGAGTTGGATTGATTTGTTTCTGCCACTTGTACCTTGGGAGGGGTGGCTGTTAATGGTTGTAATGGGAGTTGGGAAGCAGCTTAACCATATATGGGCAATTTAGACTGGCTTGATTTCCGGCCAGGCAGCTGGGGCCCAAAGAGCCCGAAAGAAGCTCGGGGAGGAAGGAGAGAGGTCAACAACAGGTGAAGAGGAGTCACGATGCCAGGCAATAAGGGGAGGGGGGATAAATAGAGGGAGGTTTACCCAAGGCATTAGTTTTAGCAATGTTCTGTTTACAAGTTACATGTACCCCTTAATAAAAAAGTATTTTTCTGAACCAAGTCTGGTTGCGTGAGAATGCTTCAGAACTGAGAGTTGGACATCGTGGACTTGACATTTTGCTAAAACTCCCTGATACTGGATTTCACCTGAGAGGAAACTCTACGAGGAATTTCCAGCAACCTAGCATGGCCTCTGAGGAACTGCAGAAAAGTTCACCAGAGGCACCAGCAGAAGAGGAGGAATGGCAAATCCCCTTCACTGAAGCTCTAGCGGGCTCCAGACCGAAGACCCCAATGAGGTGACTGGCCCACCGCTGGGACCCACCGAGAGACCGGAGCATCTGGGAAGACGCTGGAGGGTTCACCCCTGAGGTGCCAGCCCGCCCTCGATGGTCGAGGGCCATAGGGACTGCGACCAAAGTGACAACGCCATGGGATGAGGGACAACGGGTGAGGAAGCTGGAAGGCGAAGTACGTGCACTGAGGAAGGAGTTGGATAAGCTGAGGATTCTGTCGCAACCTTCCGTGCAACCTCCCAACCCCCTACAGGGGCCAGCACCGATCGACCAGCCCTCCCCAATGGCTCCGCTGGAACCACCGACCCTTCCCCCTCATCAGGCCCCGGCCCAAACCCCCGTGGGACGAGGCGGGGAGCAGACCAGGAGCAAGCCGCCCAACGACCTCAATAGGCGGAAGGGGACCTGTTGCGAAGATGGGGGCTGGTAGAAAAGTACGACGGAGACCCTGCCCAACTGCCCGCCTTCCTGAACCAGGTGAGAATCTGCATGGGCACGTGTGGGTGCCTGTTTGCCAGCGATGCCTGGAGGGTGCTGTATGTGTCCTACTTCCTGGTAGGCATGGCAGCTGAGTAGGTGAACGACTTGAATGAAGCAGAGGCCCCAGAACTGGGGGACTTTGACCGCTTCATCACCGCCCTATGGGACCGATTCAAGGACCAATGTGCCCACTTGCACGCAGCGGAGGCAATCCAGGAGCTGAAGTAGGGGCCGCGCTCGGTGACCGAGTATGCGCTGGAGTTCAAGCACTTGGTGGCGAAGCTACCCTACTGGTCAGAAGCGTTCCTCGTGCGGCTGTTCCAGGAGGGGCTGGACCAAAGGCTCTTCGAGAGGGCCGTGGTGCGAGGGTGCCCGGAGACCTTGGCGGGGTGGATCACTCATGTCTCCGTGTTGGAGGCGCAACTGGCCAGAGTCAAACCGCACAGCGCGGAGGCGAGATGGCGGCCCCCTAGCACCGCAAGGCAAACGGGGTGGAACCTGGCAAGGAAGGAGTTAACCCCCTCGGCAAGGCCGCAGGCTGCGAGGAAAGCCTGCTTCATGTGCGGCGAGAAGGGGCACTTCATGGCGGCCTGCCCCCAGAACCCAGGACTACAAACCGCGCCGAAAGGGAAAAAAGCCGAGAAACCTGCAAGAGCGATGAAAGCCCCACAGAAAAACACAGCAGCCAGAGGCGAAGAAGAGAGGCTGAGAATTGCCTACCTCTCAGACAGCAAGGACGAAGGGGAGAGCGCAGCGAGAGGGAGGAGAGCCCAAGGCGCGACCAGCCGATCCTGAGCAAATCTATTGAGGACATCCGGGTGAGTCCCATGACGTATGAGGTAGTGATCCGTGCTCCGCGATTGACTCGTTGGGCCCGGCTCACAGCATTGCTTGATTCAGGTTGCTCCCGGAGTTTGATCAGCCCCGTGCTCGTCAACGGATTAAATTTGAAAGTGCACCGGCTGAAGACGCCCATAATCTTCAGGCAAGTGGATGGAACAGCAGTGGGGGGAGGTGTGGTCCGCTACTACACAGAGGCTTTTGAGTTAAAAGTCGGAACGCACCGGGAGGCTTTAAAGTGCCTGGTCGCACCACTGGCTAGTTACCCCCTCATTCTGGGAATGTCCTGGCTGGAACGGTGGGACCCCCACATCAGCTGGCGGGAAAAGACTCTGACCTTTCTGGATGGCAGGCGTGGGACTGCGCAGGCGGAGCCCAACCCACGAGGGGAGCTGGGGGCAGCAGCCCTGAAGGAGCAGTGCCAAGGGAGGAAGCCCCACGCGGGACGAGGGGAGGAAATCCCCTGGCAATATAGGGACTGGGCGAAAGTATTTAGCGAAAAGGAATCTGACCAACTACCACCACATCGCCCCACAGACTGCGAAATTGAGTTGATGCCAGGAGCAAAGTACCCAACCCCAAAGATGTACTCCATGACCCAAAAGGAAATGGGGGCGTTGAGGGAATTCATTGACAAAAACTTGAGCAGAGGCTTCATAGTGCCCGCCAAATCCCCCTGGCAGCAACAGTACTTTTCAGAGAAAAGAAAGATGGGACTTTATGCTTATGCACGGACTATAGGGGGTTAAATGCAATATGCACAGAGAACAAGTACCCTCTGCCATTAATAAAAGACTTGTTAGCTCATTTGGCGAAAGGGAAGATTTTTACCAAACTAGATTTGAGAGAGGCATATTTCAGGGTGCATATAAAAGCTGGGCACGAATGGCGCACCGCATTCCGCTGCGCACTGGGACACTACATGTATCGAGTCCTCCCATTTGGATTAAAAGGCGCACCCGGGGTATTCATGCAGCTGATTAATGAGGTCTTGCACGAGTTCCTCTACCGAGGAGTGTTGGTGTACTTGAATGACATTTTAATCTACACCGAAACAATGGAGGAACACGTGAAATTGGTCAGGAAAGTGCTGGAGAAACTGCTAAATGCGCAGTTGTATGCAAAATTATCCAAGTGTGAGTTCCATAAGGATTGCATTGACTATCTGGGCTACAGAATATCTAATAAAGGAGTGGAAATGGATCCCAATAAGGTGCGGGATGTCTTAACTTGGGAGGCCCCAAAAACCAGGAGACAACTGCAAAGTTTCCTTGGCTTTGCCAACTTTTACAGACAATTTATTCCTAATTTTGCACAAGTAGCCCTCCCTCTGACTGATCTTTTAAAAACGAAGGACAAACCCTCGGCAGCTGCAAAAGCCCCCAGCGCCTCTTTAAAATGGACAGCAGAATGTCAGGAGGCTTTTGAAACCCTCAAGAAATTATTCACTGCTGAACCCATCCTAAAATACCCAGACCCAACAAAGCCTTTTGTTATTCAGGGAGATGCCTCAGACGTAGCAACTGGAGCAGTCCTCCTACAAAGGGACGAGGAAGGTGTGTTAAAACCATGTGCTTATCTCGCAAGTTCACTGAACCTGAGCGGAGGTGGCTAGTGTGGGAAAAGGAGGCTTTCGCAGTGAAATGGGCTTTAATGAATTGAAGACATTTGCTGGAAGGAGCGGAAGAAGTTTTGAGGTTTGGACGGATCATAAAAACTTGGAAGCTTTGACATCACCCAGAAAGTTGTCTCCTAAACAGATAAGATGGGCACAATTCTTCAGCAGATTTAATTTCACTTTAAAATACTTCCCAGGAGGGAGGAATTTCTTGGCAGATGCTCTCTCCAGGCTGCCCCAGCACAATAGCCAAAGGGAGAAGGTGGTGTCAGCTGTAATCCCAAACCGGCAGGGGCCAGAACTGCAGTCACTAGATCACAAAGTAATGCCACCAAAACCCTCCTCAAATCAGAGTTCTTAATGGACTTAAATTGATTCCTGGAACAGGATGAGTGGTTCCAGGAGAATAAGGAGGAACTAACCCAGAGGGAGGGGGCATGGTGGAAAGCAGATAGACTGTATGTGCCCCAGGAGGCTCGCAAAATGGTACTACAAAGGTGCCATGATGATAAAACAGCAGGACACTTTGGCTTTGTCAAAACTTTACATCTACTCGGCAGGCAATTTTGGTGGCCTTCACTCAGGAGAGATGTGGCAGAATATGTAACTACCTGTCCTGTATGCGCTATGGCCAAAAGGCAAGGGGGGAAACCCCATGGGTTATTACAAACTGTGGCCTGCCCTGAAAAACCATGGAAAGAAATAAGCATGGATTTTATTGTAGGCCTGCCAGAGAGCAGGAAAATGACTCTGATTTGGACTGTTACTGATCTCTTCTCTAAACAAACTCACTTCATCCCGTGCAAAGCCATCCCCTCAGCGCCTGAACTGGCTGCCTTGTTTATCCAACACATATACAGATTACACGGTTGTCCTGAAAGAGTGATCAGCGAGCGAGGGGTCCAGTTCTCCTCTAAATTCTGGAAGGCATTTTTAACCCTTTTGGGGTCTAAGGAAGCAATGAGCTCTTCCTTTCATCCTCAGATGGACGGAGCGACAGAGAGGAAGCATGCGGGGTTGGAACAATATTTGCGATGTTTCATAAACCATCAACAGGACAACTGGGTGGAATTATTACCTTATGCTGAAGTGGCTTACAGTAATGCAGTCCACGATAGTACTGGACTGTCACCTTTCCAAATTGAATCAGGGCAAGACTTTGTACCTATACCTGAACTTCCTCATGCTCAAACAGGGGTTAAAACAGTAGATGAATGGGGTGACAGGATAAGGAGATTGTGGCCTATCGCAGAAAAAGCGATTGCAAAAGCTAGAGAAAGTTGTAAAGCACAAGCAGATAAGAAGAGAGCACCACATGAACCGTGGAAAGTGGGGGACAAAGTGTGGTTATCTACCAAGAATCTGAAATCTTCCAGGCCTTGTAGAAAGCTTGATAATAAATACATAGGACCTTTCACGGTGGATAGAGTAATTAACCCTGTGTCTGTACGCTTGAAACTCCCCAAAACCCTCAGGAAGATTAATCCTGTCTTCCACAGTGAACTATTGAAACCCTACAAGGAATCTGATAAATGGAGGCCGGCAGTGACCCCTCCTGAACCTATTATGATTGAGGGGGAACAACACTTTGAGATCAGGGAAATATTGGACTCTAGAAAATTCAAAGGAGACATTCGGTATTTGGTACACTGGAAACATTTCCCTAAATCACTGGCTGAATGGGTCTCCAAAAGACATGTTAGAGCTCCTGACTTAATTTTGGACTTTTATAAGAATTATCCTAACAAACCCAGGTGAACGTGTTGAACTCTATGGGATGTATGTTTTCATAATTCCAGTTCCTCTTTTTCTTATTTCTAGGGCTCCTGGCCAGCGTGGTGAAGAGGGTTTTTTTTGGGGGGGGGGCAGTATGTCAGAACCTGCATCACCCAACTGTTGTTGTTTTCCATTATATTGCATTCGTTGGGAGTTGGATTGATTTGTATCTGCCACTTGTACCTTGGGGGGTGGCTGTTAATGGTTGTAATGGGAGTTGGGAAGCAGCTTAACCATATATGGGCAATTTAGACTGGCTTGATTTCCGGCCAGGCAGCTGGGGCCCAAAGAGCCCGGAAGAAGCTCAGGGAGGAAGGAGAGAGATCAACAACAGGTGAAGAGGAGTCACGACGCCAGGCAATAAGGGGAGGGGGGATAAATAGAGGGAGGTTTACCCAAGGCGTTAGTTTTAGCAATGTTCTGTTTACAAGCTACATGTACCTCTTAATAAAGAAGTATTTATCTGACCCAAGCCTGGTTGCGTGAGAATGCTTCAGAACTGAGAGTTGGACATCGTGGACTTGACAGGATCATCCTAGAGCATATATTGGCAGATGAGCAACTGGGCTTCATTTTATCTTTGGACATGACTTAATACTTCAACATAATTCCCAGAGCAAGGCTGTGGACTAAGCTTACAAAAACTGCAATTGACACCTACTGTTGTTAATGCACAATCTCTATAAGAAGTCCAGAATTAAAGTTGGATGCAATACACAAAGTCACTACACTAATGAGATTGCACCTTACAGAGGAATGAGACAAGGATGCATCTTAGCCTCCCTGAATACATTTTAATATGTATATATATCTGCTTGTGGCCAAAATGGACCCATTAGAACATCACCCCCTGAAACTAGTTAACAGACATATTGCAACTCTGTTGTACGCAGATGACATAGTACTTCTATCACAAACTTTAAATGAACTTAAATGAGCTCTGAATGCCCTACTTGATTATTACTCTGAGGAAGCACTTCAAGATCAACTATGCCAAAACTAAGTTCTTGTTCTTTAAAAAGAGACCTAAATTGCATGCCTGGAGGTTAAATGACCAAAGTGTTGAACAAGTCAAATCCTTTAAATATCTGGGCATAGTTTTTCATAGTTCTACCAAATGCAGTGCACACTGATATTATAGTATGCAAATGCTAAAAAAACAACAACAGTGGCCACAATATAATCCTTTCATTTTACCAGAGGAGCACTGTGATGGAAGGCATGAGTGAGGAGGATTCTGGAATGGAGCTTCTAGGTTACAGGGAGGGGGAGAGACGTTCCAAGGAGACCATCTCCTCGGCCCCCAGATGGACTGTGTGAAAGTCAAGAAGAGGAGACGGGCCCCTCCCTAAGGGCATGATGGTTATAGTTGCTGTCATTGGGGGATTAGAGTTAGTCTGGTGAGATTCTGTCTATTAGACGCAAGCTAATAAAGAAGCTGAGCTGAATTCTGGACTGACTCGTGTGATTCTTGGGCTGAACCTGAGAAGCATGGTATATTCCAGCAGTAGATTCAGCTAAGGCTTGTGAGCAACTACTGTTTGGTGTCCAGTTGGGATCTTACCCTTCCTTTACTCCTCTTGAAAGGTAGCAGTCTAAATTCCTAAGGGTTATATTCTAGCCCCTTGTGTGCCAAATGAAACTTTAAGGAGGAAGGCAGGGCTGACTAACAGTCAAAACTGGCAGAAGTTACTGGCTTTCCCCCCACAGGATTGGCTTCTTTTTTTTACTGAGGACAGTTATGAATCAGGATGGACCGGGACAATTTTACAACAACTTCAACAGCTCAGCTTTTCTAGGGAGGCGCTCTTAATGATGGGTTGTGAGGGAACACTTAGTGCACAATGAATTAAAAACCGAGAAACTCATTCACTTGCAGTGTTCTTCTTTTCCTTTTCAATCTTCTTCTAAGGACCAGAAGGATTGATACTATTACCACCTGTACGGTCACTTCCTTCATGTTCCTTCACAGAGCTTTAAAATCAAGAGGATTCCATAGGGATTACTGGTCCTCATGTGGATGAGCAAGAAGGCCTACTGGGATTGATGAGTTTTGGCTGCTATCCCGTCATGTTGCTGATCCCTGATCATGGAAGACAGCACATGCTACAAGATCCCACAGCACACATTCATTTCTTCTGATAGACATGAGTGTTAGCGCTCACCAGTCAGTGAAAAACAACACAGTTGCAAATCTGCCCTTTGCAAAACAGGGGACAGATGCAAAAATAGGGCCAGGAAGTCCATTTCATGATGATAAAGAGGCACTAAAAGGCTGGCTCTTGAACCACAGCAGTTACTAACATTCTTTTGTGATGGTTCCTAATCTTTCTTCAGTAAAAATATGTATCAGGAGACCTTGTGAGCTTGCCTAATTTGTTACACCCCTGAAGTGTCAATGGAAGGGAGTCACAAGTACTGCAACTCTCCTTTTGGTCTTTTTGCATATATCAATTGTCTCCCCTCTCTTCTTCACCTTTCAGCCTCCTATCTCCTAATCAGTACTAGAAGTGCCAGTTGATTGGTCCGCCTCTTACCTTCTTTTTGCCTCATCTGAATCATGCATTGTCCCTGGTCAGGTCATGGAAAATTTCCAAGATGTCCAGAGCCTTGAGACGCTCAAGACTGGCTCTCTATTTGTCCCTCCTCGGTAGGCATATTCCTGGGGAATAGGCTGCCTCTATCATTTCATTTTCCTTAGAACACTGTTTGGCTTAATTCATATTTAAAAAACCTCCACGTATTTCTTTCTAAGTGAGGACATATTTCTGAAAAGCCTTTCTAGACTGAAAGCAGTATTTTGTAAAGAAAGAAACACCAATTACTTCCAGCCTAGAAGAGGCATTCTATGCAGCCGTTTGTTATAGGAATTTGTAATTTGCTCTTCATTTCCTATTCTCAGAGTGGTAAGATGTTTATGTGATGCAAACTATAGTACACCCCTGCACCCTATCATAATAAGCCATGAGAATGGTCCCAGATGGAAATGAAATGTCAAAGGCCTCCGATTACCCGGCTTCCTAAGATAGCAAGCTTTGCAGAATCAGTGGGGATTCTCTTGCATGCAGTGGAAGTCTTCATCCAATTGCCCTTTCTGAAAGGAGTCAGTTTAATGGATCCAAGAGAGCAAAGGCCTGTGGGTCAGCGTCTATGGTGAGGTTTGAAACAAGCTCCATGTTTTTGCATGCTTCCTTGAAATTCAGCAATATCATAAGGAAACCTGAAAATGGGGGCCACCATTATTCATGACAAATGTATATCTCTTCAAAAGCCAAGTAAACTGTTATGAAACTTCTCTAGATCTTCTAAACTGTTCTCTAGACACTCCCAACAGCATACTCTCTAGTTTTATAACAACCACAGGTAGGAACAGTTATAAAATTGTTCCAGGTTTTAAAAGCTATTCACACACCTCCTAATGTGTGTGAAAAGGGCTCTTATAAGTATTACCAGTCTCATTCAATTTCATTTTTTCATGCCAAAGAACTTGCATTATTTTATTATTTCTCCCCTTGAACCAGATCATATGCACCTTCATTATTAATTTTTTCTCAAACAGTGAACATCTTTTCTCACAGTGAAAAGATAAAGCACAATCAAATCTTTATTACGGTCAATGACCAGCATAAATAAAGCACAAGAATCATATTGCTTCCAACTGTTACTCTTTTTCTTTCCAGGCCAGTTGACATCTTGGATACACTCTAGTTTTCTATTCCAGTGGTGGTCTAACCAATGCAGAACAAGGAGGAACCATGGTTTCTGTTGATCTTGAAACTCTACTTTGGTTGAAGCTGCCTAAGATTGCATCTGCATTTATTTATTTACATTTATGTGGCTGCCCATCTTGGAATAGCGACTCTAGGTAGCTAACATTTTTCTGCTGCTGCCTCATACTGTTGGCTCATGTTCAGCTTGTGATTCACCAAGACACTCAGACCCTCTTCACATGTACTGCTGCCCAATACAGTTCCCCCCTTCTTAAGTTCATGCCTTTAATCTTTTTTGTCCAAATGGATTTGCCTTTCTTGAAAATCAGTTTCCCCATTCTTCTAGCTTGTCAACAGCTTCCTGAACCTTGATACTGCCTTCTAAGGAGTTTATTATCCTGTCAATCTTTGTGTAATATGCAAATTTGAGAATCATATCTTCTAATCTCTCATCCAAATAATTTATAAATATGTTGAACAGCTCAGGAACTAGAATAAAGTCCTGCAGGACACTTCTCAACACTTCCTTCCAGCTTGTTGAAAAGCTGTTTGATACGATAGTTTAACCAACTATGGCAGCATAGTTTAGCTCACATACTGCCACCTTCTTTACAAGAAACTCATAGGAGACTTTATCAATTACACTGACAAAGGCACACTGAAGTCTGTGTAAATGATGTATGCTGCATTCCTGTGGTTAATTAAACTGGCCACTCTTTTAAGAAAGGAGATCAGGTTGGTTTGTGAAGAGGAATACAGAGATAGCCTTGAAGAAGATATGAGACAGCCATTAGGAAAACATGAACTTAGCCCAGAAAGACAGGAAGGAATGAGGAAGAAACTCAAGATTGCCCTGCCTTGATTCTCTTTAGTATAAGAGGGAGGGAAAGAGAATCAGGCTTTCAAGATTCTGTTATTAGAGCTTGTGTCAATAAAGTGGAGTTCTAGTATTTCTTGTGGTATTTGTTTCTTGACTTGGACTACCTTGAAGAGCTGATGGTTTGGCATGACTTGTTCCAGATAAACATTTTTACCAATGACATTTTTCTACATGCTCACAAACTGCTTAACAATCTGTTTCAGAGCTTTGCCTAGAATCATTATCAAGGAGAGAAGTCTGTGGTTCCCCAGGTTATCTTGTTTTATTTTTTTCCAAAGATAGGAATAACATTTGCTCTTCTCCAGCCCTTTGGCTCATCCTTCATGATTCGTTAAAGATCACAGAAAGGGACTCCAAAATGACATCCAGAAGCTCCTTCTGACTCTCAGAAGTATTTGAAATGGTTCTGCTGACTTAAACTTAGGTATGGCAATCAGATGCTCCCTACCTATCTCTTTATTCATCTTGGGTTGCCATTGTTCCCCTTTATCAATGGTTCTGCTCAGTTCCCCTTTAGGAAGAAGACCAAAGCAAGGTAGGTACTTAGAAACTCTGCTCTGTTTCCATGAGGGTTACCACCCTAACATCTCCTAAGCAGTGGACCTACCACTGCCCCTTTCTTCCTTGTGGTTCGTTTGAGCCCAATGGCCAGGCTTGGTTTATTTTTCACTTAAAAAAAAATAAAAGGCAAATGCACCACTCTCCTCTCTCAAGCTCTGAAAACTTAAAAGTGCTCCAAACGGAAAAAAGATAGTTGAAATATGTTTTACGAAGGCATTCCTGACAAAGTATCCTCCACACCCTCCTGCCATTCTGCACATGAAAGTTTTATTGCAAGGAATTCTGGAATGAAGGGTTTCTGAGAAAGAGTAAGAGGAAGCTCTCTTTTGAGGATAACAAGCTCTAAATGTTCATTTAAATCACTTTACCTGGAAGTTACTATGATTTTGTACCTGCCATGTATAGGGATTTTTGCAGGATTTGGAACAGGACACCCCTGCCAGGTGGGGAATAGGGGAGTCTCTTGCCTCTGTCTGCCTCCCTGGGATCTGGCCGTGGTGCTGAAACAAACACACATTTAACTTGCAATTGCTGCTGATGGCAAATTCAGCTCAGGGTTTCTGCTTGGCCAGGGGAGGACAATAGACATGTCTGGGGGGATTTTTGCAGAGAAGAGGAATCCACTGTGAAGCGAGCTCTACCTCATTTTGGATTGAACATCATTCTTGCCCCAGGAAAATTTTCTGAGGGTGGGTGGATGAGGGAGAGAAGAATGTCAAGAAATCAGTTACATGATGGAACATCTGTCGACATTGATTCTAAGCCTGTGGCTATAGATGAGTGAGTGATTGAACACCAAGCTTGTTAAAACTAACATGTTTTTGATTTCTCCTCTCCATACCAAATAAGATTTAGCTTGAGGGAAGTTTGCAATCAGTTAATTGACATTGAATTAACCATGAAATGTAGTATAACTACTTTTTTTCTGCAGTAGAACCCAACAGTACTTTAACCAGACTTTTAATTATTGATGATGACTTACATAGGACAGTGCCCCTATTTTTCAAGTTCCATGTCCCTCAAAAACACTCATGTCCTTCACTTTGAATTTTTTCAGAAAAACAATCCTCAAGGGTATTATTCTTTATATATAATATGAGGAAACAAGCAAACAACTAGTGACTGAATGAGTCAGATTATGCTTTGTTACAGTTATTTATAGAAGAGACTGGGACTTTCTTTCATGTATAGTAATTGGAAGGGCTGGGATTGTAAAACTGAGATGGTATCTCATAGAAAATGCCCTATAGGCAGCAATACATGTAGAGGATACTGATGATCAAATTTATACTATGCTTTCAGCAGAGATCTCAGGCTGTTTGGGGATAACCTGATCAGGAGCTGGACTGGGAAAATGTGTCATCAATCAATATTGGGCTTCTTCACAGGATTATGCTGTGGAGTAAGATTATGCCTTGGAACCACATATTGTTTTAGTCTTCTCTGTTGGATTGAGTCTGAAAATGGTGCTGAAAGACTGAGATTTATCACTGGCTTATGATGGCCCACCTAGTTATCTTGCCTCCTATGTTATGTGAAACCTCTGTGATGCCACTACAAAGTTCATTTGGGGTTTTATGGGATGGTGGCAACACTAATAAGCTGATGATATTCAGCTCTTAGTGCTTTAGGATCCAGCATCAGTAAGCAGCAACTCTGTGACTGTTCTGAATTCAGTAATAGGTGAGGCTGAGCAATTTGAGATGTAAGTAAGTTTAAAATAAGTACTGATTGTCTCTAAAAAGTCAGGCTTGTGAACTGGAATTCTGAAAAGCTGGAAAAAAAAAAGGATTCCTTCTGAGATATCAGCTTTGTAGTTGGATGGTACCTTTAACCTTATGTTGTACTTGGATTTTGAGGTGACCATGATGGAAAGGAATGTATTGCAAATTATTTTTGTTCATCTTCTGTAATATTTTTTGAGTTAGTGTGGTGCAGCTCACAAAAAGATGCAGCTTCTTTCAGGATTATTTATCTATCACCTAAATTTGTATACCACATATTCACACAGATTCCAGTAATTTACAAGAGTGTTCCCAATGGGTTCAGTATATATGCCCATGGGTACCCTTTCCCGCTCCAATTTTGGATGATTGTACAGTCCTAATCATCACGACCTTTTTTGATAATTAAGTCTGCAGGAGAAGCTCTTTCAATAGGAATGTTGAAGGATTCTGCTTCAAAGTCTTCTGGCCATGAATTTGGGGGGTTCATGACAAGAGGGAGCCATCATGGGAGAAACTCTGCCTAGTGGTTGCTCCTCCTTCAAAGGCAAAATGATTGTGGGAAAGGTTTCCTCTTCTGTGACTCTCAAATTGTGGAATGTATCTCATTTAAAGTTGCCACCCATTCCCCATTTTTTAAAGTACTGTATGTTTAAGCACATCTTTCCGCTCAGTGTTTTAAATTATTTTAATATTATTTTCCACTCAGTGTTTTAAATTACATTGTTTTGCTGTGGTTAGGATGACCTTATTATTAGTGTTTATGTTTCCATGGTTTTCAATGGTTTATTATTTGAAGCTGTATGCTGTTGACAGCTTTTTAGTAAAAACCATCACAAGTTATATATAATACTGACAATAAAACAAACAACGTATTTAAGAAGGACACAGCTTTCCACGTGGCAGGAAAGTCACAACAGCTGTGCAAAGAGTGAAAAGGGGGAGGAGGAGAAGCCACAGGAAACCATGGGAGATGGGCAGAAAGGAAAAGGGAAAAGTCAGTCATGACTTCAGTGTCATAATGTGTCAAACAAAAATTACTCTAGATAAATAGACACCTACAAGAAGTCATACAAGCCTATGTACTTAACTGAGTACTCTAGGAAAAAAAGATTAGGATTTCTTAAACCGTGAATGGCTCCCAGACCACCCAGCTGCAAACAGAGGATGTTGTGTGGCAGCTAGTCAGTTTCCATGCCAGTAACGAGACTGAGTGTGGCACAAACACTCTGGAAACAAAATTCACAGGCACTGCAACTAGGTTCAGACCATCTGACAACCTTGGCTAACTAAGTCAGCTCAGTTTCTGCTTTGCAGAATATATTGAATCCTAAATTAACCAAATGGGTTGGCTTTCCACAACACACTAAGCTAATCCACAAAAAATCTAACATGTTGTGTGATTGCACCTTTAATTAAGCTGGTTAAACATGATGTATGAGCTCTGAAACTGTGGCAATCTCTGGTGTGCTCAGACGCTGTGGGGAAATGGCCAGAGAGATCCAGCATCGTGCTGGAATTTTCCTCCTCTTCTCTTTTTCTCTGAAAAACAAACAGCTCCCCAGGGCAAAATGAAGCAAAATCCCTGTGGTTTCTTTCACTCAGCTTCTCTTCCGATTAAGACAACTCCTCTTCCCTGACACAGGACCTTTTATGTGTCGCTTTCTTTAAAGTAAATATGGGCAAAATATAGGCCACAAAAACATAGGGAGCCTTGCCAGAGAAAGTGCTTTTTCCAAGTGACCCAAGTTCATGGCCAGGACTGAGCTGGAATCCTGAACTCCCATGACTCGATTTTCACCCCCCTGAAGTACGCAGGCAGCCTCTGGTTACAGCCTCAGCGGCCCGTCCATGGGAATCTCTCCAGTCCCCACGCAGCCCTTTGGTGGGACTCCCTTGGCAGCTGAGTTTGGAACACACACAGGCAAAGGGCTGGGCTCTTCCCCAGCAGTGAGCAGTGCCTTGGAGGGAGCAGCACACCAGAAAAAGGGAGGGTCAGATCACACACACAGCTCAGCTGCTGCTGCTGCTGCTGGTCGAGGCAGAGTTCTCACCCAGCTACCCTCCAGGAAGGTCCCAGGGGCCTTCCATCTGCTGCTCTGTTCCATACCTCCTGGTTTGCCAGCATCGCAGTTCCTTGCTGGAGCTGACACCTGGTGCCAGGTACTCCATTCACATATGAACAAAACATTGGTGCAGGTGAGGAGAGAAAAGAGGGAGTCTCCATCCCGAAGATGGAGAAGCCAGAGGAAGGTGATGGGGAGAAAACTAGTTTTGTGCTGTTTTTTCCTGGGGAGGCAGCGATGGAGCAAGACTTCCTAGCTATAGCCTCTGAGACCTTGGATCCAGCAGAAAGAAACTGTTCTGAAACTGCAGGAGTGATCTGAACTGCTCCATTCCCATGCTGCATGTTGTTCTCAGGTGGTGGAAGTCCCTAGAGCTGCTTGAGTGGGAGGAGAGGGAATTCTTCTGGCCTTATCTTCCTTCCATCATCTGAGAACTGTAATTCTCAAGACCAAAACTGTAACAAAGACTTACACATGTTTGGAACCACCAGGTCTTCAGACTGGCCCTGAAATTCTGCTCAAAGACCTGGGCAAAACCTCCATCATAGGCAGGCCTCTTCAGTAGTAGGTCCATAACTTTGAAATGGTAGAATCATAGAATGTAAGAGTTGGAAATGACCTTAGAGATTACCTAGTCCAACCCCCTGCACACTGGAGGAATCCACTACTGCAGCATTTCCAACAGATGACCATCTAGCCTGCATTTAAACATTTTGTGGAGAAGAAGTCTGTCCCATAATGTTGTACAACTCTTACTATTAGGAAATTTTGTCTCTTGTCCTGTCTTCTGAACAAACTCTGAATATTTCTGCCCCATCTTCTACATGACAGTCCTTCATATCCTTGGACAGCTTTCAGGTCTCTCTGCAGCTTTTTTCCTACCCAAATGTAGAACTTTTCATTTGTGTTTGTTGAATTTTGTCTTGCTCTTTTTTGCCTGTTTCAGCTTGTCAAGATCCTTCTTGACTTTGTCATTTAAGGGGTTGCTATCTCTGCTATTTTTGTGTCATCTGCAAATTTGATAATCATGTTTTCTAATCTCTCGTCCATAAAAATGTTCTCCCTGGGACTACATGCGTGACTCCATCTTTGATAACTTTATAACTGGACTTTGAAATAATTCTGTTTTTTGAAGCTATATTTCAAACTGTGAGCCACCCAGAGTCAGTTAGGAGCTGGATGGCATACCCATTTGACAAACAAACAAACAGCTTTAAAATGCGCACTTTTAATTTTTTGTAATGGAGTTTGTTTTACCTTACACAATTTCCTGATGTGTTGATACCTTCTTCTGTGAACAGCCTGGGGCAGTGGCTAAACTGAAAGCCTGAAGTCTGCAGTGCTTCTCCCGCTCTTGCTACTTGGGGTGGACTTTTCCTGCGGAAGGTTTGCTGGCTGAGGCAGGCTCACTGCTGGTGCTTTACAGAGGCTGCCCTCTCCAGCCTGCCTTTCCAGCAGGCTCAGACTGGATGTGGAATGTGCTTCAAGGAAAGTGGCAGCTCCCAGGGAATCTCTCCCCTGCTGGCAATGGGAGAGACAAGCTCTGTTCTGCTGAATGCCCGCCCCCCGCACCGTGCCCCTTCCCAACCATGGCTGAGACCGAGATGCTGCAAAGGTCACACTTCTCCAAGTGGCGGCCTGGCTGTGGGCTGCAGAGCTGATGAAAGAAAGCCAAAACGTGCTCTGGCCTGACTATGCCACAAAAAGAGTTAGTTGCTGCACAACAGAGTAAGTCTGGTTAGTTGCAACCTCTGTTAGGGTTTTGCGTATGTGGAATGCAGCCGCTGTCTCACAGAATAAAGGGTTGGAAGAGACCTAGGAGATCATCTTGTCCAACCACCTGCTCAGTGCTAGAACCCACTACTGCAGCATTCCTGACATATGGTCATCCAACCTCTATTTTAAAATTTCCAGCAAAGGAGATTCTAACCACTCCTGAGAGTTGAACACATTGTTGACCACTTCTTACTGTTATGAATTTTTTTCTGATTCCAACTGAAATCTCCTTCCTTATAATTTCAGTCCACTGTTTATTGTTTTCTAGGTCACCTCTGAACAATTTTGTCCCGCCTCCTACATGACAGTCCTTCAGATGCTCAAAGACAGCTATCAACTTCTCCTGCAGTCCTCTGTTCTCCAGATTAAACACACCTAATGCAGCTAATGGCTCCTTCTGAATTTCCCTTCCATGAATCTTGGTTGTTCCCCTCTAGCTACCTTCAGTTTCTCAGTGTCCTTCATAAAATATGGCGCCAAAACTGGATGCTGTATTCTAGGTGTGATCTGATCAACAGATTGAGAAGAACAAGGACTCCTGTTGAAGAATCCAAGGATTGCATTTGCTTTTGCTTGCCAATGCATCATATGTTGGCTCAATCAACTCTGAGCCATCTAATTCAAGAGCCAAACTTGGAGCTTGAGACTGATTTAATCTTCTCCAGATCACTGTGGAGAACAATTTATATAATTTATCAGGTCACTGACCAAAATAAATATCCCCCCCGCTTTCATTTTATATAATATATTCCAAAGTCTGAACCATGAATCAAAATTCGTCTTTTTCCCAGGAGCATTAGGCTTTGGGAAGCACATCAGTGGACCACATTTCAAAATACAGTTGGTGGATTCAAGAAAAAGGCAACATTTTAATAACTGCATTTACAATTGCATTGAATTAATATTAAATATGCAATTATTCTCCAACTGTGCATTTAACAAATTTTGCTAATTATATTAAACTTTTCAATTAGGCAATTACATTTGGCAACTACTCTTTGGGAGGCTGAGCCCAAGGATCTTGGGGTTATGCAGTCAGCCAGGGGCCCAGTTCGTGTAGCTCTGCCTGTTTAGAATGGACAAATGCCGGAGAAGTGCTACCCTGCCATACAAATATTCAGAAGACTCAGCGATTGAGGTAACCACGTTAATCTGACTGTGCCTGTATGTGACCTGTCACAGTGGTCACCTGTATCTGAGGAAAGACCTGTCAACCACTAAATCCCATACTCCCCCATCCCTCAGATGAGTTATCTTGCTTTCAATAAATGCCCAAAGCTTTCCCCACTTTTTTAAAATAGATGTTGACTATTGTCACTTATATCACATAATAGAATTAGAGCTTCCTGGATGCCCAGATTATTTTTAATACTAATTTGATTAAGCATTTCAGTTAAACAGATAAAAACTATTACAAGCTACAAAAAATAAAAGAATAAAAAAATAGAAAGTGTAGAAAAAAATAGAGAAAAATAGAAAAGAAAGAAAAAACAAGAATATAGCAAAGAAGAAGAAATATATAAAGAAGTGACTTCCCCCTTCATCACAATAGGTATAAACAGTTTTAACAGCTTATCACCTTCTCTTAAAATACAACAAATGATCTCTTTGTCCCATATCCCATCTCTTATCTATAAACAGATCCTTAAAACCTTGTCATTTAGTTCTGGTCAGCAAAAGTCCATTAAGGGTTACCAGAAATAACATCTATTTTAATCTTGATCAAATAAACCCATTCTATATTCCTTCCTTTTAATTTTAACAATCTTAAATTTTAATCCCTTCAAATAATGTCCTAAAGCTTGTTTTTTTAATTTTTCCTTTGTTCCTTCTCACAAAATCCTTTGGAATTTTAACAGGTCTCTTTTTAAAATCCAATATAAGAGAGTTATCCAAGTCACTCTTTTGGTTTGCCATTTGTATATCTCTTTTAATTATTAAAACATCAGCTGGTTTCATTTGTATAGCCAGTGTAGCATCTTTTTCCATATCGTTCTTGTAGCATGTCATTTTTAAATCTACTTTCAGGTCTTTCTCAGTCTTATCCAGTAAAACATGTTCCTCTTCCTTAACATCTGAATAAAGTCTATCTATAAAGGCAGACACTTTTAAGATTAACTTCTGGATCCTTTGCTCACAAATATCCCCCAATATATCCAATGTTAAAATAGTTTGCTCCATTCTGTATTAATAAGTTAAATTTAAGTGTTCTTCTCCTTTAATTGTAATCTTTAGTTCCTTCTGGTTCCTCTGGTGTCCTACATTCAAATTCCCATCTTATCATGTTTTCTTTTAATGAATCAAAACAACAGCATTTTCCCATGGGAAGGATTCTTACAATTAATTTCAAAATCTTATTTTCAATCCATCTGGACCTTTAGTCCATTTATAACTTTCCAAAATCAATGTTATAATCACCCTTTTGCTGTTTATTCCAAAAAAAGAGATTATGTCCTTAAACTTATCTTTAAAACTTCTTTCGCTAAGGATTAAAGGAAACTTCCCCCATGTGTATTAGAAAACTTGTCAATTGAAAAGTTCTTAATAGTTGAAAAGCAGTTAAGAAACAATTTACAAAAGTGATTAAGAAATGAGGCTCAACAGAACTTTGTGTCTGTAAGGCTACCTTACGGCTGTGAGCATGGTGGAAATCCCTTGACTCCCAGCCACTCAACTTATGAACCAACTGCAGAAACCTTAGTTCCTTCAGTTTACTCATGAGGAGCAGCTGTCCAGAGTACAAGTAGGCAATCTCATGATCTCTCCGTTTTCTGTAGAGACTTGGCTGGCCAGAAATCGTCATCTGGCTACCAATCTCGCTGCAATGCCATCTCCGCTCCTTCAGAGACATCTAGTTCATCATAAATCCTCACCGGAAGTCCCTGGATACCCAGGTTTGAAACAGAATGAGCTCAGATCCCTCTGACCCATCTATCTGAAATAAATGTCTATTCCAAATGACTGTGCTTGGTCTTGGAATTGTCTTTAACCAAATCTGAAGCACACTCCTAAGACTTTTATAGGCAAATCTACATAGCTCTACAGGAGAGGTACAATGAACCAAAATAAAAAAGATCATTCATTTAAATGCTACCTGGTTCATCTCTGGCAATAAAGCCTAATAAGAAACAGGAGGCTTTTCTTCCACAGCTGCAGTTTGGGAGCATCACAGTAAATATGGAAAGAGGAGAGCACCTCAGGATAGGTGGCAGAAGTAAAATGGAATCTACCTGAGGCCACCTAGAGATGGTCAAGGGGTTCTGCCTGGAAAGGCCAGGTCCCCTTCTTGCCTCTGTCACCCTCTACTGTGAATGAAAGTCTAGAGTATCATCACCCCCTCCAGGGTGTATCTCTTTCCTTTCCAGAATCACAGGAGACTCCCCCCACCTCCACTGCCCTTCTGTCTCTAGGCACATTGCAAGATGAATGCCACAATTCCCTCTCTGCAGCAAAATAATGCAAATGATAAATTATGTAAATCACAAATGCATCTTTATGTTGAAAAATGGTTCTCTGGTTACTTCCTTTCCGCTCCTCTTCTCAGCTTTCTTTCTTTCTTATGCCTTTGTTCTGTATGGCAAGCTTCTCATCCCCCAAAAAGGACACCCCCTCCTTGTCCTCCCCTCTGCTTATACTGTAGCACCTAAACTGCATTGTGGCAAAACATGGATTTGTTTTAATCCATTAAGAAAGAATGGTATTTATCTCTTAAATCAGATATGACTCCTACACAATAAGAACAGTAATTAAGTGAAACATCAGTTGATGATGGTTAGATGCCAGGACTATCTAGGTAACAGGCTTTGGCCCCTTCTAATTAAGCATCTTCCTGAAATGGCCCCACTGGGGCAGCTTGTTAAAGTTCTATCTGGGAAGCCAATGCACAGTGGAGAACCAACCTTTAGCAGGCCAGCCGTGAAGGAGGAGAGTGGGGTTGGGAAGAGAGGGAGTGCCCCTCCTGCTTGGAAAAGCAAAGCTGGGGACAGGCTTCTGAACCCCCATCTTGCTCAAGAGGCCTCTCACTGCCTAAGCACAGAAGTGAGGGTGGGGCCATGACCCACCGTTTAGCCCCCCTTCAGTTCCTCCATATGTACAGCTGTGCCCTTAAATGCTCTTCTCTAGAGAAATGAATGCTACATCCACCAAGATAGATTTGCATTTTTGCAGGTGTAAGGATCCTCTTTAATTGTACCACCACAAAATGTGGTGGCAAAATGCTGAGAATTGGTAGCATAGTTTTCCATTGTTTAAAGGGTTATTTAAAACCTTAGGATAGGCTTACAAAACCATAAATAACACCCGCAAAGAGCTAGAAAAATTCTAGAGAAAAACCTGGAAAAATAAAGAGACCATGGTCCCAGCAGCTTCTCTGATACATGCCCACTCGCAGTAGGAAGGCAAAAAGGGCCTTCCCCATCATGTAAAAGTCGCTCAGATTAGTCAACAAACCTGTTCAGACAGCCCACCCTTGGCAACTTCCGGATCCAGCTGGGTAATCTGGCAGGTGAATCTGCTGGGGGCCCCTGTTCACTGTTGACAACCAGAGATGACAAAATCTGGGCAAAATCACCACCCTCTGAGGGCCAATGCCTAATGGCTCCCTGGTTTACCAAGAGCCTTCAGTGGCAGAAGTGATGCCCAGAGTGCCAGAAGAGAAAGACAAAAAGAAAGTCTGGTGGAGGACATGTTCATGCCCATCTTAGGGTCTATTCTCTGGCATAAGAGAGGAAAAGCACCGTTACTTCTCCTCTGATCCTGCATCAGTGGGTTGTCACCCAGAGGCTGTGTTTCAGGTGGCCAAATCTGTGCTAGGGAAGATCCAACCTCAAGAGCTCCTGCCTGGCCACTGTGATCTATTGGCCCATTTTGCTGGGGGGGTTTTCAAGATACAGACAATTGTTAATGCCTCATAGCAGGAGTCAGGGCTCCTTGATGGAGCCTTAGGTTGTGTTGCCTCCTTAAGAGGCCCTTTCTGATCCAGAGTCTTGGACAACAATTGCTTGGTTGTTCTGGGGGCAGGTTTCTGAGACCATGGTGGGCAGTCAACTATGGAGCACCCTAGAGGAAGCAAATTATCTGAGCCCTCTTGAGTCAGGGTTCAGGCATGGATATGGGAGGGAGATGGCATTGTTCACATTCATGGATGACTTTTGTGGCACCTTTTGAGGGTAGTGCGTCTATCCTGCCCCCTTTGTACCTCTCAGCGGCCTTTGAGACCATCAAATATGGTATTCTTCTGGTCGATCTGCAGGGTTGTGGATTGGAGGCGCTGCTTTGTTCCTTGTTCTGCTCCTTCTTCAGCAAGTGGCTCCAGTCAGTGGGGAACTAACGGGGAGAGATCAGCCCAGCATCCTCTCCCTCCTCCTCTTTAACATTTACATGAAGCCACTAGAAGAGGTCATCTGGTGATTTGGGGTTTGGTATCACAATATGCTGATTATAACCAGCTTTACATTGTGACCCCAGGCCAGGCTGAGGTACCACTGAAGATCTGTCCTGGTGACTGGAGGCTGTGAGGGTCTGGATGGGACAGAACAGGCCTGAAATGAACTCCAGCAAGGGAGAGTTACTGTCTGCCCATCGGGCTTCTCTGCCTGTTCCAGTGGTGTCTCTTGACAAGGGGTCAGCTCCACTGTTTCAATTCCACAGGAAGGCTAAAGCTGCTTCTGTTAAGGCTGGCTATAGCAACAGAATCTTGCAGGTCCGATTGTATCTCCTCCCTCTCTTATACATGTGAATTAGGGAGGTGTCTGAGCAGTTTTCACATTCCCTCTGCTTATTTTGGACGTAAGACATGTTTTTTCCCTCATCGCTTTGGTAATGGATCTCACCTACAGTGGTGTTTAGAAGTTTGTGAACCCTTTTGAATTTTCAATGTTTCTGCATAAATATGATCTAAAACATGATCTGTTCTACACACAAGTCTTAAACTAGATTAAGAGAACCCAATTAACCAAATGAGTTAAAAACATCATACTTGTTCATTGATTTATTGCGGAAAATGGTCCAAAGCTACATATTTGTGTGTGGCAAAAGTATATGAACCTTTGCTTTAGGGTAACTGATGTGCCCCTCTCAGGCAGCAGTTACTGCAACTAAACATTTCCGATAACCATTGATCAGTCCTGCACATTGGCTTGGAGGAATTTTAGCCCATTCCTCCCTATAGAGCAGATTCAACTCAGGGATGTTGGTGGGCTTCCTCACACAAACTGCCCACTTTGGGTCCTTCCACAACATTTCTATAGGATTAAGGTCAGGACTTCGATTTGGCTATTCCAAAAGATTAACTTTCTTTCTGCTTTTCTTCTTTGATCATACAACTTGTCTGTTTTGGGTTGTTCTCTTGCTGCATGAACCACTTTCTCTTGAGCGTCAGTTCAGGGACAGATATCCTGACATTTTCCTGTAGAATTTGCTGGTACAATTCAGAATTCATGGTTCTATCAATGATGGCAAGCTGTCCTGGTCCAGAGGCAGCACAGCAGGCCCAAACTATGATACTGCCACCACCATGTTTCACAGCTGGGATAAGGTTCTTAAGTGGAATGCTGTTCTGTTTTGGTCTTAGCTGTCCATAAAACATTCTTCTAAATTCCTTCTGGCTTATCCACATGTCCTTTCACAAACTGTAGACAGACAGCAATGTTCTTTTTGGAGAGTAGTGGCTTTCTCCTTGCAACCTTGCCATGCACACCATTGTTGTGTAGTGTTCTCTTGATGGTGGTCTCCTGAACACTGACATTCACCAATGCAAGAGAGGCCTTGAGTTTCTTAGAGGTTACTCTGGGGTTCTTTGAGACCCCCTGGAGTATTACACTCCTTAGTCTTGGTGTGATCTTGGATAGTTGACCATTCCTGGGGAGGGTAACAATGATGTTGAATTGCCTCCATTTGTACATGATCTGCCTCACAGTGGACTGGTGAAGTCCAAGCTCTTTGGAAATAGTTTTGTAACCTTTTGCAGCCTGCTGAGCATCAACAGCTGTCTTTTGGAGGTCCTCAGAAATCTCCATTGTTCGAGCCATGACACACTTCCACACACTTGCGTTGTGAAGATCAGACTTTGATAATGAATACCCATAATTCTGTTCTTTAAATAAGACAGGACTTCCCACACTCACACCTGATTATGATCCTATTGATTGAAACACCTGACTCTAATTTCCCCTTCAAATGAACTGATAATCTTAGAGGTTCATATACTTTTGCCCTATACAAATATGTAGCTTTGGATCATTTTCCTCAATAAATAAATGAAAAAATATAATGTTTTTTACTCATTTGTTTAACTGGGTTCTCGTTATCTAGTTTTAGAACTTGTGCAAGGAACTGATCATGTTCTAGATCATATTTATGCAGAAATATTGAAAATTCAAAGGGGTTCACAAACGTTTAAGCATCTTTACTCTCTACACAAGATGGCAATTCCACAATTTGGGACTTGGAGCAAGGACTCAGAGTAAGTCTGCAACTTAGGGTTCCTTCTGAACATATGGCTCTTGCTAGAACAGCAGGTGGAGGCTGTGGCTGGGGGGACCTCTGTACAGCTTTGGCTGGGGTACCAGTTGTGGCCTTCCTTGGAGTGAGAGGATCTTGCTGCGGTGACTCAAGCCCTGCATCTGTTTAGACTACTGCAATTCATTCTACATTGGGCTACTTTTGAAGATCACTCAGAGGCTGAAGTTGGTTCAGAGTGTAGTGAACCATGTGCTAACTGGTATTTGCTGGTGGGAACACATTGTAGCCGTGTTGTGGGCCCTACACTGGTTGCCAGTAAGCCCCTGGGTGCAATTCTGGTGCTAATATGTGAAGCCATACTGGCTTGGCACCCAAATTACCTGCAGGATTGCATTCTTTCATTGGAATTAGCCTGACCAATTCTCTCTACCCACGAGAAACTACTAATGGGTCCTCACTATAAGGAGGTTTGGTGATGCTGCTTTTTGGTGGCAATGCCATTCCTTTCGAACAGCCTCCCAGTGGACATTAAGTTGGCTTCCATCCTGACTACCTTCTGAAAGCTACTCAAAGCTGACCTCTTCCCAAAGGCATTTGGATCAGGGTTCCATCTTGGTTGGGTTACAGTTTGGCTTTGTTATTTAATTTTATACTAAGTTTGTAGATCTTTTATTCGTGGGATGGTTGTATATTGTTTGTTGTGCATTTTGTCTTGTAAACTACCACAAGTCCTTCAGGATTGTGGTGATATATAAATGTGTTTAATTTTTTAAATTAAATATAATAGATATAGAGGTAGAGAGAAATGTTATGATGCTTGCATTCTTTTGTGGGTCATTTCTTAATGACATGGAAGAACAACTTCTATTTTACTCCTGAATGATGAAATACACTTTCTCAAAAGTTGTATTCAACTTCTATTCTTTCCAGTTCACAACCTTTCTGTTTCACAGAATCACAAAATCCAAGACTTGAGAGCATCCATTAAGTCCTTAAATCCAACCCTGTGCTCCATGTAAGAATTCAGATTAAAGTATCACTGAGAAATGGGGTCCAGCTTGTACCTAAATATAGCCAACAAAAGTTTGCTCATCACCTCCCTTGATAAATGATCACATTGTTGAATTGTTCTTATTCCTTAGAAGTTTCTTTTCCTAAGTTTGATTTGCAATTTGCCTTCCTGTAATTTAAATTCATTATTCCATGTCTGGAACAAGAGAAACTTCTGTGTGATTTCCTTTCATATCTCTCAAGAAAGCTATCATCTAATGCCTAAGTCTTCTCTTCTGAAGCCTAAAGGAGACCAGGACACCCAGTAGCCATATTCTCAATCCCCTCTTGGCAGACTGTTGTGCTTTAGTTGTGAGAAAGCTCATAGGAGCATTCTGGTCACCATGTGGAAAGTCTTCTGCCCTTCTGGAAAGTTTCTCCAGTCAGTTCTTCTGCTTTAATTTTAGTCAAGGCCTATAGAGGTAACTGAGCAAGGATACTAAAGATCTGCAGTTTTTGGCTCAATACAATTTCCAAGCAAATGGAAAAGGAGAGCATCTACTCTCCTGTCCAGTCTTTGGTAATCCTGCTTAAAAGTCACAGATGCTTCTCACTGTAGTAGATGGCAACCCATGAACTTTGTGCCTATGACCAGGTCCACCTAGAGACCTTAATGTGTCTGGCAGCTCTGAGTTTCTCTACTTTTCGACAGGTACTCAGCTTCACAGTCAGGCCTCTGGGCACACAAGGCCTTGAAGTCTTGAAATAAAATATGCAGGCATGCTGGTTGCTTTGACTCTCTACTCAGGAAAGTAGGAGAAGAAGAGCAGTACAGAAGGACACCAGTTCAGAGACAGAGGCTGAGCAAGAAGAAGTCATGTGAGGATTAACTGGAAGATGTGGGTGGGGATATGACGCCATGGATTTCAAAAAGCAACTTGCAAGAGAGAGTCTAGAAGAGCTAGCCAAGCATTAAAATGGCAACCAAAGTGATAGGTAGTCCAGAGGAGCCCAAAGCAGTTTTCTACAGGAAGTAGGATCATGGGAAGACAAATGGGGCAGTTGCTGGGATTCAACATCACAGGACACAGTGATGACCACTGATTTGTGTAACCTTAAAAAATAAGATAAATTTGGACAAGGTCAGTATATCCACACAACAAGCTATCCATAATTCATTCATGGTTTGAACTTGGTTGGGCCAAACAGGAGAAAACTAAGGGCGTCAGTGAATGGGGACAAGGTAACAGTAAGTTAACTAGACCCTTGATCTTAATCTAACCAGGGAAATGGGAAGGAGCTTCTTCTGAGCAGATCTGTGAGAAGGAAAAAACACAGGGCCAAGAACGATATGACCCCTTGCCCAGCATCCTGATCCACCCCAGGTTGGGCACGCAGCAGAGAAATAAGAGAAGGGCTGTGCTTGAAGCCACAGGCCCCTCTCTGCAGAGATGAGGGTGGCCGACTGCAATGGAGGACAGACAGGGATTCACAGTAGCTTCAGAAGACTTGCCACCAATTATTTAATATAATTTTTTGATATAGTAAAAGTATATAAAACAAACAAAAAAATAGAAAGTAAGAAAAAGAAAAAAAAGGAAAGGAGTGAAAAGAGAAGAAAACATAGAGTTATACCTTCTACACTTCTTTCTATCGAGTAATTGCCATCTTATTCTTTCCCCCATCCTCTCTGGCCCTTTGAAGTCTTGCCACCAAGTTTAGAAGCAGGAGTTACATTTTAACTCCCTCCCTCACCTCAGATTTGGATTTCTTCAGGCTTCGCCCTGTCCTGCTGCAGTCAGCTGCACCCAGAACGGACAACTGGGACATCTGGATCAAAACTTTCCACAGATAGCTCAGCTTTCCCTGATTACTAAGAGAATTGGTTCTGCTAGGAAATGCTTCCAAAAATGTATCTATTAAAAACTAGGTAGAAATTATATTAATAATAATATGTGTGTTAACTATTCTGTGTGTAAAAAAGGAATAAGTAAACCAAAGCCAAAAAAAAAAAAAGGTGTGGGGGGAGGCCAAGCAGCACCCATGAAAGATTGAAACCCTGGGACGCCCAACTTCAGGCACAGCCCTTTAAGTCCATGTCAGCTGCTTTTTTTTTCCTCCTTTTTTAAATGAATTTTGGATCAGCCAATGACTGAACAGTTGGGAGAGGAGATATATCTCTTTTTAGTTCTAGATAATTGTCCCTAGAAAAGAAAACAACAAACCTTTAATTACAACTTGCATGAAGAAAGCTTGATTTGTGCTCTCTGCTGAAATGCTGAGGAGTTGAATGTAAAATATTTGTAATATTTAGGGAACCCAGAGTTTTACATAAAAGTAAACAACATTGCCTGAAGGCGCAATTTCCAGCAACACAATAAAATGTGCAGTGAATTTATGGTGGCCATCCATTAGCTCTTACCAAGGCAACGCTCCCTATATTTGTCGTCCATCATTATAATAGAGGGTTAATGCACTGAATTTACATAAAAAAGTCATATTGTCGGCATGAATTATTTACACTCTCAGCTGTTTTTACAGCTTGGTTTCAAGCTGGATTCTGGGAGAGATTTTGCTAGTAAATTACTCTGTGCAGACGTGGCAAAATCACAGAGAAGGGGGCCGGGGACGCAATGAGAGAAAGCAGGAAGACCCAGCCAGGCCAGCCAGGCCCTGGTCTGCCAGGAGGAGGGCCCCGTCCCTTCCATGAGTGCCTAAGCAAGGGAGAGAGAGAAAAGGGTGTCCCCGGTGCCTTGTCAGAATGGGAATGCGCAGGATTGGAACAAGGGGAGCAGGAGAAAGATGGGAATTTGGATGGCCTCCCCCTGCTTTTTAAAGTTCTGGTGGGCCATCATAGAAACATGGGTAGTCCCCCCCCCTTTCAATTGGAATTGCCTTCCTATAGCTTAAATCTATTGCTCTGAATTTAAACAGAATGGAATGAAACAGGACAATTTTGACCTTCTTCTCTGAGGTTTTCTCTCGGGTACTGGCAGAGAGCAATCCTATCTCCTTCATGATCTTTTCTCAAGAATAAATATGACTAATCCACTTCTTTCCCCTTTTCTGAATCTGCTCTAATTTCTCTCCATTTTCTTTTAAGGGTGGTGCCCAGAACTGGGTGCTAAGGCTCAAAATGAGACCTGACCAATTAGAGTAAAGTGGAATGACAACCTTGTAAAGTAGAACCACAGCCTCTGTGAATATCTTTGTTGATACAACCTAAAATTTCAACTGAACTGTTTGCAGCCACCTCACACTGCTGACTCATTTTTCTGTTTAATATGTGAAGAACATTGCACCTGCCTCGCTAAATTTCATTGTTATTTTCAGCCCATTTCTCTAACCTATTAAGATAGTTTTGAAAGTTATTTCTGTCTTCCAGGGATTAAACTCTCCCCTCCCAATTTATCTACAAATTTGATAAGCATTATTTCCACCTCTTCACCATCATTATCAAAAGGTACTGAAGAGTACCGTAGTCAGAACTGACCCATGTGACATCCTATTCAGAGCTGCAGTCAAGCCACTGAAAAGCATTATTTGGGAATGATTTCACGCCAGCCATATACCCACGCAACTGTTACGCCATCCACTCCGTAGCTAACTTCCTTCTTCATTAGAATATCACAGGGTGTTTTGTCAAATGCTTTGGTGAAATTAGGATGGATTATTTTTCCTTTATTCCCACAATCTATTACAGAAAAAAAAAAAAATAAAACTAGCCTAGCAAGACTTATGGATAAATCCATGTTCACCTATGGTAATTACCACAATAGATGGCTACAAGGCAGCTGATCTCTTATGCACAAAACCCTGGCCCAGATAATTGCCACACTGTTTTCTAGGTTCTAGAATCCTCCCTGGTATTGATGTGGGCCATATGATTTGTAAATCATTGGATGCTCCTGTTCCACATTTTGAAGATATGGACAACATATGTGCACCAGTCACCTTGCCTCATTCTTGTTGATGACCTCTGGCAGGGGTGGAATGGGTATCTGGCCTGGCCTCCTTGGTCTGTCAGCATCTTTCAGTACCATCCATCATGGTTTCCTTCTGGGCTGGTGAGGGGGTTGGGGGTGTGAGGCGTGGTTCTTCAGTAGTTCTCCTTCTTCCTAAAAGTTGGCTTTTAGTCAGTGCTGGTGGGGGGAAAGGTCTAGTCCTAGGCCTCTATGATGCATGGTGCAGCATGGCTCATCTCTCTCCTTTCTCCGATTTGATATCTACATGAAATCTCTGGCGAGGTGATCAATGGATGGGGTCACGGCATGGGGCCAGCCATTGCCCTTCAAAATAGGCCAGGTCAACGGACTCCACGAGAAATACTTGAACTCTGCTTGATTGATATAAACCAGGCCTGCACCATACACAGCCCACATCCGCATGCAGCCTAACAAGCAGCCTTGTGTGGCCCACCAACATTTTTTAAAAAGTAGTAAATTTACCACCACCCTGAAAGACCCCCTGCCAAGCACCTCCGAGCCTTGCTGCCACCACAAGCTCGGGCGCTTCCTCCACTGTGCTAGCCGCAGAACAGCTGATTGGCACTCCAGGGATTTCTTCACAGTCCACGAGGATTTTCAATTTATCCACATGGCCCTTTTCCCTCAGCGAGTTGTGCAGGCCTGATATAGACTGTAGTAACAGAATGTTGAAAGCCAGACAGTGGTCAAAGAGCATTAAGGTAGTTTAAGGTTTTTTCCTCATGTCCCCTTCTTTTTCTGGGCTTAAATCATGGTTTGCTAACTGTTGCATTCCTTCTCCAAGGTCATATCTGGGGTTGGTTCTCTAGATCCAGGCCATCCATACCCAGGTGCGAATCTAGGATCTTCCTGGATTTGTGGCTCCTGCTTGAGGAGCAGATGGCAGCTGTGGCCATGACAGCTTTTGCACAAAGGCATCAGTTCTGCCCATTTCTAGATTGGGAGGCCCTGCTGAAGGTCACCTATGTCTTAGTCACTTCCCAATTGAACAATTGCAACACGCTATATAAGGGGCTGCCCTTGAAGAGCATTCAGAAGCCCCAGCTGGTCCAGAATGCAGTAGCACATGCAGTATTAGGTGCAGCATGGGACGCTTATGTAGCACTCTGCTCCACAAGCTGTGCTGGCTTCCAGTAGGCTTCTGGGGGCCATTCAAGGTGCTAGCTGTCACCTTAAAGGCCCAGATGGCATGGGACCAGGTTTTTGTGAGTCCCCAGAGTTGTTTGCCTGTCTTACTAGATCTGGATTTCTGGGTAAAGCAGTGTCACGTGCTCACCTGATGGGTCCTAGGAAGCATGCCTTTTCTGTCATATACGCATACATACATTCTCCAGGATTTCTGCCTGATGATAATGATCAGCAGAGTGCTTGTAAGAGGTCTTGGCATGATCCAGATATCCCTTGAGGAATCACTGTGTGGCTTGCAATTCTTGGAGAAAATGGGAGTCCTCAGTACTGGGGGATAATTAGGAGGCATTCAGCCACAGGTGTGGATGGTAGCCATACATAGGCTGGAAGGGTGTCAGAAGAATGAACCCATTCTTTCTAGGCAAACTAAGCCACAGGCCTTAGGCCAGTCATCTTGTTGCTAGTTAATATAGCAATGGAAATAGTGTTTCAAGGGAGAGCTTGTCCCCTTCATTTCTCCACTGGATTGCTATGGTCAAGAAATGGTCAATGTCACCATGAGTTAAAGGAAAGGAAACTTTAACATTCAAGTAAGATGGCCTTCCAAAAAATAAGCTGTGAACCATGAGCCTCTGTTCAAAATGAAGTAATTGGTCAGGTCTCAGTGCCAGAAAAGGCAGTGAATAAGCATGAGCCTGTGTCAGAGGTGGAGGGATAAAATATGTCATCTTAGAGAAAAGGTCAACAACTACTACCAAAATGGTATCCAGAACTTTGATATGTGATAAATCAGTCATAAAGTCCAAGAAAACTTATCCTACAGCACCTGCAGGGAGGATAGGGAATACAGCAGCTTGGGTGCTTTGGTGATTAATAGACTTGCCCAAACAGTGTCCTGTTCCAAGCAAATATGAAGATTTTGTCCTCCAGAGTCCCTTATCCATGACCACACATGTCCTTCTGCAAAATAGTGCTTCCAATCCATGCATCTCCCAACTTGTATGGGTGTCCTATATGTTTTATAATTCTCTTTATTGAATAACATCTTTTTTCTCTCATCCCAGCCTTCCAAGATGACAAATGGAAACTTCTGGGCTTCTCAAGTGGGAGTCTTGAGAGGCACAGAAGTTTTACAACCTTCCTTTTCTTCTTCTTGGCGACTGATGATGGATCTTGTGTCAGCCTTATGAGGCAGACCACACTAGGAAATACTGTAGATTCCATGGAAGCCTAAAAATTACTTTTATTTAGATTGGCTATAGTACCATAATCGTGCAAGTCTGACTGTACTTTCCCTCCTCCCTCTTTTATACTCAAGTGAGTTAGGGGAGTGTTTGTCTGAGGCGTTTTCGTCATCCATCTCCATCTTCTGGACTCAAGCAATGTTTTCCTTTTTGTTGCTTTGGAAATGGATCTTCACTGTCTTTGTCGAGGTTATCCTCTTTACTCTCTACTTCTTTCCTCTTGGATCAAGTGACAGAGCTTCAACTATGGGGGTATTTTGTGTCATACATATTTGTAGAAGGTTGGAATTAGTTGATAAGTTTAGGGGAGTTGTCTGCTTTGATGATGTGTTGCCAGCTGCCTTTGTTCTCATCCTTTGCAGAAATTCTAAGCTTCACATTGCTCTCCTACTTGTAATGAGTAATGGCATCCACATTACTATTCAAGAAATCTTCAACTGGATAAATTAGGTGTGGGCTTGATACTCTAGTCTCCAAGTCACCAATCTTTCACCAACTGCCACTTGTCAGCCCTTCAGGGTAGACCAGATTAGGAAAGTCCTGCAAGCCAATATTACTTTTATTATAAAGATATAGACTTGCAAATCTGAATGCGCTTTCCCCTCCCTCCCTTTATCTTCATGAGAAATAGAAGGGCCTTGTCTGAGATGTTTTCTCTGGTTACAGTTCTGCCCCAGACTCAGGTTTCTTTTATCTAACCATTGTTTCAGTAGTGGCTCTTCCTTCTGACCAAAAGGCCATTCCTTCTGTTCACTACATATTTTACACAGATGAAATCCACTGTCTTCTGGGAGGAGGGTAAACATGGCACATATGTTGCAAACAACCTCATGTCTGCCCATGATGTCTCCTATGCTGTAGAGGACTTGGGGTCCTCCTGGATTCTCGTCTCCTGTTTAAGGAACAGGTGGAAGCCAAAACCATGGGGACCCCAGCTGGCAAACCAGTTGCAATCCTACCTGGATCAGTATGCTCTAGAGATGGTAGCACATGCCTAATCACTACTTCATTTGACTATTTTAACATGGTCTAGGTGGGGCAGCCTTTGGAGATGATCCAAAAGCTGCAGCTGGTATAAAATGCACAGAACCCTGCCAATGGGGAATTACACCTATGTTGTAGTCACTACTTAGGTTACCAGTCAGCTTCCAGACTTGATTCAGAGTACTGGATGTTGCCTTTCAAGGCCTTCAAAGCATAGCCCTAAGATACAACAAGTAACACCTTGCCAGATTTCAATCTGCCCACCTGGTTTGGTCATCTGTTGGGGGACTGTTAAGAGAGTCCCCTCCTTGTGAGGTAAACAGGGCTTGGAGAAGACACAGGCCTTCTCTATGGAAGCTCTCACTTTATGGAATTAATTCACCCCAAAGGTATGCATGGCTCTACTTCCTTGCTTTTCATAAGCAAGTGAGAACAATCTTATTTCATAATGCCTTTGGTCTTTGCTGATAGTGAGATATTATAAGAAAGGTTCATTCTTAGATGAATTTTCAATGCATTTTATATGTTGTTTGCTGCCAACGGGTAGATAGACAGAGGAAATAAGTAACAGCAACACCATCATTGCAGCCTAAATTGCCAGAATGAAATACCAGAGAAGGATCTCTGTTTCACAGTAAAGTTCTTTTATTTAGGACATTTATATGTGTTGCCAGCCCAGCATCCTTCACCAAATGCAGCCCACTGTTCCAGAAATACTCAGAGTATTTGCATTATAAATTGTTCACATGTATTACTGTTCCTTCCTTTTTCAGCCCTCTTCTGTGGAGAGAAAGGATGGATGAGAACATCGGCTGAGCCTTCAGGTTCTTGGCTTTCCTTCCTAGATCTTCAAAGTACATTGATACGATTGTAGCTGCTCTTGGCAGCATGATTTTCTATGCGCTGATTAGACAAAAGGGATAAATATGGATGGAATTTCTTAATTTTGCAACTACTCTATCACTTCCCTTTTCCTGACACACTTTAGGAGATGCCATTCATTTCTATGTCTTGTAATAGTGAGTCACCAACTGAACATACTCACTGAGTATTACTGACAGCGATAACATTTATCTGAGGAATTGATAGGCTCCCCTTTAATGATGATTTGAAGGAGAGTCTGGATAGCCATTAAAGTATCTAGTGACATTTTAATTTGGATTTCCATGCTGAGCAGAGGATTGGACTTCCTGAGTGAAAAGAGGCTTTTTCCAGTTCTGTAATTCCAACCACAGTACTACAGTTGTACTCTTGCACATAGCAGTGGCATCCACTCTGCTCTTCAGGGCTCTAGTCTCTTGTTGCATGTTCAACAGTGCTTCTTGTTCTTCCCCTAAAGCAGGGGTTCCCAAATGTTCTCAGTTCACAGTTCCCAAACTGTGCACTGCAGGGCACTGGGGAACTGCAGGAAACCTTACTAAGTAGTAAAATTCCCCATGGTACACCTGTGAGTTTGTGAACTGTGGCCCTAAAAGGCTTAAAGCTTATTTATTCTGTGAGGACCTAAAAGTTCTTTCTGAACATTCACATACATACACTGAGCTTACTCCTACCTTAATTTATTTTCCTGTGGAGAATTATTTATTGTATTACTTTGGCCTTGATGTATGGTCATTCCAGTCCTCTTACTGTTCTCTCAAGCATGGTACAGGTAGTCCTCGTTTAGCAACCACAGTTGGGACCAACAACTCAGTCGTTAAGCAAAGTGGTTGCTAAGTGAAACTGTGACTGTGCTTATGATCTTACTTCAGCATTCCTTTGGTTTATAGACCTGTGAAGGTCGTAATTGTGGGGATTTGTCATAAAGTTACTTTTTCATCACCGTCATAACTGCAAACAGTCACTAAACGAGGCAGTTGTTAAATGAGGACTACCTGTAATGAGTTTGCACAATGTTTGCTTTGATACTTTCAGGCAGGAAATATATATATAACACATTGTATCTCATTATTGAAGAGCCATTTTGCCATTAAATATATTCTATTCCTTTTGGGTCCTACGTTATGAAGTCTGGAGTCTGCTGTCAGCTTGGAAGTCTGAGTTGCTATGGGCCTCCCTTTTAATCTTTCTCACTAAATTCTGCTCTGGGTCTCTTGTTAGATCACCTGTTTGCTCTAGCAAGAGTTGTTCCCTGGAAACTGGCTGCTTTATATTCTTTCTACAGCTTTTTTAAGTACCCTCTGTTTGCTCAGCAGAAAGCAACTGTTGGTTATACTATTACTCTTCAATGTATTTCTACCAGTCCCAGTACAAAAATGTCTTAAAGCAATGCAGCAGTTCTCAGAAATTTTTTTGCAATCAGCAGTTATTCAAGACATGACCATTTCCTCACACACAGCTGAGCAAACCTCTGCTGCAAATGAATTTTCTGGCCACTTTCCCCTTTTCCTGGCCTTGCCTGCCTATTAGCTTCTTCAGTTTGCTTGCTGTAGGGCTTCCCCTTCGTAGGGAAATATGCCCCAAACATGTGCTTCTTTCTGAGATAGCTGCCAAAGAATCCTGAAAGGAATGACTGGAGCCCCACCAGATCTTCTTCCCACTCCTGGGTCACCCAATCTTTCTCTGGCTGCCTAAGCTCACTCTGACTGACTGCTTCCCTGAATGACACAACTGCCAGGGCACCAGATCAAGCCTGTGCCATTCAAGGGAGTAGATCTTGGTCCAGGGAGCATATGAAGTCTGTGATATGGGCAGTTTCAGAATCCAGCAGGGCCAATAGCTACAAGGGCTACAGGTGCCTGGGCAATGGGGTTCCTTGGTTGAGTCTGAGGAGCTGGGCTGCATCCTGTGAAGCATCTGGACCTCTGTGGAGGGACAGGCTAGCTTGTGTTTACTGTGATGCATTAAATGTGGGATTTTGGAAAACGGCTCCCTTATTTCACTCTTCTACATATAAAGGAAACCTCCACAAACAGACATCTTACCAAGTTCAAACAACTCTGCCTAAGGAGTATAGGACTGTAGAGCCATGCAATGAAATTTTCAGGAAAAGAAAGAAAGAAATAAGCAGCCACTCAGTAACTCAACCCCCCCACACACACACCCCCAATCCCCCCTCCCCCCCCAGATCTCTATAAATACCCACAGAAGGGTCACATCACCCTGGGCACAGAGAGAACTGCTCCTGTCTGTGCTCCTGCACTCTGAAGATGCCAGTCACAGGTGCTGGCGAAACGTTAGGAAACAAAACTTCAAGAATAGGGCCACACAGCCTGGAAGACCCACACCAGCCAAGAAATATTTACTTGTTTAATCTGTGAACTCTCATGAGCAGAAGGCCCTGCATTCTCTTTGTTCTACGTCCTGGAAAGCCAGAGGAAGGGAAGAAAGCAAAGGAGAACGTGGGCTACGGTAGTCCTTTCAGGTGCCTTATCCTGTCCAATAGGCTGCAAGGCTGAAAAGGATTCCCTCTGGATATGGTCTTCCTATGGCTTCCAAGGCATACCTTGTAAAATAATCATAACAAGTCATGAAGGTTTCCCTTGAATGATTATGTCTTAGTGAGAGCTAATCTTAAATCTGTTTGCTTCCATCCACAGGAGAAAAGGGATTTCAGATACCAAATGTCAAGAGCACCATTCATACCTGAACTGGTGGCTGCCCTGCCCTGCCCTGCCCTGCCCTGCCCGCCCTGTTGCCCAGGGCCCCTTTCTCACCTTGCTCATTTGGAGCTTTACATGGCTGGGCTTGAGCCTGGAGGACTGCCCTCTGCCTGCCCACTCCCGGCCCCAGGCAAGGGGGCGAGAGGAGTGTGCTTTAAAGAGGGAAGGTGATGCCTCATCTACATGGGTGGCGCTCCCTGGGTACATTGTGCATTTCACCCACCCCCACAGTCAGCTGACAAGTGGCCAAAACAGCACCTGGTCTGTTTCCAGAAGTGGGCAGCAGAAGTGGTCAAGCAAAGAGAAGGCTGTTCATGTGTGTACATATGTGGGTCAAGTGTGATGGAATGGAATTATGAAGGCCAAGTTCAGGGAGATAAACATTTCCTTAGCTCACCAGAACTGCGTGGGAGGAACAAGAGGATGAGACTGGCACCTCCCTGAGGAATTCACACTGTTGTGGCTGGAGGACTTTGGGAGCTGGGGTTTCAGTCTGGGAAGATTCTTGCTAGAGGTTGTAGCTAATAAACATAGTTGGGCTGAATCGGCATTGTCTCTTGGAGTTCCTTGGGCTGGGCCTGACACAAGTTACCCGTGAAAAACTTCTCCCGCCACCCTGGCTAACTGGGCTGGAAAGTCTGTAACTTTGCATGTGGCCACTAGGAATAAAGGAGAGGAGGTCTTCTTCTCTAGCTAGGGCTTTTTAAATGGCCTTTCCACTCGAAGCAACATCAGACCGAAATAATCATTACAATCTAACAGCACAAATTCAGTAAGAGCCACATAAAGAGAGCATTAAAATATAATAGAAGCTTAGTCTCATCACAAACATGGGTTAGCTTCTGAATTGCAACCTACATGCATAATGATATTTTACTGATTGCAAAAATAATCAGGATGGTGTCTGGGAGTTTTTCCATAAATTTCACTAAGTTAGTGTCACTACAGAGAAACCCTCGGTTTACTTTTGAAGGCTTTCAGTGCAAGATAAAAGAAAGAACATCTCAACTTGGGCAGGTAGGATCATAAGCAGTGCAGAAGAGATGCCAAGCTCAGCTGAATGCCTGAAGGGGGTGGCAAGGCCTTGCTCTGCACCTGGTCCAGAGAGATGGGCTGTTAGCACAAGGACTTTGAAGGCAGAAAGAGGATCGTTCAAAATGAGGACTTGGACAACACTGGCCATGAACTCCTGAGGTGGCCGCCTGAGTGTTCCCTGAACAGCCTACCTGTTTTTGTGACCTTTAGGAATACACCATATTCTTCTTGCACCTTAATTTCCATAGAGTCATCATTCATAAGATTTGGAAGGAGTATTAGAGATGATCCAACAATCCCTGCCCAGTGTGGGAGTCCAATGGCACAACATCCCAACAGACATTGAGCTTCTGTTCTCCAGTGAAGAAGAGTTTATGGCTACTGGTCTCATTGCGGGACTTTTCCTGATATTCAACTGAAACCTGCTTCTTTGTCACTTAAGCTGCTTTGTCTTGGGAACAATTCTGAACAATTCTGCCTTGGCTTCAGCCTCTTCAGATACTTGGAGAGAATGATCATATCTCCCTGCAGCCTTCTCTGCTTCAGAATAAACATTCTCGACACCTTTCATGGTGCCTTGTACATTTTTCCTTCCAGGCCCCTTGTCTCGTTGGGTGCTCTCCTCCAGGCGTGATTCAGTTTGTCAATTTTCTAACTGAGGTGTAGTGCCCAGACTTGGACACAGTATTCTAGGTGGAGATTGACCAATGCAGAACAGGCAGGAGCAATGACTTCTCATGGTCCTGACGCTATGCTTCTATTGATACAGGCCAGAAGTGCATTTCCTTTTTTTGCAGTTGTATCACCCTTTTCACTCATGTTTTTGTGTGATCTACTAAGACGAATCTCATTCTCATCCAACAGCAACATTCACATTTTCTGTTGCTGAATATGATTCTCTCCCTCCTATACTGCCTTTTATTTTTCCTATTCAAATATGGGATTTAGCATTAGTCCTTGCTGAAATTTATTTTGCTGATTTCTGCCCAAAATCTGCTAAATCTTGACCCTGTCCTCTAAGGTATTTGCTACCCCTCCAAGTTTATATCATCTGCAAATTTGATATTCCTATTTTCAAGATCACCTCCAAGTTATTTATTAATAGGTTGAACAGCACAAGGCCCGAAACAGAGGTTTCCTTCCAGTTTGACACAGAGGCAGAGATGTGAACTCATTGGGAATTATTGTTTGACCAGCTCTGCATTCATCTAACAGCAGAACAGAACATGTCTTTATTCAGTCAATGACCAGCAAAAGCATCTGTCTAATAGTCTCATAGTTTAGTCAATCAAAGTTTATTGATTAGCCCTTAGGCCATATCAAAATTCAAAATTTCAAACACAAAGTGTTAATAAAACCCAATGTAATAACAAATTAGGTAAAATGGAAATAAAATACAACAATTAAGTATACAGATAAGTGAGAGTACAGATAATATTTCCGTGTCACCCCTACAATTTACCCCAATCAACCCCATGTATGCAGATCTCAACTGTATTGTTTTACTCAGATACCGAGTTGTATTATATGTTATTTTCAAGTTCTGACCACATATAAGATATGTTGTTTTAATATGTGGTTCCCAATGGGTCATTCGGTTAATGTATGATCCAAGGTACATCTCTCTCTCCTTCTTATACAAGTTACAATCAAATAATATATGTGCTAAGTCTTCTATCTCTGATGCTCCACAGATACAAGTGCGTTCATTATAAGGGATACAATGGAACCTCCCATATCTAACCACTGTATCAAGCTGGTCAAATCTCGCTCAGGTAAATACCTCTCTAAAGTGTTTTGGCATTTGTGTCTTTAAGTAGTTGGCAGTTTGAAAAGTTTGTTTATATAGGCTCAGCGGAGAAGATGGCTAAAATCTCATGGGAACAATGCTTTACTCAGGTCAAATGTCCACTATATTCCCATGATCATGGGATCAAAAACTTTCTCCTTTTCAAAAATGGAGATGAGGTTGGTGGTTTTGTGCTAACCCTTCTGGTTCCTGCCAAGTGTTGGAGAAATGCCCTGAGGGACCCCCCCACCCACCAGCATTTCTCCCTATCTACCACTTGGCTGGTGAGGTTCAGATCTGTTTCTCTACTCAGGACATGGGTTAAAAGTCTCCAAAAACCTAAGTCTATGTAGAAGGCATAGGGGATGAAGGACAGGAGAAAGAGCTGCTACCAAGGCAACAGTCAGATAAGGGAGGCTTGAGCCCGGGGCAAGAAGGTAACTTGAGAAAACATCTCAGACAAGCCCCTCCTTAGTTGACACAAAGAAGAAGTGAGGGAGGGGGGAAGCACATTCAGACTTGCAAGATTCTGTTACTGTAGCTTTTACAATAAAAGTACTCCTGAACTATAGGGGGTTGGGTTCTTAGTCTGGTCTACCTTCTGCAGTCTGACAATCTGCAGAGTTTTGTTCAGACATGCAAGGACACATTAAATAACGTTGCCAGGTGAAAGACCCCAAATACACGTACAAGAAGCTTATATAGTCAATTTCACACAAGAATTTCAGGTGCGGTCGCATTGGCTAATCTATATTTGGCCATGTACACATTTCTAAGCAAGTAGAAAATGCCCAAAAAGTTTACCTTTGCAGGTGTGTATCACAATAGTGGCATTTCCATAGCAACCTACTATAGGGCTTGCCTCATTATCTACAGCAGCTGTTTCGCAGTGCAGTGTGCAGTTCCACTGCACTTGAACTCCACCCTTGCACCTCTGTAAGCATGGCGGCCATTTGCTCGTCTGTTCCGTACTGTTTCAGCCAACCTTGCACCCTAATAATGAAACCTGTGTGGCTAGGCTACAGCTCTTGACTAGGACTGAATTCCTCACGAATCCCCCCTCCGCCAATTCCTCTGGGTTCACCCATCTCCTACACAAGCATATCAAGTCTCACTACCGGATTGTCTGTACCACTGAGTTTGGTAGGTTCGTGTCAAGCTGACAGGGCTGCAGTTATCCAGGGCCCCTTCTTTCCCCTTTCTGAAGACGGGAACAACCTTTGCTCCTCCCTGGTCCACCGGCACTACTTCTACCTCCAACATTTCTCAAAGATCTCAGAAAAGGATGATTCCACTGGAAATCAGTGGGATACAACATATGCACAGGAGACTCTTTGCCCATTATCTGCTGAAGGAATTGAATAAGTAGGATTTCTCCCATTAGTTTAGGAAAAGAAAGATAGCTTGGTCTGCACACGCTGAATTAAGAGAATCTTTCCAAAGTTCACTACCGAAACCTAAAATGGAAACTTTCTGGCCCTCTCCAGAGCTGATCCTCCCACATCCAGCAAAAGGTGTCATGGGGCCAGGACTAGCCCGGGCAGGATCAAGCTCTTCCTTTGCCGTAAGGAGGCGAGAAATGGTGGGTGACGGGAGGTGAGGGAGTTCACTCTGTGAGGCCCAATTTTCCCCTCATGGCAGTCTGATGTTCTTTGGCAGATGATGCTTTTCCAGGAGATGAAATCAAACATTCGGCAGATTCTCTCCAGGCCAGGGTGTTTTCTTTGTACAGAAGAATGTGTGCTGCCACAACAAGATCACATAGCGAGTCAGCTGGTAGCTCATTTGTCGAGATCAGTGGCCCCACCGCCCAGGAAGCAAAGCTCTCTGGCCCAGGGGAATGGTGATCTCTGGACCCAGCTGCAGAAGCACAGAGGCGAAGCCTTGTCCTCCTGAGACAGGCGGGGTGGGACTCATCCGTGCCTTGGAAAAAGATGGCCTTGCATTTCAAAGCGCATCTCTTACTGCAGCTTGTTCTAGGTGCAAATATCACAGTTGGTCATGCTGGAAGGCAGCAGTCTGGAAAGGGCCCCCCCGTCAGGAAGATCCCTTTCTGTCCCTTTGTATCTACAGTTGGTACTCTTGCTGTTCGCAGACTAGGAACATCTGTGCTCCTCTGTGTCACTGCTGAAGACTAGCAAGAGAAAATCTGTAGCTAACACAGGAGCATATTTTCAGGCAGACGTTTATGCATCCCATTTCTGTTTCAGTTTGCAATTTTTAAAGACCTGCATGAAAATACATATTCCCGTGTGTAACATTTTTAACACACTTCCCCTTTAGATTTTTTTAACCTCACCTTTATTATTTTTATAAATAACTCAAGGCAGTGAACATATCTAATACTCCTTCCTCCTCCTATTTTCCCCACAACAACCCTGTGAGGTGAATAGGGCTGCGAGATGGGGACTGGCCCAAAGTCACCCAGCAGCTTTCATGCCCAAGGTGGGATTAGAACTCAGTGCCTCCTGCCTTCTAGCCTGGGGCCTTCACCACTAGACCCAACTGGCTTCATCCAAGACTAGACCCTTCATTCAAGGTGCAGCCTCCAAGGCTCCTGAGGCCACATCAGCAACATTCACCAGCTAGAGATCTTTTGAGCGAATATCAAGGGGGTGCTGAGACTCTGCCAGGCTTAATGCACCTACTTTGCTTAACACCCCCACCCCCACAACATCACACTTCCTGCAACCCTCCCATTGCAAATCGAGTTCAGGTCCTGTATGGGAAATGCTGGCCCGCCCTGTCCGCGGCAAGATATTTTCCAGAGTACAATATTGCTGTGGGCATTTTCCCCTCCAATGGGCCAGTTGATACCTAAGTTTGTTTGGGGGTAACTAATGGCAAAACTTGGGAAATTGCAAAAAATGAAAAGATGAATAGATACTGGTTTGTGTGTGCACAATGTATTCTGGTCCCGACTGAAATGCGAAATCAAAAGATGTTGCCCACATCCCGGATGCTGAAGCAGCCTCTGGGACAGGAGCAGTACAGGGGCCCCTGAGAAGCAGCCCCATGGCTTTGGCCAATGCACTTGCCAACCACAAGTGGGCTGTCTGGAGAGTGGCAAGAGCTCTCCCTGTTAAATGAAACCTGTCCTGGGCAGATGGCCATTTTAGGCCATGAAAAATGGGGAGCAGTGTTGGAAGAAAGGGTCCCTGAAGAGAACAGCAATGAAGGCGTGGGAGTATTCTCTTCCCCCCTCTGCTCCTATATGCAGCATGGGTTACCAGGGTGTATCCTACGAGCACAGCAACTCATATTTTAGTTATTTGTTTATTTATTTATTAAATTAATATAGCCACCCACCTCACAGTATAACTCTGAGAGGCATGCAAAGTTAAAAAACACAAAAAGCAATACAACAAAATAACCCAAAACATAACAACAAAAATCATTAAAAACAACAAAAACCATTAAAAAACAACATAATCTGCAGGAGAGCGCACTCAATTTCCCTAGTAATGCAGCCACTTTGCAGGCTCCATACCCACGTTCCTGGATCCCCAGGCCAGATGGAAAACCAAGTTTTCTCACAGTGTGACTCTGGATGGCATACATAGTCAAACAACAACAACAACAAAACACCCTCAGATATTCAAAATAATTTAAAAAACAAGACCATTAAAATGCAATTAAAACAGTTAAAAACTCTAACAAAAACATGGGAGGGTGCATTCTAAACTTAAACAAATGCAATCATTTAGCAGGCTCCACACTTCCATGGGATTCCCGGGCAATGACAAAATTAAGTTTTAGGGGTCTTCCAGAAGGCCAACAGGGTTGGAGCCAATCTCACCTCTGGGAGAATGAGGTTCTGAAGGGTGGGTGTTGCAGCAGAAAAGACTCTCCTCCTCGGTCCCATCAGAGGACATTCCTTCATGGATGTCAGGACCCACAATATGCCCCTCCTGCCGCACGTGATGGGACAGGTAGATGTAATCGGGGAGAGGTGGTCCCTCAAATAACCTGGCTCTATGCCATGTGGGGCTTTATAGGTCATTACCAGCACCTTGAATTGACCCTGGAAGCAAATTGGCAGCCAGTGCAGCTCGTGGAGCAGAGGTGTAATGTGCACTGATCAAGGAGTGCACATAACTGCCTGCGCTGCTGCATTTTGCACCAGCTGAAGCTTCCAGATGCTCTTCAAGGGCAGCCCCATATACAGAGTGTTGCAGTAATCCATTTGGGAGGTGACCAGGGCATGAGTGACTGAGAGTAAAGCCTCCTGATCTAGGAGCAGGCACACAACACAAAGTTGCGCGATGGCCCTCCTAGCCACAACTGCCCCCTGCTCTTTGAGCAGGAATCAAAAGTCCAGAAGGATCCCCAGATTGCACACTGGGTCTGTTTGCAATCTGGGGACCACCTCATCCAGCACCAAAGATGATAAATTTCCAGATCCAGAAAACCCCCAAACCCAAAGCCACTCAGTCTTGCCAGGGTTGAGCCAGAGTCTGTTGTTCCCCATCCAACCCCTACAGCCTCCAGACACCCAGACAGGACCTCCATAGCATCTCTTACTTCACCAGGGGCAGAGATGTACAGCTGGGTATCTTCAGCATACTGATGATACCTCACCCCATGACGACCAATGACCTCACCCAGTGACCCAAGCAACACCTATTGAAGTATACCATCCAGCTCCCTGCTTCTCTATGAGTTGCTCAGTCCCTCTCTCTTGTCCTGTGAGAGGTGACTTAGATTCACCTCAACAAGAGCTGTGGATCCTCTTGGTTGAGATAAAGAGGCAAACTCCTTGATATCGACTCAAGGCCTTCCCTTATCCAAGTCAGAAGAGGCACTGCTGCCTATCTGCAGAGGCTCTCCCAGCTTTTGCAAGAGGCAGAAATTCACAGTTCTCAGTTGCTGAGAAGGTTGCCTGAAGCCCCAGGTTAGCCCCTTGGCTACTGCAGCTTTAGATGGGCTTCAGGATTTAGCTAGGTGGTTCTCCTGGGCTTTCTTACCATAAGTTACAGGCCATCTGCATGTGCATTCTGATCTGGCAGGGATCTCCGGAAGCTTTTCTTGCTCAAGATGCTTGTTTCAAGGATCAAAAAGAAATCCCAGCCAGGATAAAGCTCATGACTCCTGCACTGAGCAGGGAGTTGGATCTGATGGCTGCAATGTCCCCTTTCAGCTCTGGGAGTCCTTGATTCACAGAGAGAATGTGCCTGGGTCTCTTTCCTGTGACTAGAAGCTAAAAATGAAAAGTGTTTCATTTTTTGTTTTGCTCTATTCCAGTTTTACTATCTTTATTTTCTTCATTCTGCAATGAAGATTGTGACCAGTTGAGCCTCAGAGGGATTTGCCACTGTCCTTCTTTCCTAACATTTGCAAGAATAGCACAAAATTCCATTTTAGCTTGTACTGTAGAGGGAGAGAGAAGTGAGATTATATTGGTAATATCCTAATGAATAGATCTTTGTTATGGCATCATCAACTCCCCCAGCTCCAGCTGATGGCACCAATCTTCTGCTTGTGGCTCCACGCAGGCAAAGGGGCAGGTTGGTTTTGGGGTGGGGGAGAGAGGACATGTGGATTCCAGCTTTCCTGCCTTGCAAAATGAATATTCATGATTGAAGCAATCTGTACTAGCCAGACTCTCTTGTCACCTTCCCTCTCACCCACTCCTCCCAACATGAAACATTAGTTCTGTTTGATTCTATATTTAATGTGGAACTATTTTAACAATTTTAGTTAAAATGTGTACTAGAGAAAAAATCTCAAGAGAGGCAGAAGGCTGTGTCAGGTAGTGCATACAAAGCCATGTGGGTTGGGGGCAGAGAAAACAACACCCTTCCCCTTTCATTTCTCCTGATGATGTCCCCACAGTAACATGGGGGGGGGGGGGGGAAGAGAGGCGAGGGTGTGGATGGAAAGAGGGTGCAAAATATGAGCATGTTGCTTAAGGCCCCCTTGCAAGTGAGACAAGATCAACTCAGATAAAGACACTAAGCTTTTTCACAAAGAATAATCTTATGAGCTAACAGAATCATAAAGGAGAGGCTTAGTGAGTTGAACCCTCTGCTCAGTGCAGGAATCCAGATTAAAACACCCTTGAAAGATGGTATCCCAGCCTCTGCTAAACATCAAGGAAAGGGGAGATCCCCAGCTCTCTGTGCCGTTGATTCTACTGTCCAATGGTTCTTCATGTTGTTGTTATGCTCTGTTGGGTTGTAGCCATAATGACCCTATGGATAAAAGCTCTCCATGCTGTCTTGTCTCACCACTGCATTACACAATTCTTGCAGGTGCATTTCAGGGGCTCACAATGCTCCATCTATCCACTTCATATACTAGAGGACATATATTGTCCTCTTCTCCTTCTGTGCATCTTGCCCGGCATAGGTACATCAGCCTCATCATGTGCCCAAAGTATCATTGTTTTGTTTCCTGAACCTTGCTTCCAGTGGGTGTTTGTTTTGATTTCCTCTAATATTAACAGGTGGTTCTCTTGTCTGTTCAAGGAATGTGAAGCAGCTTCTCCAGCCCCACAGCTCAGAGAAGTTAATCTTCCTTTTGCTTTTGTGCAGAGTCCATCCTTACATTGGTACGTTGTAACAGGGAATACCATTGAGCTGACTGTTGTAATGTTAGTTTTGTTTGAATTGTCTTGGTCTTTCATGATATTGTCTAGATCGCCCAATATCCTTTTGGCCATTATTTTTCTTTGAAACTCTTTTGCAAATCCACAATTTTTATTAATTCTGCAGTCTAGAAAATTGTAACTGTCAACTACTTCTATAATTTCATTGTTACCGTATTTATCGACATATAACACACACAGATTTATAACACACACCTTAATTTTAAGAAGGAAGTTTGAGTAAAACCGTAGATTTAAAATAAATGGCTTGGAAGCAAAAGAAAGGGAGCTCTGAACTTTTTGTTTATTAATATTTATACTGTCAGGTTCAGCCCAAAGAACTCCAAGAGACAATGCAAATACAGTTCTGTTGCGTTTATTAGCTACAACATCTCCCCAGACTGAACCCTAGTTCCCAGGCCAGCCAGCCACAACACCATGAATTCCTTAGGGAGGTGGCAGCCTCATCTTCTTGAACTTCCCGTGCTTCTGTTGGGGGCTAAGAACACGCTTATCTCCCTGAGCCCGGCCTTCATGAGTCCATTCCATCACATATACCACTTATACGGTAAATACATAATATGAAAGAAAAAGCATGTCTTTGAATGAAGAAAACCGGCACTGCCCATTGCTCGCGCGAGTGCCTGAGCTCCACAGAGCAGGAGGTGAGTGGCAGGCGAGTGAGCGAGTGAAAACCAGTGCTCCCCATTGCTTGCATGAGCACCTGAACTCGCTCGCCCACTGCTCTCTCCTGCTCTGTGGAGCTCAGGTGCTTGCAGGAGCGATGGGAAGCACTGGTTTTCGCTCGCACGAGTGATGGGGAGTACCAGTTTTCGCTTGCTTGCCTGCCACTCACCTCCTGCCCTGTGGAGCTGCCCCGGTTGCAGCCCTGGGTCAAATGAAGGCTCCACTCTCCCAGCCCTGCCTCTTGAGTATCGGTGTATAACACGCAGCTAGGATTTCAGCCCCAAATTTTAAGGAAAAAAGTGCATGTTATACGCCAATAAATATGGCAATTTTAAATCTTTCTAGTTTTCCAGTTGACATAATCTCATGTTCTTGAAGTTCAAGGAAAGTCCTGCCTTTCACTCTCCTGTTTTACTTGTGGAATGTTCTTTCCTGGGTCTTCTTCAGTTTCTGCAACCAAGATAGCGTCATCCATATATCTCAGGTTATCGACAGTTCTTCTGCTGATTTTGACTCTAGCCTTTAGTTCTTCCAGACCTGTGGCCCATATGATGTATTCAGTATATAGATTGAACAGGTCTGACAGAAAGCATTCATATCTGACTCCTTTTCTGATGGTAAGCCATTCAGTGTTACCAAATTCTATTCTCACTGTAGCTGCCTGGTTATTGTAAAGGTTTTTTATTAGAACAATCAGATGCTACAGTATATCCATTGCGTTGAGAAACTTCCAAAGCCTTGAATGAACAACACTATCAAACATTTTGTAGTAGCCCGCAACCGTTCATTCGTCAGGCTGTATCCTGCTTATACAAGATCCAGATGTTTAAAAGACGCCTGCTCCTTGGGAGGAATGCTATGGCAAACCTAGACAGCATATTAAAAAGCAGAGACATCACCTTGATGACAAAGATCCGCATAATCAAAGCTATGTTCTTTTCCAGTAGCAATGTGAGCTGGACCCTATGAGAGCTGGACCATAAAGAAGGCTGAGCGCCGAAGAATTGATCCCTTTGAACTGTGGTGCTGGAGAAGACTCTTAAGAGTCCCCTGGACTGCTAGGAGGTCAAACCAGTCAATCTTAAAGGAAATCAACCTTGACTGCTCATTGGAAGGATTGATAATGAAGCTCAAGCTCAGATACTTTGGTCACCTGATGTGAAGAGAGGACTCTTTGGAAAAGACCCTGATGCTGGGAAAGATTGAAGGCAAAAGGAGAAGAGGACAGCAGAAGACGAGATGGTTAGATAGCATCACTGAAGCAATGAGCATGAAACTGAGCAAATTCAGGGAGTCAGTGAAGGACAGGAAGGCCTGGCGCAATATGGTTCATTGGGTCACGAAGAGTCGGACACAACTTAATGACTGAACAACAACAACAACATCCTGCTTATACAGCAGCTGGCCTGCATATCTGCTGGCCATCCCACTGTCTCCTGCATGTGGATGGACCATGGTTCCTTGAGCTAAGACATGGGGTTTTTACAGTAAGGAAGCTTTTTTTCCAAACTTTCAACTGGAATCTGTTATTATGTGTCCTGCACTCTGGAGCAAGAGAGAATGGGTCTCAGCCTTTCTCTGTGTACCCTTCAGGTATTTAGAGAGCATTTCTGCCTTTTCTGTAACATTTTCAGTTACATCAATCTGTCTTCATAGGGCTTAGTGTCTGGTCCCTGAACATCCTTACTGCCCTTCTTGAGGCTGTTTCAGTTTATCTTAAAGTTGGGGTCCAGCATGCAGCATGCAAAGTGAGATCTGATGAAGGCAGAATAATTCAGACTCCTGCTTCCTGGGATGTGAAAGCATCTGCTTCAACCTAAAATTGCACATGCCTTTTTGTAAGTGCTCCCTATTGCTTTGGATGTGGTCAGGATAGCTAGTCCTCCTGTGCGTGTTGCCATACTCTGGGGGAGAAAGTTCTCAGCAAGACAACTCAATCATCTCCTGGAGGGACTGGGCTGGGTAGGCTCTGACTTTCAAGAGACATCAGGAAAATTAAAATCCCCACAAAATGATTACTTCCTGGTGTTCTGAAAGGTTTGTAGAGACCAAGAAAGATGATCTTGATGGAGATATGCAGACCCCATTCCCGAGGCAACAAGGACTAAAACATTCCATAAGTCCAGCACATCCAGATAATGTCCTGAAGCGGCTTAGACAGACACTTCCCATATCCACTGAACTATAAGAAGGATGAGGAGGTATGGTAAAATCAGACTTGCAAGATTCAGCTGTTATAGCCAATCTCAATAAAAGTAGTTGTAGACATCCTGTGGAGATGGTTTCATGGTCTGGACTACCTCGTGGGGCTGACAGAAAACATCTTCTCTATTTTCTTATTAATTGTGTGGTTAGTGACTTCTAAAACTGTATTGCATTTATTCCTTCTACTTATTTTAAACAGATTCTCACTGCAGTGCCACAAAGTTGTTCTCTTGCATTTTTATAAAACCGGCTATTTTTAACATGGACTCCAACTCCTCTACCCTTTCTATTGCTTCTGTTCCTCTGGAATAAATTGTATTTGTGATGGAAAAATAATAAAATAAAGCTGGAAACTCCCCCCCCCTCCCCTTGCCTCTCCTGCAGCAAACTCTTTACTCCCCCCTCCCCCTTCCCTCTCTTTCTGCCCTCTTTCCCCCTTGCCTCTCCTGCAATCTCTTTTCTCCACTTCCTCCTGCCATTCTTTGCTCATGCAAAACTGGATTAGCTCCAAGCTATTGCATGACCCAAGAGTGACCAGTTCATACTGGAACAATGGGAGGGCCATCACCTGTCTGCTTAAGGGTTTGCTGTGGTTCTTATCTCACAATAGAAAAACCATTTATCCCCCATTTAACACCTATCCAAACCTATCCTCCAATCAGATCCCTCAGGTTTCCCCGCCTCTCAACCTCAAAAGTGTATAAATCCTATGCTTTTCTCTTGTTCAGGGCCCCTCTTTCTTGAAAGCAGGCACCCAGTGATCATTGCAATAAACCTGGTTCTCCTCCTCAGTGTTGTGCTCCTCTCTTTGGCAAAAATTCCATGACATATTCTTCAGATATTATATTCCAATCATGGTAGGAATTCTCCATTTTATGCCTTAAATTGTATTTGTCTTCCTGCTGTAAGGGTTCAAGCTTAACTTGTTTATTTTACTTATTTTATATATTTATTTATATATCAAATTTGTCACTGCCCATCTTGTTGAAAAGCGACTTGTTGAAAAGCAGTTTTCCATGTTCTGAACTGAACATGGAAAGCCTATGAATCAATTTCTTGATTTTTTCATGTTTTTAATAGGCCCACAAGTTTACTTTCCCTCTGTTGAACTGCACAGTACTTATCTGAATTTATCACTTCATAGCCTCTTTCTTCAACCCACTATAGTCCTCAATTTAAAGCTGTCTGATCAAATTCAACATGCTTCAGACAATATATTTTACCAATTTTTTTTTGAGGCACAACCCTTTTTCATGACACTGTTTTATTTTACTTACTTAATTTCTCAGGTTATTTGCAGGACCACCCTTCTCTGCTTGCTTCTACCTGCCCCACTGGATTCAACAAAAAGGCCATGCTCTGGGTCCCATCTATTAGTGTGAGAAGGCAGGGAGAAGTGAGGGCCTCAAACGAACCATGTTTGCTAAGGGAGAGCGCTGTGCACCATGGGGCAGCCTTGGGGGGGGGACGGCAGGAGGGAGGATGGGCAGAAGGCAAGAGGCACGTTCGCACCAGAGTGAAGAGAAACGGCAGGGGGCGGCTGTCGGGTCAAGTGGGGATTGGAATGTGTATTGCGCTGATTGAGTGGAATGTCTGCGGTTTTGCGGTTAATTAGCGGTGCTCCGGGGCAGTAAAAAAGGTGAGATTGTGAGCCAAGCCCTCGTAGGAGGGGGAGGACAGATAGGGGGTATAAAAACCTGTCAGACCTTGCTTCGGGGTTCCTCCATTGCTGCGGGAGGGACCCACCTTTGCAAACGTGCCCAATAAAAACTTCTGTCTACTGGATAACCGAACCCGTGTCTGTCGTTTTCTGACAAAATTGGCGAGCCAGCCAGGAGTCCTCGACGTGGACCGGACTGTGGGGAACCGGTGAGTAATCGGCCGTAACACCCCGTTGAGGTGTCTCCCGTTTTCCCCGGAGTCGGGTCCAGGACGGGACTCCAATCGCCAGTCAGACAGAAGTAAAGAGGAAGTCGGCCGACGAGGGGACCTCCGGGAGGTCTGGTGAGTACAGCCTACCCATAATCTCGGGGAGATTAGCGTGGTTACGAGGCGTTGGACGCCGCAAGGGGACAGAAGAGTCCGGGACCTTCTGTAAGGTGGGAAACGTAGTCAGGAAGGATGGGTAAGGCGCAGAGTAAGAGTGTAAGGCCAGGGGCCAGTGGGAAAAACGCAGTAGGGGGAATCCCCACGGATTCTCCATTAGGACAATTGTTGCAACAATGGGAGACACCCTGGTTGTGTCCATTCACCAGGGGTCTGGAAAAACCGACCATGATAACTTTGTGCACTAAAGAATGGCCAAAATATCCACTAGTGGACCCCGAATTCCCCTACCATTGGGATACTCTTGGAATCCCCAGTAATTACTGGGTGACCCAACTAAAAAAAAAAAAAAACTACATTGTGGAGCATAAAATGTTAACACAGGAACCCTATGTGGAAGTCTGGTTCCATGTTCATTGGGAGGGGCCTCGACCCAAGTTAGCCAAAATTTTTGTCCAAAAAGAACAGGAAGATGAGGAGGACCTCTGGCTGACTGGACCTCAATGGGGGCCGCCACCTCCTCCTCCTCCTCCTCTTCCTACCGCTCCCCCTCCGGCGCCCCCACCCTATCCCGGGCTGCGGAAAGAGCTGGACCAGCTGAACCAAGACATTCAGAACTTGCCCTTTATTCTAAGGTCGGTCAGTGCCTTCCCCGTCTGGGAAGTCCCGAACGGAACGAACGCACGGGGTGACCGTCACCAGTTACGTAACGGTTCCCATCAAACCCAGTGAGTTGAGGGAATTAAAAAAAAAAAAAAAGACCCTCGTATGCAAGAGAACGCCCATACCGCCGCCGAACAATTGGAACTTTTTCTCGGCCCGGTGGAATACTCCTGGGGGAACTGAATTACATTTTAGCCCACCTCTATACGCCAGAAGAGAGGGGCCAGATTCGGCGAGCTGCGCTCGGGGCTTGGGAGCAAAGGAATGCAAATGTCCCAAATGCCCTGGCCGCAGATACTAAATTCCCTCTGGCAGACCCAAATTGGGATCCCAATAATGTTGAACATCGGGAGAACATGAGAGGAGTTTCCCCCTGTACGACTAGGGGGGTCATGGTTCCCCAACCGGGACCCACGGGGAACCCTTGGTAAACATCACGGTGGGTCCCACCGGCGAGGAACAGCAGTTCCTCGTGGACACCGGAGCCTCTCGAACATCGCTGTGCCAACCGATCCCAGGGATTGCGAAATCCCGGGGCACGTCGGTATCGGTGATGGGGGTGGGAGGCTCTCCGGTCAAGGCAGACGTACTGGAGGGAGTGAGACTGGAGTGGAATGGGAAGGAGGTAACTGCAGATGTGTTACTGATCCCACAGGCGAGAGTGAACTTGCTGGGAAGGGATCTAATGGGTAGTCTAGTAGTGGAGCTGTGGAATGTGGAACAGGCAGAAAGGATGTGTTTGTTGCGAGAGGCGGACGTGGAGGTTGTGAACCCTGAGGTAGGGGAGGGGAGGGGGGGCGGGGCGGTTTCGCATAGCCCCAATTAGCATCCCCTTGAAACCAGGGGTGACGGGTTTGCGGCAAGCCCAATACCCGCTGTCCCGGGATGGGAGGCGTGGGCTGAAGCAACAACTGAGATGGACGGTGCTGCCCCAGGGGTACACCGAGAGCCCCCTCTTGTTTGGATAGGCATTGGAAGAGAAACTCCAGGGGTTCCGGGCCCCTGGGGGTTCTCGGGTGCTGCAGTATGTGGATGATTTGTTGGTGTCTGGAGAGAAGGAAGTAAAGGTGAGAGAAGACTCAGTGGCTTTATTGAACTGGTTGGCTGAGGAAGGATTGAAGGTGTCAAAAGGGAAGGTCCAATTTGTGAAAAGGGAGGTCAAGTATTTAGGACATGTACTCCGGAAGGGCGAGAAGTTGATTGATCCTTCTCGGATACAGGGGATAATGCAGTTGAAGCCCCCTCATACTAAAACAGAGGTGCGGCGGTTTCTGGGTCTAGTAGGATATTGCAGGCTATGGATAGATGAGTACATGAGCAAGGCTCAGTTTCTGTATGAGAAGTTGAAAGGATCATCTGACAGGGTAGAATGGACAGACAGGGACACAGAGAAGTGGGGGGAATTACGAAGGAGCCTGGTGACGGCCCCGGCTCTACCGAACTTGGCCCTCCCCTTTCACCTGTACGTCACAGCCCATGGGGGAACTGCCATTGGAATGCTGACTCAGAGACGGGCTGGGAAATATCAACCAGTGGCCTTCCTGAGCAAAGCCCTAGAACCAGTGGTGAGGGGATGGCCGACTTGTGTGCAGGCAGTGGCTGCCGCTGCTGTGCTAGTGACAGCAGGGAAAAAACTCACTTTTGGGAGCCCCGTGATTGTCCATTCAACCCATCAGATCTTAAGTGTGCTTAGTCAGCAGGCGGCTGCTTGGATGACAGAAGGAAGGATGTTGAAATATGAGACAGTTCTCCGGATAAGTCCTGATGTGGTGGTAGGAACAGACAGGAATTTGAACCCAGCGGAGTTTCTTGCGGGGGAGCGGAAAGAATGGGAGCCGGCGGAGCACGAGTGCTCCACCCTGTTGCAGCTGCAAACAAAGACCCGGGAGGACCTGCAGGAGGTCCCGCTGGAGGAGGGTGAGGTCTGGTTTGTGGATGGGTCTAGCCGAGTAGAGCAGGGACAAAGGAAGTCAGGATATGCGATAGTGACGGCGGAGGGAGAGACAATAGAGAAGGGGCACTACCAGCGGACTGGTCGGCTCAGCTGTGTGAAGTGCATGCTTTGAAACGGGCACTAGAGTTGGGAAAGGGAGTGTCCCTCACCGTCTACACAGACTCGCGATACGCCTGGGGAGTAGTGCACACTTTCAGGAAAATTTGGCTGGAACGGGGTTTACTCACAGCTGCTGGAAAGGGAAGGTTGCAGGGAGGAAGCAGGTCATTGGGTTACAATTGAGGGGACCCCAGTAGTGAGCCGTGCTGACATGAGGGGGATGGTGGAGAAACTGCACGAAGGGTCTCACTGGGGGGTGCAGGCTTTGGTAGACACTGTAAAGCTGTGGTACTGGAGCCTGGGGGTTCGATGGGAACTCCACACCCCTTGGCATCCTGACTCCAGTGGGAAAGTGGGAAGGGCCAACGGGGTGTTGAAGCAACATCTCACCAAACTGGGATTGGAAACAGGGCTACCTTGGACAAAGACACTTCCGGTTGCCCTGCTTCGAATGCGGACAGCCCCTCGCAAGGATGTGGGGGTCTCCCCATTCAAGCTGATGATGGGAAGACCTTTCCTGGCTCCAATGGGAGAGCCTATCCCTGAGCTAAAGGATGCCTTCCTGAGAAAGTATCTCTTGGTACTGTCACAATCTCTCTTGTCTCTAAGAAAACAGGGACTCCTCGCTCAACGGCCCCCTTGCTGAAAGACCAACACCCCCACAAGCCAGAGGATTGGGTCCTGATAAAGACGTGGAAGGATGAGAAGCTGAAGCCGTCTTGGGAGGGACCATACCAAGTTCTCCTGACAACTGAATCAGCGGTTCGGACCTGACAGGGGCCCGACCATGGACTGCCCAACCGGGAGACGGACTCAAAGTAAAACTTAAAAGGAACTGAACTAAGGCAGGGGAGGAGATGACCAACATAAAGGCGTAGAATTGGCACAGACAGCTTTGATCACTGGGGATGATCCCCGTGGGGGGGGGGGATGTTCTATCATTTTGGGTCTTCTCCCATACCAAGACCCTGGACTAATCAAAGGCAAATGGCTCTAAATCTCTTGGGGATAACCAATGCAACTCAATGTGTATATTTCAACAATACCCAGAACCGTACCCCCCATTGCCCTCAAAAGGTCCTGCTTTCACTTGTGGAGGGGTCTATAATATCCCTTACGCCTCAACCCCTCTATACCTACCTAAAGGTTTCTTTTTGTTATGTGGACATGAAGCTTACACCTATGTTCCAGCCTATAGTTCAGGGGGCCCTTGTGCCATAGGGCGCCTGACCTCTCTATATGCCCTGCCTCCAATGCAAGCGCACCCATCAAAAGAAAAAAAAAGAAAAAGGGAGCTGCCATCTGATTGTGAGAGTGATGTGACACTCTTGTCCAAAACAGAAGCCATGGCTCTGGCCCTCTCCTTAGTAGGGGTTCCTGCACTAAGTGGAAGGGCTTACCTGGACCTAAGGAAGGTGGCCTGCCTCCTGGCTAAAAGTGTCAACCTTACATCCTCTCTCATTGCAGCCCTCACTGAAGAAGTCACTGAGATCAGGAGGGCGGTCATTCAAAATCGGATAGCTATAGACTATCTCCTATTAAGGGCAGGACAAGGCTGTGAATCTTTTCAAGGTCTTTGTTGCTTTAACCTAACCAACAATAAGAATTATGTTGAAGCAAAACTAGCCAAGTTGAAGACCTTAGCCTCTCGCATATCCGAGGATCCAGAGGGATGGAATTGGTCGTGGCTCACTAGTTGGTTACCTAACTTTGCTTGGTTAAAACAACTTTTTGTACTAGCCATTGGTTTCATTGCCTTACTGGTCCTAGTATGTTGCTTAATGCAATGTCTCCCTGCTTGTGGGAATTACCTGTCCCAGTGTGTGAAGCCCCGGGTCCGGGACGAGGGAGCAATCCTGTTAGCCAGGTTTGAGGCCCAACAGAGGCGTGAAAAGAAAAAGGGGGGATTGTGAGAAGGCAGGGAGAAGTGAGGGCCTCAAACGAACCATGTTTGCTAAGGGAGAGCGCTGTGCACCATGGGGCAGCCTTGGGGGGGACGGCAGGAGGGAGGATGGGCAGAAGGCACACTCGCACCAGAGTGGAGAGGGACGGCAGGAGGGAGGAAAGACTGCAGGCAAAAGGCATGTTCGCACCAGAGTGGAGAGAAACGGCAGGGGGCGGCTGTCGGGTCAAGTGGGGATTGGAATGTGTATTGCGCTGATTGAGTGGAATGTCTGCGGTTTTGCGGTTAATTAGCGGCGCTCCGGGGTGGTAAAAAAGGTGAGATTGTGAGCCAAGCCCTCGTAGGAGGGGGAGGACAGATAGGGGGTATAAAAACCTGTCAGACCTTGCTTCGGGGTTCCTCCATTGCTGCGGGAGGGACCCACCTTTGCAAACGTGCCCAATAAAAACTTCTGTCTACTGGATAACCGAACCCGTGTCTGTCGTTTTCTGACATTAGGAAATGCCATTTGACGGGACCTAGGAAGTGGGCCTTTTCTGTCGCAGTGGCTAACTCCCCAAGATCTGGCTGGTTCTGACTCTGCAGGTGTTCCAGAAAGCCTTAAAACACATCTGTTTTAGGTTGGTCAAGGGAGCTGGGAGGTTAACAGGGCCCATGAGATGGGTGCTATAGTGACTGAGATGGGCAGTCATATATAAATAAACAATAAATTCACAGCTCATTTCTGCACACATCTTTTGCAGTACTCTCCTTTTCCTTTCTAGCTCTTTCCCATCAAATGGGAGAATGGAAAGAAACACTACCCCAGATTCTTCAGGTTCTTTCCTAGGGCTGTGAAGTTCAAATGATGCAGAGTTGCCTTTGGGGGTATCATTTGTGCTGATGTGGATAAGCAGGATGAGGTCTCAATCAGTTGCCTTGAAGAGCTTTGTGTCAAGTCCACGATGTCCAAAACCCAATTCAGCAGCATTCTCACGCAACCAGGCTTGGTTCAGAAAAATACTTCTTTATTATGGGGTGGTACATGTAGCTTGCAAACAGAACATTGCTAAAACTAAAGCCTTGGGTAAACTTCCCTCTATTTATCCCCCCTCCCCTTATTGCCTGGCGTCTTGATTCTTCTCCACCTGGTGGTGACCTCTCTCCTTCCTCCCCTCCTACCCGAGCCCCTTCCTGGCTCTTTGGGCCCCATCTGCCTTGTGGCAATCAGGCCAGTCTAAATTGCCCATATATGGTTAAGCTCCTTCCCACCTCCCATTACTACTCCTATTACAACCTTTAACAGCAACCCCCCCTCCTTAGTTACAAGTGGCAGAAACAAATCACTCCAACTCCCATCGAATGCAATACAAAGGAAAACAACAATAGTTGGGTGATGCAGGTTCTGACACTTTGGCAGCTGTTCCATCACATATGATCCATGCTCCTGGGAGGCAGCACATTTCATGAAACAGCAGATTCAGTCACTTGACTATCCAGTCATGTGGCAGGGAGTCGAGTGCCTTCTTGCTATCAATCCAAACTACATTCAGGTTGGTCTTCTTTCTCTTGCAGTTTTCCAAAAACATTGTGTCAATTAAGAGCTGATCTTTGGTTCCTCTGCTGTTTGGGCAGATTTTTGTTGTTATTGTTATTATTGGGATTGGTTTTAATCTAACCATTAATGTTTTAATCTTTGCTTTATATAAACTGTAACCCACTGAGAGTCATTTTGATTGTGGTGTGGTAGAAGGATGGTTAATAAACAACTAACCTTGGTGTGTTTCTTTCCCAATGTTGAACTAAAGATTTATATATTTATGTATTTAATTTGATGTAGTGCCACATCTCATGATTCTTGGCAGTTTATAACTTTCATAAGTACAGCAATTAAAATGTCCATAGTAAGGTTAAATATACATAAAATATAAATTAAGTTAATGAAACAAAATCACACAGTTACCACTAAAGGCCCTCTGGAATAACTGTTTCTCTGTCATTTCTTATCACCCTAACTCTCATCCTCAGAAACTAGGAAGTTCTTTCTCTGGAATTGTCTCCTTTCAGAGGGGGCCACAGAGATTCCAAACTGAGGATGTTTAATTTAGAATGCCCCATGATATCTGATGAGAGATTGTACATCTGCTGTAGCATCAGCATCAGCCAGTTGCTGATATACTTGCTCTTGATCAAATTTTGCAAAGAGTTCCCCTGCCCTAGTTGATTGATGCAGGCACCAGATATGGATGCTGTTTAAGTGCTTTATAACCTCCACACAACTTCACTTTTTCATTAAGTTTCAATACTGGCAAGATGGTTGCAGCCTGCTGGGTGTTTAGAATTGGTTCAAAACCTCTTTGATAATTTTTTCAAGTTCTTCTTCAATTTTTCCACATACTGTAAGCCAAAAAGCACATTAATGGCTTTCATGTATCCAAATGGGAACCACGGCTTCCCTTTCTGGATCCTCAGACAATACTTTCGGAAATTGATTAATTGTCTTAGCTGACTAGTGGTAATGCTGCGTACCCCTCAGACACTATTCCTAGCAGTAAGAACTAGTTACTTCTTAGAATATTTTTTTGACCTACCTTTCAGTAATGATTTTTGGAAGTTTTCCTTGGAAAGAGATGAACATTGCAGCTTCCAGCAAGATCAACTGTCCTTCTGCTTTGGTTGCAGAGAAGACGTAATGGCCTCAACAACTTGGGAGGAGGTTCCTGTGAAAATGTGTCCTTCTTGATCATGAATAGTCTAGACTTAAAGTCAACTTCTAGTTTGCACTTCTATAAAAATGTTACAAGCAGTGCATTATCTTGAAGCTCATTAAAAGTATTCTGAATGTGATATAGCTGCCGATCTTCATTATGCTACAAACATTCAAGTTCATGTGACCCTTTCATGCAATTCCTTGAACTTTATAGAAGAGCAAATTTGGGAGCCATAAAGAATCTGAGGGACTGCCTTAGCTTGGAAAACCTTGCAAGCTGCAGGGATATAATGGGCAAAAGTGAGTGGCAAAATCTTATGATAGCTATAGAGGTATGCTGCGCAACACTTGCTCAGTTAAAAAATTAAGCATTCCAGGATAGAGAAGCATGGAACTGCACTCTAACGTATTTCTAGGTGTGCAGCTGCTCAATTTGAGTCCCATTTATTTGCCATTTGTGAATTTTATGACAATGTCAGGCAAAAACTAAAACTTTGGTTTTCTGATAATTTATTGATAACTTTTGTTCTGTACAGAATAGAGCTTGTGCCCTAAGTGCTTTTCTCATTCCCACCTATGAAATAGACATAATAACCACATCATCTGCATACAATAATGCTGGAATTGCATGATTAGCTAAAATAGGTGGGTGATGGGCTGAAACAGCAAGCATTTGGATTATTGAATTTAGATATACAGTGGTACCTCGGGATACGAACGCCTCTACTAATGAACTTTTTGGGTTACGACCAGCTCCGGCCGCAAAAATTTACCTCGATGTGCGAACTCCACCTCAGGGTATGGTCATTTTTCCACCCTGACACGTGGTCCGCGGCCATTTTTCCACCTCTAACACGTGGTCTGCGGCCATTTTCCCACCGCGCGGCATGGTGCCCGGCCATTCTCCCGCCGCACCGCATGGCGCCTGGCCTTTTTCCCACCGCCCCGTGCAGCCCCCGGCTATTCTCCCGCCCCTGGCACGTGGTCCGCGGATGCCAGAACGGATTAACAGTAATTACATTAAACCTTATGGGAAAATTTGCTTCTGGGTGCGACCAAATTCGGAGGGTGGAACGGATTAACTGGATTTACATTGAACCCTATGGGGAAATTTGCGTCGGGTTACGACCAACTCGGGATACGCCCAGAGTCACGGAACGCATTAAGTTCGTATCCCGAGGTACCACTGTAGATTAAAATGTAATGGAGCTAATATGCAACCTTGTCTTACACCTCTATAAGTTGGGACTGTTTTAGATAGATGGACATGGAATACCTCTAATTCTCAGGGAGGCATTTGAATAAAGTGACTGACTAAATAGAAGCAGCCTTTTATCAATAGTGGGATATCTCAGACATTACCAGATGTCAGCAAGTTTTCCTCTCCCCCTCACCTGGCCTTGAAAAAGCAAGGCGGTGGGAGTCAGCCAGTCTTACTAAATGAAGATGTGTCAGATTCAGCTGAAGCTGGTCTTATTGGTGCTTTTGGTTTCCTGCCTAGGAATGAACAAGATAATATAATACATAAGCTGGAAAACCTTAGAAAACCTTACTAGTCACTATTGCTATAACTGAGCCATTTATTGATCTTGCGTCTCTAAACACTGACACTAACTGCCCTCCTTCAGCAGACAACGGAATGGTTGGAAATTGCCTCTAAATAATATTTGTTCCTGCCCTTATGGGGCAGATGGGAAGCCTGCTGGAGAGTGCCAGGCCATGCTAACTATTGAGGAGGAAATATTCTGTATACCACAGGCTGATCCTCTCTAGATCCTAGACCCCCTCCACATGAAGGCCTTTTATTACACTCCTTAAAGCCTACTAGTCTTTCTCCCCAAAATTCAAATGTGGATGAAGTTCTGAAATCCAACTGGAAGTTACCTCCAAATCCAGGTAGTGTTACAAAAGGCAACATTAGATGAAATTTTGACTCTGGCCCCATTCCAGATGTTAGAGGGTGTAGAGCACATCTCAAATACCCATTTACCTTTATTGATGAAATACTTTGTATGTCCAGCTAATCCACTGACAGACTCTAACTGACTCTATTTTACAGAAGGGATGGGGAGATTTCTGTCCTCTCCTGGAAGGTTGCAGGCTTGAAAGCAAAGGTCTCAGATGCTTCATTTATGTAATATATTTCTTCCTTTGATATTCTTATGTTTCAAGAAACGTGGGCTATGGAGGATATATCAGTACCTGGATATATTCCCTATAGTCTGAATGCATGATCCAGTACAAAAAAGGCAGACCATCAGGTGGTTTGAGTTCTATGGTTTCCATCAAACTTAATGTTCCAGTACTTATGTTGGAGTCTTGCTCAAATGTGGCTCTAACCCTTCTGCTCAGATTTAAGTCCTATTCTGTCTTACTCGTTAATCTATATTTTCCCCCATAGGGGGAATAGGGAAATAAATAATTTGTGGGATCAATTTGATACTTACATATTTGTGTTATTATATCAATACCCAGACTCTATAATTATCGTTGCCAGTGACTTTAATGCACATATTGGCCAGTTTGATGCCCTTTTGCAAGCTTATTTTAAATGGCCATTGCCCTCTGAAACTGATGTGGGCTACTTACTGGCCAGACCATCTAAAGACCAACACTGTAACATTGCAGGATTTCATTTGGCTCAACTTGCGCACAGTTTAGATTTAGTTATTCTTAATGGCACTGTCAGAGGTGATATAAAAGGGGAGTTTACATTGTGGTGCCCTAATGGTTGATTATATCATGATTTCCCAGAACTATGTTCATCTTATAGCTTACTTCCATATTGGAACTCACCCTGATAGTGACCACTTTCCACTAATCTGTCTTTTTGATTCTAAAACAAATCTTGAACCATTAGAAGTAGCCCACTGCCCTACTGACTTTACAACAAAGGGTTGAGTACAGAACAAATGGTCTCAAGGTCTGGCTACAGTTTTGTCTGGACTCTTGACCTGGACCTGCTTCAAATGCACACCCAAATCTGCTCAGCTAATTCATATGAACAAGTAGTGTCACTGTATCAGTCAATTATTGTTGATCTCCAAGTCCCCCTGACAAGATTTTCAACAGACAGTGCTGTTTATGCACATAAAGGTCCAACCCTTGATATGATAACGATTGCATCAAGGCTAAAAAGGCTCTCTTAAATGCAATAAATTCCTTTTGTCAGGAAAATTCCTTGAGTGCTTCTAAATTACTTAAGGTTCAGGAAAAAAAAAATATATAAAGACCTTTTGAAGATAAAGAAAAGGTGGGCTATAAGAGAGAATCGGAAGAATTTAATTTCAGCAGCATAACTTAAGAACTCCACTTGGTTCTGGCACTTAACTGGAAGTTACCCCAGGTGGTGTTACAAAAGGCAACATTAGATGAAATTTTGACTCTGGCCCCATTCCAGATGTTAGAGGGTGTAGAGCACATCTCAAATACCCATTTACCTATATTGATGAAATACTTTGTATGTCCAGCTAATCCACTGATAGTACCTGTAGACTCTAATTGATCCATTATAGATTGATGGTTGGTCCCTTATAGATAGATGTTTTGTCCCTATCATGCAAATATCTGCAGATAAATGGGAGGATCATTTCTGGAACATCTTTAAAAGGGAATCTTCTGTAATCTCAGATGTGATTCTCTCTTGTAATGATCTGGATCGGCCATCTGTGTCTATAGCTGAGATTAAAGATCTTATTGCCCAGTTAAAACCAGGTAAAGCATCTGGAGCTGATTTCATTTCCCCAGAATTAATAAGGGAAAACAAAGATTGGTGGGCTCCAGTTCTGGCCACACTATTCACACATATTAAAATGCAGGCCAATTTCCATCTGATTGGAATCAGGCTATTGTCATACCATTATACAAAAATAAAGGGAATAGACTTGATCCTACAAATTATAGCCCGATTAGGGTATTAAACCCAATAAGTAAACTCTATGCCAGAGTTTTATATCTAAAATTAATGGGTACAGAATGATACCTAACCTTAAACTATGGATGAGGTTTTCCAATGGTTTTATGTAGGCATTAAATAAAGTAGGAGAAGGGCACCACACTAATGTGTCCAAGAGCTCAAACTCTCCTTGTCCACTAAAGAAGAAGTGGAACTGCTTCTGATCTCCAACCCTTGCAGACAGCCCCAAAGGATACCATGATCTATGGTGCTGAATGCCCCCATGGGATCTCTCAGCTGCAAAGCCTTAAATGGAGTTTAGACAATTTTGTGGAAGAGAAGACCAACCATGGCTACTTCTGGCAGCAGGTCTCAAGGAACACAGGAAATAAGAGGGGGAGAGTGCTTGTCTCCTGCTGCTATGAGATCAGAATCCTGAACTAAACCAAAATAGCTGTTCATCCTTAGGAAGTCAATGTGGTAAATGGGTTTTGCTGTTGAGGACACCGAAAAGACAAAATGAAGGAAGGCATGGATGTCATTGCTGCTGTCTGGTAAATGGCTGGCCTGGAAATCAGTGTGGTAGTCCACTTCCAGGGAGAAGTCAACCCTTCAGGTAGCCTTTTCCAACTCATGCATGTTAGCCTTTCAGGAAACCAAGGGAATGGCAAGGGAAGAGGGAGAGACAACTTGCCACATTTGGACTGCTGGTCAAAATGTGCCACTGGTCCTGGCCAATCCCCTGGCATTTAGTAGGCAGCTAAGTGAATATGGGGGGTAGGGGCAGTTTGTGGCCCTCCCCCTTGGGAGTTTGCCTAGCAACCCCTGCCAGACTCCATTCCTTTCCGTCCCCACCCCCAGCTGTTCAAAACCTCATAACGATAGAAACATCTTCATACACAATTAAAATCCAATTTTTTCTTAATATAGAAATATAAGAAATTATGAAGTGCTAATAGGGGTCAAAGGGGTGGGTGGAATAGAGGGTATACCTTGGAAGAAGACATGGTTGCTTTCCTGGACAATAACACACTTTCTGCAGTATTTCCTTACAAGTACAGCATGTCATAATGACCATTTTTCATCTTACTAGATTAGCACTATAAAATAATTCTAGTAAAAAGCTATTTTCCTGATAAGTAATTGTTCCTTCTATTTTAAAAAGACTAGACGCAGCTTCAGATTCCTTCAGGAAGCAAGTCCAAGCAGGAAGAAACTGGGGCTGATTTGGAGGAGGCTCTCAGTTGTCTTCCTGAGCTAATGTGAAGCCATGTCTGGCTATGACCCAAAAGGCAGCCATTGCAGAGGCCCTCCTGCTTACGTCCAGCTGCAGGAATCTCACCACAAGCACAGTATGAAATGTCTGACACAAATGCAGCTGAAACCTTTCAGGCACCACCACATGATGGGCATCTGTTGTGAGAGACAGACACAGACTTCAGTTTGAAAGAATTTATGCAACTTTAACTTACGTTGCTATCCTGATGTAGAAGAAACAATAGCAGGACTTGTGGACGTGCAACCTCTATTTTATCATGATTTTAAGTAGGACCATTCCTGACCCAATTCCTCTAGTTATCTTGCTGGTCATACTCTCCCCAGTCCATCCTAATGTCTCTGCTTGTCTCTGTTTCTACACTCAGCCAACCTTCCCCCATGCTCTGCAGGACACCTACATGATGATATAAATCTCTGGTCTTTGCTTTTGATGCAAAACTGTTTTAGCACGATTCTGCACTGTAACCTAAGCTGCTTGGCTCCTGCGTGACTCCTAGCTGATTCTTAAGCCACCTTCAAAAGTCACAGTAGGGATTGCAGTGGGTTGGCAAGGGGCTGGGCTAGCACTCAGGCTACACTATGGCTGCCAGAAGATGCGACAAGGTGTTCCTCTGCTTCTTGCCCATCCCATCTATGCAGGGGAGGCATACCTCACTGGTTGGCTCCTGTGTGGACCAGTCTACCAGGCCTTGACTTTTCCTTTTAGGGATGTTCCCTTTCACTAGTCCCAGTGCCTTTCCATTTCTTTCCCAGATGTTTGCACACATGGAAGTCTCCAACTGCTCTTTCCCACTTTATCTCTTTGACATTAGATAGGCCCTTTCTATGTTTCTTTTTCCTTATGATACTATCATTGCTCTGATGCTACAATAATCAAAGCAAAAAGGAACAGGCTGTTCTTTCATTCCTGGGTTCCTCTGTAGGTTCATGGAAACTTTGTAGCAAATGTCTAAAAGTAAGGGAAGAGAAATTTTGCAGTACTGTGGGCAGGGGGTGGAAAAGCAAGGGAAGCAGGGAAAAAACCCAGAGAGGTGTGATGGATCAGGAGCTTTAGGATGAGGATGATTTGTTGACTTAATGACCCTTGGTGGATCAACCACAAGATTATAAAATCTGACCAGGATGAAATGGCTGTTCAGGGCAGTGCCCAGCCATTGGAGGGAAGGGGACATGCCAGCCATTGCAGTCAATCACATCTGGAACTGCTGCTAGGATGAACAAAGCACTGGAGACCCTCTCCTCTGAAGGGCTTAAGATGGCTGGGGCCAAGCAGAAAGTGTGGATCTGTCCTTAAGTAATGAATTGCTTCCAAAGTGGCTGTTGGCAAAAACACTTTTGCTCAGAGAAAGTCACCCCTTCCTCCCTCACAGGTCCAGAAAGTCTTGGCTCTTCAAATCATGATCGCCTCACCCCAGAAAGAATAAGAGAGTTCTGCTTAGAGGACAAAAATCACCTTCCAGAGATCCTGGGAATCCTCTCCCACTAAGGATTTAATTAGGCTTGTCTGTGAAAATCTCAGCTGTTTGGCTACTAAGAGGGCCGTCCAGAGAGCAGAGAGGCTGCTTTCTTCTTAGAAGGTTGAAAGCCACCCAGAAGCCATTCTTGACTGCGATGGTTGCTGTTCAAAGAGGTCCCTGTTTGTAGATACATGCTATGGTGGTGTTATTGTCGTTGTTGTTGTCGTTCTCCTCCTCCTCCTCCTCCTCGTCCACCCCTTGGGACAAGAAGCAGCCATGTTAGAGTTAGTAGTGCAGGCCCTCAGGTGGCCAGACAGACGTGGTCTTTCCCCTCTGGCCATGAGTGGGGCTTTTTCCTGCTGTGCAGCAGCTGCTGCACTTCACCAGCAGCCCAACGTGATGGCGTGACAGACAGGTAGGAAATGGTCTTATTCCAAAGACTGTTCCCCTCTTGCTCCCGCCCCCCCTTTTAATGACGTTAGGGATTCCTGGCACATTCTCCAGGCAAAACGAAGGGGGAGTTCTGTGTAGGTGTTTTCAAATGAGAAAGGAACAACAGGACTTGAAGCAGAGGTTCTTCTAAAACAGTTCCACTAGAATTAACAGCCCAGATTCCTGTTACTCCCAGGGCTGATTCCTCCCCCACCAGGCTCTTTCTCATGCCAAGGATCTCACAGACCTTGTTTGGTGGTGGTGGTGGTGGTGGGGGGGCTTCCTAAGAGCCACTTCTGAACGGTTCCCCCATTTAACTCCTCACTGCTGCCACAATAAGCGTGGTTTCTTCTGGCCACCAGCTGCCACATCTCTCTCTTCTATTCACCTGCTCCTCTTTCTCACTTATCATTGCCTTGCATCGCCATAGTAGCTAATAGGCTTACCTTGTCCCTCCAGCTGCACCCCATCTTACCTGGGTCCCCCCCCCCCCCATCTCTCTCCTTCTGGACCTTTCCATCCAGCTGCCTTTCCTCCTGCCTTGTTTTCATCTTTTTTCTCCTCTTCCCTCTCCGCAAGCCTCCTCAATCCATCTCTTGCCCTGTCTTCACCTGGTCTTCCCCCCTCTTGTTTCCCCCTCAGCAGCAGGACTCAACCAAGTGAGGTGCAAGAGCATTTCTGGTCTTCTCCACTATAAGGTGTCTTGTGAAGAAGGCTGTAAAGGGAGGGGGGCCAGCTGAATGGGGCAAATAAAGTGGGGTTTGGCACCTATTTGGGATCAGGGTAATCCTTATTTCTAGAAAGGGCCTTATTTATTCTTTCAAGTTTTTCCTTAAATAGGTTGTATTGCTCTTTATTGCATTTTAATTATAATTGGATTCTATTTTAGTGATGTGGCAGCATGTTTTAACTGCTGATTTTTGATAGTTTTATTTCTGTTTTATTGCCATGTTTTCCTTATACTGATTCTATTCTTGGAAGCTGCTCTGGGAAGGTTTCAGCTCTGAAAGAAAAAATATTTTAAATAAAAAGATAACACTCAGGATCATCATTATCATCATCATCACCCAAATTCTGGCTTTTTTTGGTTTAATTTCCCCTTATTTGAGAATGGGTGCTGAGGACATTTGGCCTGTGCAACTTAAGACATAATATTTATTTCCTTTTTATCCCATCAGTCTTCTGAAGTGCTTTTTAAAATACTTTTTTGAGTTCATAGAGATGTTCTGGGAGGCATTTGAATTAAGTACACGGAGGAAAAGGCGGAGTTCCTGTTGGCATTTCATAAATAAAGTTTTGCTTTCTCAAGAGCTGGAAATAATTAACACTACTTCTGTGAAGAGTACTTGTCATTTGTTTGGTCATTTATTTATTTAAAAAAAATATGGCACCCTTCAGAGCCCAATTTTCTCAGGGCACCTTTAACTCATTAAAATCACAATGTAAAGATTATTTAACATAACTAAAAACACAAAATATTACAGCATATAAAGTAACTTCTGTGCAGTGCATTAATATAAATTCAACATGATATATCAAAAGTCTTGAGTCAATCAGACATCATTGCCTGTGCTGGATGGAAACTAAATTGGGTACTGGAGTCCCTCATGAGGAAGATGCGCCGTATCTCAGTGTGGGAGGACACCAGAGCAGGGCCAATGGGGACACCAAAGGCCTTTCTTCAGGTAGTGTCATCCCAGGTCACAAAGGTCTTCCTAAGGGAATAAATAACTCTCTGAAGTGGGGGTTGTATTCTGGCCTAACAGGATCCTAATGCCCAAGTCACTCTTGATGCCATATTTCATAGTGGCTGAAATGTCCAGACTATGTCTGAGGGCAGCCCCCATTGACAATACATTGTAACCTGGGCATGGCTCACAGCAATGAGGCTATTGCTATCCAAGCAGAACAACTGCTGGCAGTCCAGGCCAAGACGCTCAACAGCATGTCTCAGGTGAGACCTGCGTCTCTCATGTAGCGATATATGAAGTCGCCGCCTCCCCCCAAAAATGGTCCTCAGGGAAAAAGGTAAACCTTCCAAGACGCCTTTGTCATTCAACCAAGCAGGAAAAAATAAATAAAACCAGAGTCGAAAGGGATCTTGGAGGTGATTTACCTCAACCTCCTGCTCAGTGCAGGATCCAGTACAGCAATTCAACACTTCATGTGGCAGCCTGCTCCACTTGCTCATTCTCATACCCTAGGAAAATTTCTCCTGATGTCTAGCCTAGACCTGTTTCCTTGTGGATTTTGACCTCTGGTTCTGGTCCTCTGCAGCAAGAGAGAAGCCCATTTCCTCTTCTGTGTTACAACGCTTCATATATGTGAATGTTGCTGTCACATCCCCTATCAGTCATCTCTTCTGAAGGCCAAACCTATCCAGATCCTTTAGCTGATCCTCACAGGGCTTGATTTCCAGACCCCCGCCATCTTGGTAGCCCTCACCTGAACTTGCTCAAATCACATGCTACTTTGAATCGTGATGCCCAGAACTCCAGTACAATACTCCAAATGGGGTCTGAGAAGGGCAAAGTAGGGTGTAATGATTAATTACTTCCTTTGATCTGGACTCTGCTCCTGTTAGTGCAACACCCCATACAGGTTTTTTAGACTTGAAAGGGCAGGAAGGCAGGCTAAAATGGAAATAATTTGCGGTTGAGCATGTTGTGTGAATCCAGCCATCACATTATGCCATAATATACTGTAGTTTATACATTTGGGCATCGCATTATGTGAATGCAACCATGGTGGTTTACTAACCTGGGCTTACAGTGCAATGTGTTGTATGCAAAGAATTACTATAGATATCAGCAACTGACCCCTCTTCTTTGGTGTGTACCCTCTAGCAACCCAATCCAACTCTTACTCTGGTGTCCCCATTGGCCTTCTTGTCCAATTATTATTCACTGTCCTGATATTGAACAATAGCTCCAGCACATCAAGGTTAGGTCAGAGAGAGGATGGAATCAGAAAAGGGCCTGTCTAAACCTTGGTTTTCCTTATTTGGTAAGTTCTTTTCTCAGTGCTACACTTCCCTCTATTTGTAATTATTTATATTACATAGTAATTATTATTTGTATTTATTTTACATATATTCCCATAACCGATTCCTTATTATAAGCATACAGATATTAGTTTTTATTACTGTAATTACAATATTCATATATGTATATGAATATTTTAATTACAGTAATAAAAACTCATATAAAATAGACCCAGAGAGAGGGAAAAAAAGTGCAAAGAAAGAAAAAGTAAAAAAAGAAGAAAGAAAAAGTAAAAAAAAAAGAATGAAAAGAAAAAGGAAAGAGTGAAATAAAGAAAAAGAAAAGAAATATATAAAGAAGTGACTTCCAACCTTCATCACAACAAGTATAAGCAAGTTTGGTAGCTGTTCACCCTCTATAAGGTTACAAACAGGTATTTCTTCTTCCCATAATCAATCCCTTATCTATAAATAAATCCATAAGACATCAACTTTTCAATCCTGGTGTCAGCAAAAAGTCTGTAAAGGATTGCCAGAATTCCATAAAAACATGTCTTATTTTGTTGTTGTTTAGTCGTTAAGTCGTGTCCGACTCTTCGTGACCCCATGAACCATATTGCGCCAGGCCTTCCTGTCCTTAACTGCCTCCCTGAGTTTGCTCAGTTTCATGCTCATTGCTTCAGTGATGCTATCTAACCATCTCATCCTCTGCCGTCCTCTTCTCCTTTTGCCTTCAATCTTTCCCAGCATCAGGGTCTTCTCCAAAGAGATCTCTCTTCGCATTAGGTGACCAAAGTATCTGAGCTTGAGCTTCATTATCGATCCTTCCAATGAGCAATCAGGGTTGATTTCCTTTAAGATTGACTGGTTTGACCTCCTAGCAGTCCAGGGGACTCTCAAGAGTCTTCTCCAGCACCACAGTTCAAAGGCATCAATTCTTCGGCGCTCGGCCTTTTTTATGGTCCAGCTCTCACAGCCATACATTACTACTGGAAAAACCATAGCTTTGACTATGCGGATCTTTGTCGGCAAGGAGACGTCTCTGCTTTTTAATATGCTATCTAGGCTTGCCATAGCTTTCCTCCCAAGGAGCAAGCGTCTTTTAATTTCATGGCTGCAGTCTCCGTCTGCGGTGATCTTGGAGCCCAAATAAATGAAGTCTGTTAGTGCTTCCATTTCTACCCCTTCTATTTGCCAGGAATTGATGGGTCCAGATGCCATGATCTTAGTTTTTTTAATGTTGAGTTTCAAGCCAGCTTTTGCACTCTCCTCTTTCACCCTCATCAAGAGGCTCTTTAGTTCTTCTTCACTTTCTGCCATTAGGGTGGTATCGTCCGCATATCTGAGGTTGTTGATGATTCTCCCTGCAATCTTAATTCCGGCTTGTGATTCTTCCAGCCTGGCATTTCTCATGATGTACTCTGCATATAGGTTAAATAAGCAGGGTGACAGTATACAGCCTTGTCGTATACCTTTCCCTATTTTGAACCAATCGGTTGTTCCATGACCGGTTCTGACTGTTGCTTCTTGGCCCGCATACAGATTTCTCAGGAGACAGGTAAGGTGGTCTGGTACTCCCATCTCTTTAAGAATTTGCCACAGTTTGTTGTGATCCACACAATCAAAGGCTTTTGCATAGTCAATGAAGCAGAAGTAGATATTTTTCTGGAACTCTCGTGCTTTCTCCACGATCCAGCGAATGTTGGCGATTTGATCTCTAGTTTCTCTGCCTCTTCAAAACCCAGCTTGTACATCCGGTAGTTCTCGGTTCATGTATTGCTGATGTCAGGTTCGGTCAGCACGGGGCTTCAGGGAAGCACGGGGCTTCAGGGAAGCTCGCAGCCAGACCACGTGGAATCCACCGACGGTAGCTAGCGGGGAAAAGAGGAACTGAAAGCGCCGCTAATTAACGGGCCACCTGCGCCCAGCCAAACAGGAAAACCGCAGCGGAAGCTTTTAACTATAAACTGATAACGGCGCGAGCCAGCAATGAACGGGACCGCAGGCAGCGAAACAAGATCGCAACGCAGCACAGAACCAGCGGGCTTGCACGTAACGGGGAGGAACCAACCCAGCCGGAGGGGGACTGGCAATCAAGGACAATAGACTCTGACCGATCCTGCCATCATGAACAATCAAGGGGGATTATTGGGGGCCCATAATCCGCAGCTGCAACGTGATCGCGGGGCGGGAAAAAAGCGCGGGAAGGGGGAATATAACAAGTGATGCAATTGTACCAAGCCAGTCCTGGCTTTGCTTGTGACTACTACGTTACGCATGAGTAAACCTTCTTTGTGAACCACACGTGTCATGAGAGTTTCTCTGTCGAACGGGGCAAACCTTACATAAAGCCAGGACTCACCGTTAGCGCTACCCGGTACCACCGAGGAGCGTTTCCTTTTCCAATACAGGCATGACCAGCGACGAGGAATCCGTGGGTCAGCTGGAGCACGAGGAACCCAGGCTCGAGGAGGGACGGTCGGAGCCACCCGGGAGCGACGGGACAGCGGCCAGGACCGGGCGCCCTCCAGCCGAGCGGTGGTCGATGGGCGTGAACCAAGGGCCAGACGGTTCAGGCGTCACGATGACCCGAGGTTCAGGGTCCCGGAACCGCGAGTGGGACGAGAAGTTCGCCCGACTAGAGGAGAGAGTCGAGCGGCACCTAGACGCCATGGAGGCGATGCTCCAGACCCTGCTACAGAGAGTGGGACCACCTGCGGTGAGTGAGGGGGCGAGCAACAGTGGTGGCGGTCCGGCACCTCAGCCGGCACCGCCCACGACGCCCCGGTCGGTGGACCGACGGGCGGCAGACGCCCTGAGACTTTGAGGTATCACTGGGAAGTTCTCAGGGGACCCTGAACAGCTGCCGCACTTTTTGACGCACGTTAGGGGGTTCATGCAGAGGGGTGGTCACCTATTCGCTAGGGACGAGGATAGAGTATCCTACGTGGCCGAGCTGCTAGATGGTCAAGCAGCTAGCTGGGTGATCAGACTATACGATGCCAACGCGGCGGAACTACGGAGTTTCCCGGACTTCATGCAGGCGCTCCGGGACAGATTCGAGGACACATTGAGCGCCAAGCGGGCGGAGGACGACATCCTGCAGTTCAGACAGTGGGGCAAGTCGGTATCAGAGTACGCCCTGGAGTTCCGGAGATTGGCAGAGAAGCTCACGGACTGGCCGGAGTCCCTGAGGCTGAAGTATTTTAAGAGGGGGCTCAACCCAGAGATCCTGGAGCGGGCACTGGGGCGGGATGACCCGTCCACAGTGAAAGATTGGATCTGGCTGGCCGGAACGGCGGAATCGGCATGGCGGCAGATCCAACAGAGCGCGAGGCGACGGGACCAGATGAGGGACCAGCCGAGGGAGAGAACCCCCGAGGAAAGGCGGAGCAGTCGGCGGCAGTCCACCGGGGTGCGAGAGGCGACCAGAGCCCCGAACCTGTGCTTCCGGTGCGGAGGCAGAGGCCACCGAGCGGCGCAGTGCCCAACGGAGCGGGAAGGAGCCCCACCATGGCCTGAAGTCAAGCCCCCGCGTGCGACCGGGAAAAGGGCCAGCGACCGACCGCGGAAGGGGGCAGTGGCGGCAGTGACCGAGAAAGGACGCGGGGGGTGGTCGACCCCGGAGACGGCGTCCTCCGGAGAGGACTCAGAGCCGGCGGGAAACGAGGCGCGCTTGCACTGAACGGCGTCCCAGTGCGAGCAGGGGAGTCGAGGCGCGCGGACCCAATAGCAGATGAGGACTGCCCTCCGTTCCGGGTGAGAGTACACATCCGGGGGGTGAGATCCGGAGGGGAGGCACAGCTGCGGGCGCTACTGGATTCAGGCTGCACCCACTGCTTGATGCACCCAGCTGTGGTCTCGGGGCTCGGACTACAGCTGAGGCGCCTCCGGGAGCCCATTGCATTCAGCCAGCTAGACGGCACGCTGGCGGGGGGGGCCAGCTCAGTATTACACCGAGCTGGTCCAGATGACGATCGGGAGTCACCGGGAAGAACTGAGATTTGTGGTGGTCCCGGTGGCCGACTACGCGGTGGTACTCGGCTTGGCGTGGCTGCGACGACGGAACCCACGGGTCGACTGGACGGCGGAGGCAGTGCGGTTCGGGGTCGACAGGCCGGCGAAGTGCGAGAGCCGAGGGGACCGAGCCGTGGAGACGGGTGCGGCCACAACCACAGACGGGCAAGTGGAGGGCCCGGGACACCGGGAGACGGGGCGAGAGCAGACGGAGCCTGAGACCCGGCCGGCAGCAGCAGCAGCGCCGGGACCCCGGAGACCCGCAACGATCCCGAGGCGTGGGGAGGCAGCGGCGACTGGCGAGACAACCGCAAAGAGAGAGGCCGGGCCCGGGGAATCCACGACGGGCGGCGGAATCCCGAGGCAGTATCGAGACCTGGCGGCAGCGTTCGGGGAGAAGGAGTCCGACCAGCTCCCACCACACCGGCCCAGTGATTGTGCCATCGAGTTAGAGCCAGGGGCGACCCTGCCTAAGCCGAAAATGTACTCCCTGTCAAGGAGAGAAATGGGGGCTCTGCGGGAGTTCATAGACAAGAACCTGGCGCGGGGATTCATCCAACCCGCGAAGTCGCCATTAGCGGCCCCGGTACTATTCCGGGAGAAGAAGGATGGCTCGCTTCAAATGTGCATGGACTACCGGGGGCTGAACGCAATCAGCACGGAGTACAAATACCCCCTCCCCCTGATGAAGGACTTGATGTCGCATCTGTCTAAGGGGAGGGTGTTCACAAAACTGGACTTGCGCGAAGCTTACTTCAGAGTCAGGATCCGCGCAAAAGATGAGTGGAAGACGGCGTTTAACACGCCGCTCGGAAGCTACCAGTTTTCCGTGATGCCGTTCGGATTAAAAGGGGCCCCGGGGGTATTTATGCAGCTAATAAATGAGGTGATGCACGACCTACTCTATCGGGGCGTCCTGGTCTACCTGGACGACATCCTCATCTACACCGAAACCCTGGCGGAGCACGTGAGCCTGGTGCGCACGGTGCTCCAGAGACTGCTGAAGGCACAGCTGTACGCGAAGCTATCGAAATGCGAGTTCCATCGAGAGCAACTAGACTACCTCGGCTACCGAATATCCAGCCGGGGAATTGAGATGGACCCGGCGAAAGTGAAGGATGTCCTGGGCTGGGAAGCGCCGCGAACCCGGAGGCAACTCCAAAGCTTCCTAGGGTTTGCGAACTTCTATAGACAGTTTATCCCGAACTTCGCCCAAATCGCCCTTCCCCTAACCGACCTGCTGAAGACCAAGGGCACTGGGAAACCCCCCAAGCCCAGCATGGCACTTGCGTGGACTGCAGAATGCCAGGGGGCGTTTGAGGAGCTAAAATGGCGGTTCACAGCGGAGCCGATCCTGCGCCATCCTGACCCAGATCGGCGGTTTATAATCCAAGTAGATGCGTCAGACGTGGCAATGGGGGCAGTCCTGCTCCAGCCCAGCCCGGAGGGGGCCATCCACCCATGCGCCTACGCCTCCTGCAAATTCACCGAGACGGAGAGAAGGTGGATGGTGTGGGAGAAAGAGGCGTACGCAGTCAAGTGGGCACTGGCCACGTGGAGGCATCTACTGGAGGGGGCAGCTGAACCGTTCGAGGTGTGGACAGACCATAAGAACCTCGAGGCCCTGAAGACCCCCCGTAAGCTATCCCCCAAACAGGCGCGGTGGTCCCAGTACTTCGGGAGGTTCAGGTTCACACTAAAACACATCCCCGGGAAGCGCAACTTCCTAGCAGATGGACTGTCTCGCATGCCCCAGCACGCCAGCCTACGGGAGGAGATCGTGGACTCCATCATCCCTGCCAGCAGACTGGCTGCAAAGGCGGTGACCCGAAGCCAGACCAAGGGGGAGCGACGGGACGCGGCGCCTGAAGTAAGGCAAGGGTTCGCGGAGGCGGCGGAGCGGGACGCTTGGCTCAAGCAGAACCGAGAGGCGCCAACCAGCCAAGAGGGGTTGTGGTGGCACGAAGGAAAGCTGTACGTGCCCGAGGGTTGCCGACGGGAGGTCATGGAAAGAGCCCACGACAGCCGGAGCGCGGGGCATTACGGCTTCGTAAAGACGCTCCACTTAATCCGGCGGCAATTTTGGTGGCCCACGCTCCGTAAGGACGTGGAGGCGTACTCGGGGGGTTGCCCGGTGTGCGTGACGGCGAAAGGGGCCAGAGGCAAACCTAGAGGGCTACTTCAGTCGGTAGCGGAACCCGACGGCCGATGGCAAGAGGTCGCCATGGACTTCATAGTAGAGCTCCCGGAGAGTAAGGGGAAGACCGCCATTTGGGTGGTTACGGACTTATTCTCTAAACAAGCGCACTTTGTAGCGTGCCGGCGAGTCCCCACGGCAGAGGGGTTGGCGAGACTGTTCGTGCAACATGTTTACCGGCTCCACGGCGCGCCCCGACGGGTCGTCAGCGATCGGGGCGGCAACTTCATCGCGCGGTTCTGGAGGGAGTTCCTGAAGCGGGTGGGGACGAAACAAGCCCTTTCTTCCGCGGCGCATCCGCAGACGGACGGAGCCACGGAACGCCTGAACGGGGGGCTCGAACAGTACCTGCGCTGCTACGTGGGGCACCAACAGGACGATTGGGCAGAGCTACTACCATTCGCGGAAGTGGCATACAACAACGCCATCCACAAGAGTACCGGGTTCTCTCCGTTCAAAGTAGCCACCGGGAGAGACTTCGTCCCCATGCCGGAGTTGCCTCAGCCGGAATCCCAGATCAACTCCCTGGACGCCTGGTTCACCCAAATCGACGCAACCCGGCGAGCGGCGCACGCGGCATTGCAAAGAGCCAAAGCCGACTACAAGAAACACGCGGACCGCAAGAGGCTCCCCGAGGAGCAATGGAAAGTGGGGGACCAGTTGTATCTGTCAACCAAAAACCTAAAGACGCACCAGGCATCGAAAAAACTCAGCCCGAGGTTTGTGGGGCCGTTCCCCATTGCAGAGGTCATCAATCCAGTAACCGTCAGGCTGACGCTCCCGAAAAGCCTCGGGAAGATCCACCCGGTGTTCCATTGCAGCCTGCTAAAGCTGCACCAGCCGGGGAACGCCTGGCACAAGACAGAGGGAGTGCCACCACCCATCATGGTCGGGGGGGAGCAGCATTTCGAGATCAACCAGATACTGGATGCCCGGAGGCACAAGGGGCAGACCCAGCTCCTAGTGCAATGGAAACATTTTCCCAAGTCCCACAGCGAATGGGTGAGTAAAACCCACATAAGGGCACCGGACCTAGTGCAGGACTTTTACAAGAAATACCCCGGGAAGCCAAAATAGAGCCGGGGGGGGGGATTGTCTTCAGGGGGGCGGTATGTCAGGTTCGGTCAGCACGGGGCTTCAGGGAAGCACGGGGCTTCAGGGAAGCTCGCAGCCAGACCACGCGGAATCCACCGACGGTAGCTAGCGAGGAAAAGAGGAACTGAAAGCGCCGCTAATTATCGGGCCACCTGCGCCCAGCCAAACAGGAAAACCGCAGCGGAAGCTTTTAACTATAAACTGATAACGGCGTGAGCCAGCAATGAACGGGGCCGCAGGCAGCGAAACAAGATCGCAACGCAGCACAGAACCCGCGGGCTTGCACGTAACGGGGAGGAACCAACCCAGCCGGAGGGGGACTGGCAATCAAGGACAATAGACCCTGACCGATCCTGCCATCATGAACAATCAAGGGGGATTATTGGGGGCCCATAATCCGCAGCTGCAACGTGATCGCGTTGGGAAGGGGGGAATATAACAAGTGATGCAATTGTACCAAAGTCCTGGCTTTGCTTGTGACTACTACGTTACGCATGAGTAAACCTTCTTTGTGAACCACACGTGTCACGAGAGTTTCTCTGTCGAACGGGGCAAACCTTACAGCTGAAGCCTAGCTTGTAGGATTTTGAGCATAACCTTGCTAGCATGTGAAATGAGTGTTTGAGCATTCTTTGGCGTTGCCCTTCTTTGGAATTGGAACATAAACTGACCTTTTCCAATCCCGTGGCCACTGTTGCGTTTTCCAAACTTGCTGGCATATTGAGTGCAGCACTTTAACACCATCATCTTTTAGTATTTTAAATAACTCAGCTGGAATACTGTCATCTCCACTAGCTTTGTTGTTAGCAATGCTTCCTAAGGCCCACTTGACTTCACTCTCTAGGATGTCTGGCTCAAGGGCAGTGATCACACCAGCGTGGACATCAGGGACATTAAGATCTTTCTTGTATAGTTCTTCTGTGTATTCTTGCCACCTCTTCTTAATCTCTTCTGCTTCTGTTAGGTCCCTGCCTTTTTTGTCCTTTATCATGCCCATCTTTGCACTAAACGTTCCTTTCATATCTCCAATTTTCTTGTAGAGATCTCTAGTCTTCCCCATTCTATTGTTTTCCTCAATTTCTTTGCATTGTTCATTTAAGAAGGCCTTCTTATCTCTCCTTGCTATTCTCTGGAAATCTGCATTCAGTTGCTTATATCTTTCCCTTTCACCCTTGCTTTTCGCATTCCTTCTTTCCACAGCTATTTGTAAAGCCTCATCAGACAGCCATTTTGCTTTCTTGCATTTCTTTTTCTTTGGGATGGTTTTAGTTGCTGCCTCCTGTACAATGTTACGGACCTCCGTCCATAGTTCTTCAGGCACTCTGTCTACCAAATCTAATCCTCTAAATCTATTCATCACCTTCACTGTGTACTCACAAGGAATATGATCTAAGTCATACCTGAGTGGTCTAGTGGTTTTCCCTACATTCTTCAATTTAAGCCTAAACTTTGCAGTAAGAAGCTCATGATCTGACCCACAGTCAGCTCCTGGTCTTGTTTTTGCTGTCTGTATAGAGCTTCTCCATCTTTGGCTGCAAAGTATATAATCAATCTGGTTTCGGTATTGACCATCTGGTGATGTCCATGTGTAGAGTCGTCTCTTGTGTTGTTGGAAAAGAGTGTTTGCTATGACTAGCTTGTTCTCTTGACAGAACTCTATTAGCCTTTGCCCTGCTTCATTTTGTACTCCAAGGCCAAACTTGCCTGTTATTCCAATTACTCCTTGACTTCCTACTTTAGCATTCCAATCCCCTATGATGAAAAGGACATCTTTTTTTGGTGCTAGTTCGAGAAGGTGTTGTAGGTCTTCATAGAAGCGGTCAACTTCAGCTTCTTCAGCATCAGTGGTTGGGGCATAGACTTGGATGACTGTGATATTGAATGGTTTGCCTTGGATACGCACTGAGATCATTCTGTCGTTTTTGAGGTTGTACCCCATTACTGCCTTTCCTACTCTCTTATTGACTATGAGTGCAACTCCATTTCTTCTAAGGGTTTCTTGCCCACAGTAGTAGATATAATGGTCACCCGAATTAAATTCACCCATTCCCGCCCATTTCAGTTCGCTGATTCCCAAGATGTCGATGTTCAATCTTGTCATCTCATGTTTGACCAGATCCAGCTTGAGTTGGTTCATAGATCTTACATTCCAGGTACCTATACAATATTGTTCTTTACAGCATCGGACCTTCTTTTCGCTTCCAGATACATCCACAGCTGAACGTCCTTTCGGCTTTGGCCCAGCCGCTTCACTCTTTCTGGAGCTACTTGGAATTGCCCTCTGCTCTTCCCCAGTAGCATATTGGACACCTTCCGACCTGAGGGGCTCATCTTCCGGCGTCATATCTTTTAGCCTTTTAACATTGTCCATGGGGTTTTCTTGGCAAGGATACTGGAGTGGATTGCCATTTCCTTCTCCAGTGGACCACATTTTGTCAGAACTCTCTGTCATGACCTGTCCGTCTTGGGTGGCCCTGCACGGTATAGCTCATGGCTTCACTGAGTTACGCAAGCCCCTTCGCCACGACAAGGCAGTGATCCATGAAGGGGTGTCTTATTTTAACCTTGATCAAATAAACCAACTTGATATTCCTTCCTTTTACCTCTGAAAATCTTAATATTTAATTCATTCAAATATTATAATAGAATTTGATTTCCCTTCAATTATTCTTTGTCCTATTGCATAGGCTTCTTTGAGGTTGTTGGGCTCCTGGGGTAAACCAGATAGGAATCACAACCAGATGAGGTAATTCTACTTTATTGTAAAGCTACATTGACAGAATCTTGCAAGTATGAAAGTACAATTCTCCCTCCATGTTTCCTTGAAAGCCTGAGAAACTAGGGAGGGTCCCTTCTGAGCATCTTGCCCCACCCATTATCCAGCTGCAGGCTATGCTGCCTCTTATCTGACCATTCCCTTGGAAGCATCTCTTTGCCCAGTCTCCCAAGGTCTTTCCCACATACCATTACATCTCTTTTGTAAATCCAATAAAAAGACATTATCTAGGTAATTCTCTTGGTTTATCTTTTGCATTTCCCCTTTAATTTTTAAAACTTCAGCCAGCTTCTTTTGTATATCCAAGAAATAATCTGTATCCAGCTCACTCTCTTGGCATGTCACTTATATTTCCACTTCAAATACCTTCTCTGCTGAGCTTCTGATGAGGATCATAGCAAACTAGATGTCTCTGAAGGAAAGAGGATGGCAGCCAGATTGGCATAGATCGGCCAGTGCAAGTCTTTCCAGATAAAGGACAGATCCTGATATCGCCCACTTGTGCTCCAGACAGCTGGTCCTCATGAGTAGACTGCAGGAACTGAGGTTTTTGCGGTCGGCTCATGAGTTGAATGGCTGGGAGTTGAGGCATTTCAATCAAGCTCACAGCCATAATTGCAGCCTATTATATGGACACAAAGTTCAGCCAAACCTCATTTCTTAACCACTTTCAGATGTAATTAATTTACAGCTAAAGAGAGATTTTCTAAGCAGCAAGTTATAATTCTTTTTAGATTATAAAGGTATAAAGAAAGAAAAGGGTTTTAAAGATTCCAAAATTTCTGGCAAAAAGCTTAACAAGGAGCTGATGTAAGAAAGTTTAAAATGGATAAAGAGGACAGTTATTTTGATAGATCATTTTTTGGTAAAAGTGCTTTTGAATAAATTGGAATTAAATTAGACAAATGAACCAGACCTACATGGGAATGTTTTTTGTTTATTATTAAAGAGTATAGACAATTGGAGGATTTTACAAAACAAAAGATAAAGGTAATATGAACCAGACTGTGATGCTGACTATAACTATGGGGATATGGACTGCGATGTTGACTGAAACTACAGAGTGTCATTACAGATGAAAGTATTAAAGGCACAGGAAGACAAAAGAAGAGAAAAAACAATATAATGACAACAAGAAAAGTGGTGAGAATGGAGGGGAGGAGAGGATCGTTAGAGCAACCTGCAGAGAAAGGAATTACACTGGATTTGCTTCAGAAATTATTTGAGGAATTGGGCAATAAATTAGCTGAATCACTTGTTACCAAATTGACCATTTTTGAAAAAAGAATGGATGAAAGACTTGTAAAGATGAAGGAGGAGATGAAAGAAGAAGTTAAGAAGATGGAAAGATCTGTAAAACAAGCGTCTGGAGAGGTAAAACAAATTAGACAGAAATTATAGACAGAGAGTTGGAAACAGAATTAGATAATCTGGCTCTATTGGAATTGAGAGAGAAGGAATTTTGTTTGTTTGTTTGAGCAATACAAGAGAATTCTTCTGAAGATATTAGAGAAAAGATTATTAAAGTCTTGGCAAATTTTTTGGATTGGGAAGAGGAGGACACAGAGGCAGAAATGGATAAGGTATATCAATTCAATAAATTCAAGATTTGAAAGAACAAGAAATGTTTTTAGTTTTTATGCATAAGGTGCACTCATAGCTTGACCTTTTAATCGACTAATCAATTTTAATTAATTAATGTGTATTTATTTTTTTTAATTGTTTGTGGGTTTTGTTTTAATTGTGAGCCGCCCAGAGTCACCCATTAGGGAAGATGGGCAGCATACAAATTTAATAAATAAATAAATAAATAAAATAAACATCTCAAGGGATGTTTTGGTGCACTTTGTCAGGAAGAAGACAAGGGATCAACTTTTGCAGCAGCATTTTAAAAACTCCTTTTTAAATACTTTTTTGAGTTCGTCGAGATGTTCTGGGAGGCATTTGAATTAAGTACACAGAGGAAAAGGTGGAGTTCCTGTTGGCATTTCATAATTAAAGAGTTGCTTTCTCAAGAGATGGAAATAATTAATACCACTTCTGTGAAGAGTACTTGTCATTTGTTTGGTCATTTATTTATTTTAAAAGGAATCAAGTTTTGCAGCAGCATTTTAATGTAAGATTGAAGATAGATAATACAGATATAATTGTCCTTAAAGAAATTCCTATTAGAATTTTGCATGGGGGGGGGGGTTGACTAAGAGATTAAAACAGAAAAGGATCCTATTCCAATGGGACAAATTGGAAGGTGTGGTTTTTACTTTTAAACAACAGAGGTTTTGACTGAATTCTATTGAGAAGGTGAAGGAATTTCTAGAGAAATTCAAAGAGGAATTGGAGGAGATCCAAATGGAAGTGTCAGAGGAGACTACACAAAAACTCTAACAGGTACAACAAAAGACTGAAAGGGATGATACTGAACTAGGTGCTACAGGTATCAATTTTTATAAACTTTTGGCTTGATGTTGGATTAAAAATGTGGAATATAAATGGAGCAAATGCTCCTCAAATGAGAAAAAAAATCATTTTTGAAAAATTAAAACAAGATATAATTTGCCCACAAGAAATGCATATTGGGGAAAAAAGGACATAAAATATTTGATCCATAAAAATTTGGGTGAAGAATTTATTTTAGCAGGAAGAAAAAAAGAAAGAAAGAAAGAAAGAAAGAAAGAAAGAAAGAAAGAAAGAAAGAAAGAAAGAAAGAAAGAAAGAAAGAAAGAAAGAAAAAAAGAAAGAAAGAAAGAAAGAAAAAGAAAGAAAGAAAGAAAGAAAGAAAGAAAGAAAGAAAGAAAGAAATTGAGTTGTTTTGTATATAAATCCCCAACTAAAACCAGAACTTGTATTGACTGATGAATATGGTAGATTTGTTGGGGTGGAAGTTAATTTGCATGGGACTAAGACCTTGATACTGGGAATTTATGCCCCAAATGAGGACAAAGTATTATTTTATAAGCGACTTTTGGAGAGATTAATAGATTTTTCCTATGAAAATGGGTGGTTGATGAGGGATTGCAATGGAGTGATCTCCCCACAACTGAAGAAAATACTAAAATCACTCAAGGCAAATTACCAAAAAATTTCTTTGATTTGATGGACAGTTTAGGGCTGGTTGATATGGAGACAGAAAAATGGCAATTCAAGAGAATATTTACTTTTCTGAAAGTTAGATCTTTTTCAAGAATAGATATGATTTGGATTTCAAAGAATTTGGCTACTAAGGTTTCTAAACTAATGATATTACCAAAGACTTTTTCAGATCGTAATCCTGTGAGTTTGATTTATAAAAGAAAATCGAATTCTTTTACATGGAGTCTAAACGAAACATTACTACACAATGAAGCAATAATGGAGGATTGTAAAAAGAAGCTAAAAGAATTTTATGAAATTAATTTAGATAAAGGCACTGATTTAAGAATGGTTTGGAGTGCAAGTAAAGCTTTTATTAGAGGTCATTTTATACAATGTAATAGTGAACTTAAAAAGAAGAGAAAACACAAGCTATTTTGGATGAAAAAAAGAGAAAAGAAGAACTAAAGAAATCTCCAGAGAAGATATTTCTCAACAAATTAAGCTTCTGCAGTGACAATTATCTATTTATCTATGTTAACACTAAGAGCAATGGAAATAAAAATGAATTATGTAAAGCAAAAAAAAAAGTTTGCCAATAAAACAGGGAAGTGGCTAGCATATAAAATATGAAAAGAAAAAGAAAAGAAAATGGTACTGAAATGACAAGAGGGAGATACTGTATTAATGGACAATATGGCAATACAAAAAAAATTCCATCAATATTATTCCAATTTATATAAAGGAGGTGATATCTCACTAGAGAAAATAGATGAATGCCTAAAGAAACAAAATTTACCAAGGATTCCAGAGGAACAGAGACAGATTATGAATGGACCTGTAAAAATAAGGGAAGTTTCCAAAGCTGTAAAAAAAATTAAACTAGGAAAGGTGCATGGACCAGATGGATTATCAGGTTCTTATAAATGTTCTGAGGATGAACTTTTACAATCTTTATAAAACATGATGAATTCTATCTTATAGGGAGGAAAGATGCCAGAGAGTTGGAAGGAGGCCAATATAGCATTAATACTTAAAGGGACAAGATTTGACTTTAACAAGAAATTATAAACCAGTATCATTATTGAATAATGACTACAAGTTGTTTACAACTATTTTAGCTGACACCAAACATAATTTTGCAAGGATTTATTCATGAGGAACAATGTGGGTTTTTGCCTAAAAGACAGTTGAAGGACAATGTTAGAAATGTGTTGGACATTTTGGAATATTTGGAGCAACATAATGAAAGATCAGCTGCATTGATGCAGAAAAGGCCTTTGACAATTTGAACTGGGCTTTCTTGTTTAAGGTTTTGGAAGATATGAAGCTTGGAGAGAACTTCATAAAATGGATAAGATTGATCTACACTTCACAGAAAGCACAAATAATTGTTAATGGAGATTTAACAAAACCCCATGAGATACAAAGAGAAACAAGACAGGGATGCCTACTGTCCCCTCTCTTGTTTATTTTGGTTCTGGAAATATTGAATAGACATATAAGACAAGATGAGATGATTGTGGGAGTAAAGATAAAAAAAGAAACTTATAAGCTAAGTATGACTTGGTATTGGTTCTGGAAGATCCTTTAAAGGGAATTGAAATATTAATGGGCAAATTAAAAGAATTTGGTGCGTTAGCAGGTTTTATTAATAAACAAAAGATGAAGATGTTAACAAAAATATGAAAATAGATCAAAGAGAATTGATGAATAAAATGGATTTTAAGATTAAGAAGAAGGTAAAATATTTGGGTATCATTATGACAAATATAAATTGTATGTTATTTCAAAATAATTATGTTAAGATATGGAATGAAGTTTAAAAATTTATATTAAGATGAGAGAAACTACAACTGTCATTGCTGGGGAGAATTTCTTTGATAAAAATGAATGTCTTACTTAGAATGATGTTTTTGTTTCAGACAATACCTGTTTTGACAACTGATGCACCATTTAAACAGTGGCAGAAGGATATATCTAAATTTTTGTGGTGGGGGAAAAAAAACACAAGTTAAATATAAGGTGCTACAAGATGCAAAGGAAAGAGGAGGATTGGGTTTACCTAATCTGAAATTATATTTTGCAGCTTACTGTTTGGTTTGGATGAAAGAGTGGGTGCTGCTGAGAAATAGAAGACTTTTGGAGTTAGAAGAACATCACCTGAGATTTGGGTGACATGGACATTTGTGGTATGACAAAGTCAAGGTCAATGTGGATTTTAAAAATCATTATGTTAGACATGCCTTATTGAGAATATGGAATAGATACAAAACCAGGCTGTGCCCGAAAACACCTCTGTGGCCCTCAGCACAAGTAGCATTTTAAAGATGAGAAATAATAAGCATGTCAGGTTCAGCCAGCGCGGCACTGCTAGGAAACCCGGCCAGCCACTCTGAGTCAGTTCTACCGCCCGCTTGCAAGCCGGGGGAAAAGAGGAAGTAGAGCCGTGGCTGATTAATGGGCCACCTGCACCCACTTAACAAGAAACCGCAGAGTGGATGTTTTGTATCCACTCTGATTAGCAGCGAGTGCAGAGACAAGGGGCTGAGCCGCAGCCCGCGGAAAGACGATCACCACACGATCGAGGAAACCCTGGCTTTGAGTGCAACTGAAAGGAACCAGAGGAAACAAGACCATGCCGGAGGGGCAGAGCAATCGAGGGACAATGGGAAACCGGGCTGAACCTGCCATTGGAACATTAAGGGGGATTATTGGGGCAATCGATAATCCGCAACATGAGACTTGACAACGGGGCGAAACGCGGAAAGGGGAGAGCTATAAATTGTACCACGAAATGTGCCAAGCCAGTCCTGGCTTTGTTTGTAACTGCTGCGTTATGCTTGAGTAAACTTCTTTGTTGAACACACATGTCACGAGAGTTTCTCTAGACGAATGGGGCATTCCTTACAAAGCAAACATAAATGGATAACTTATCCTGAGATAGTAGAATTTTGTCAAGGGGAATGTAAAATAAAATCAAGAGGGATATAGTTGTCAATGGTTTTCTTATTTACAATTATTAGAAAGATTTAAAGTAAACAAAAGAAATTATGGTTTTGAACATTCTAAGACTATGTACAAATGATGAACATGTTGTGATGGACTGGAATGGAGGAAGGGGGGTGAAAACGGTGCTCTCATCTTCAGAGCAACACTCTGGAGATAAGCGGAGAAAGCTGGCGCATCCCTAAACATTCCAGAAGATAGTAGAGAGTTGTGCCTGGGAACTAATGGTCAGTCTGAAAAGATTCTGTAAATAAGCGCTAGCTAATAAACCTTGCTGATTGAACCTACACGGTCTCCAGGAGTTCCTTGGGCTAGGCCTGACACATGTATTTGTTAAAATGAATAAACTTTTATTGAAATTTTAAACAGAAGAACAAGTGAAAGAATATATGATAAAATGGGCTAAAATTTTGGTTTTAATATTATATTAAATAATATAAAATAATAAGATAATATTATAACCAATATATTTGGGAAAATATGTGGTTGAAAGGATTGAAATTTATACTATGTTCTACAGGTAGTCCTTGACTTATGACCGTTTGAAGTTACAATGGTGCTGAAAAGGGTGACTTATGACCAGTCCGCACACTTACGTCTGTCACAGTGTCCCCGCAGTCATGTGATTAAAATTCAGGTGCTGGGCAACTGGCATCTATTTATGATGGTTGCAGCATCCCAGGGTCATGTGATTACCATTTGCAACCTTCCCAGGGGGCTTCCAACAAGCAAACTCAATGGGGGAACCCAGATTTGCTTAACAACTGAGTGATTCACTTAATGACTGTGTGATTCGCTTAATGACCACAGCAAAAAAGATTGTAAAATCAGGTACATCTCACTTAATGACCTCATTGCTTAGCGATGGAAGTTCTGGTCCCAGTTGTTGTCGTAAATTGAGGACTACCTGTAATCTTAAAGATAATTTTTATAAAATGATGTACCAGTGCTATATATTACCAGAGAAATTGTCTAGAATGTATAAAGGTACTTCAGATTTATTGGAAATGTGAACAACAAGAAGGGACATTTTATCATGTTTGGTGGATGTGTTGATGCCAATAGGTGAAAACTTGGTTACCCATTCATTTAAGGAATAAAAACTCTGTATTGTACTGAATCTATTAAATATTTAGGTATGTTATAACTCAGCTAGGAACATGTAATATAAATAAAATATAGAGAGAGGTTTCTTCAGATACCAGTAGATGAAAGTCATTAAATCTCATCCTTTGGGGCAGTGATTCTCAACCTTTTTGAAGCTGCCGCCCCCCTAAGGAGCGGAAAATTTTTCAACGCCACCCTTTGTGAAAATCCTGTAATTTAGGGTATGGGGGGGGGAGTTACTGAATTATAAAAGGCAAAAATTTTAAGTAATTTTTTTCAGTAGACTTACACACCAAATTTGTTCGATTTAACTCGATACTTTTGCCCTGGAAGGTAATTGCATTCCTTTTATTAAAATTAAAATGACTAATGCAAAAAAAATGCTTAAATGCTCTTTTATGTAAATATGTTTATCGCGCGGGAAGACAGCTGATGCATGCGCTGCGATTATTTGCACGGGAAAACAGCTGACGCATGCGCTGTGCTGGTTGGGATCGGAGAAGAATTGTAGTGTTGAGTTCTTCAAGGTCAGCCTACCTAGAATACAAATTTGTCTCACCATTCTTAGAAGTGCGTGAGGGCAGCCGTCGCATAAGTTCGTTTTATTGCTGGTACAAATGGTGTAAACCGGATAATTGATTTAATAAATATTTTTGGGAGTTTTAAAATTAAGTTCGAATGCCAAAACATGCCCACCGCCCCCCTACCGTCCAAAACAAGTTCACCGCCCTTCAGCATCCTCCCACCGCCCCCCGGGGGGTGGTACCGCCCCCGTTGAGAACCAATGCTTTGGGGAAAGGTTAACACTCTCAAAATGAATATTATTCCCAGATTCATTTATATTCTGAGAGGAATTCCAGTTTTTATATCTGGAAAATATTTTCAGAAAATAAATTCTTTGTTTAGAACATTTCTATGGGGATCTTCAATTCTGAGAATATCTTTACAGAAAATGCAATTATCAATTAATGAGGGAGGATTCGGTCATCCAAATCTGGAGCTATATCATCATGCTTTCTATTGTTAAGCATTAAATAGTAGAAGCCAACAAGTGTGTTAGTTTTCCAACTTGGGCAACTTTGGAATATACATACAGTATATAACACCTTTGGTCAGATGGACACTAATAGGATCGAAATATACTAAAACTCCAATATCTTTGAAAACAATTTTGTCAGTTAGAAAGCTATGGAACATAATGTCTAATAATAATTTTTAAAAAAGATTCTTTTTCCCATGCCAAACTGACTTGATGGGGAAACCCAACTTTAAAAATTGGGAAAAAGATGGTGATATGGAAAAATTGGACGGAAGTGTGGATATTGACTTTGAACCAACTGATATATGATGAAGATGAATTGTTAATGTAGTCTGTGTTAAGAGATAAATATCATCTATCAGATGTAACCCAATGGCAATATTTACAGTTACAACATTTGTTAACAACATTGTTTGGACAAGCAGCATTTTCACTTTCTGAGATACCTGAGATACCTTGTTAAATATTTTGAAACTAAAAAACCTATTAGTTTTTATAGATACTTGGCATCAATAAATCAATTTGATATGAAATGACTGGAATAAAGAATTAGAGGTTCCTATACTGCCTAGACAATGGGAGAGTGTTTTAACTTCTATAGCAAGATGGACCTCAAACTACGACTTATACAGCAGAAAATTATATTTGGAATTTATTAGACTCCATTTTGTATGTATAGGAAAGGACTGTCAACAACAGCATTTTGTTAGAGATGTAATAAGGACAATGCCTCTTTAAAGCATATGTTTCTACAATGTCCTACACTTACCAAATTTTGGGAGAAAGTAGTGGATTATATAAATATGATTGTGTGACAAAAGCTAAAAATTTCAGAGGATAATATTATCCACCTAGTACGTGGAACTTGACAAGCGGACAACGTAAATGGATTCTCCATGCCCTGAGCATTGCCCCATTTATTCAGTGGATTGAAGACCTGATTGCGCTTGCCACTTATGAGCAGATTGCCTACGGACATGGACTTTGCATGGACCAGTATCATGAAATATGGGACTCATGTATACAAAAGACAGTAGGTTGAAAAAACAACAACCCATGACAGTCATATAAATGTATTAGAAATAAATATGTTTATACTTGCATAATATTTGCATTAGATAAATATATATAGAATTAAAACTGTTTACTGTTATAATGATATATTATACTGTTTTGTTTTTTCTTTTTCCTGTTGTTTTTTTCCACTTTTTAAAAAACACTTGTGTGTGTTTTTCTTTGACAATGAATGTATTTCTATCATGATTATCTTTGTTCCTTTTTTCTTTTTCAGTCATTATTTTAAAAGCAAAAATAAATAAATAAATAAAATAAATAAAATAAATAAAATAAATAAAATAAATAAAATAAATAAAATAAATAAAATAAAATAAATAAATAAATAAATAAAATAGATAGATAGATAGATAGATAGATAGATAGATAGATAGATAGAGTAGGAAAAGAAGACATGGTCCTTATTCATGCACTACCTTCTTCCAGTTTGGTTTGGCAGGAACTGGCTTCCTCAGGCCAGGAGAAACCCTTCACTCAACTTTCAAGAGGCCCCTGGAACAAGGTGACAGGGAATTGGATGTGTAGTGGTTACTCTTCATCTGGAGGGAAGACAAAGGCCATGCCTGCTGCTCGCTCTACCTCTACTGCACCAGGACAATGCTGATCAACAAGCCTCCCTTTGTTGTCTTGCTCACTTTGGCTGTGCTTAGTTTGGTTTGCTAGTTTATTACTATGGTGTATCATCTTTTTCAGAGAAATCTTATGTGCCAGTTGAACTCCTAGAACTTCCTCTTTGTTGTGGGCCAAGCTGTCAGATTCAGCCGGCACAGCACAGAGAACGCTGCTGCTCAGTTTCACCACCCCTAGTCAATTTCACCACCCCAGGTGCAGGCAGCGAAAAAGGGGAAGTCAGGCAAACCGCAAGTTAATTGCCAACAGGTGGTGGCGATTAACTCCGGGAGGGAGCGGATACTTTGTATCACAGCCGGCTTCCCTCAAGCACCTCAGGCAAAACGAACCGCAGCGGCTCGGAAGTGCAGCGATCAGCGCGCAATTAAGAACTCCCGGCTTAGCCTGCAGAAGAAAAGCCCAGCGAACACAACAAACCCACAGACAAAGGACAGCAATCAGAGAGACAAAGAAACACGGCTGAATCTGCCATTCGGGCGAGGGGGAAATACCCTGGGCAACTCAGTAACCCAGGCAATGGGGAGAAGGGCGGGAAAGAAGGTGGTAACTCTGGGTCAAGGGGGGAACCCTATAAAACCTCTCTATGTAACCACGCCAAACCAACCCTGACTTTGTTTGTACCTACCTGCATTACACCCGAGTAAACTTCTTTTGCTGAACCTGTGTTTCGTGAGAGTTTCATTCGGCGCTGAATGTGGTAACTCTTACATAAAGCCAGGGTTCACCCTTGAGCACTACCCGGTACTCACCAAGGAGTGCTCACAATTTCGTTCGCAGAACAGTTGAGAGGTTTCGATCCGCTCAACCTCACCAAGGATGGCCAGTGACAGAGAGGGCATGAGCTCGTGGTGCGGCGAGGAGCCCAAGACTGAAGGCACAAAAGCAGGACTGGCCCAGAGCGAGATGCATGGGGAAGCAACCGAGATCGCACCGGAAGACACCAGGTGGTCGTTTGGTGTAGGTATGAGCCTCGACAGATCGACAGGATGGGGAGTCATGATGAGCCATGGCTTGGGATCCAAAAGCTGAGAGCTGGAAGAGAGGATGGCCCAAATGGAGACCAAATTCCAGCAGCAACTGACAGCCATCCAGACCATGCTGCAGACCATCCTTTGCTGTCCTGAGGCCCCAGGCAACGGAGGGGGTGGCCAAAGCCAGCACCGGTCCTGTGCCCCTGCCAGCTCTGAGGACGTGCCATGTAGGAGGGGCATTGGGAGACCAACGAGTGGCAGATGCGCTCCAGTTCCAGGGGATGAATAGCAAGTTCTCGGAGGACCCCGAGCAACTGCCATTTCCTCACACAGGTGAGGAACTTCATGAGGCAGAGCGGTCACCTCTTCTCCCACAACGGGGAGTGGGTCGCCTATGTGGCCAACCTACTGGAAGGACAAGTGGCCAGGTGGGTCATCCGCCTGTACAATGCCAATGCAGCAGAACTCAAGAATTTCCCGGAGTTTATGCAAGCACTCTGGGACTGGTTCGAGGATACGCTGAGCACCAGGTGGGCCAGGGATGAGATCCGATGGCTGTGACAGGGAGAGAAATTTGTGTACGCCCTGGAATTTCGGTGCATCGCTGAGAAGCTCACTGACTGGCTGGAGTCCCTGAAGATCAACTGCTTTCAGAACGGACTCCACCTGGAGATCCTGGAATGGGCACTCGGGCAGGATGACCTAACTACATCGAAGGATTGGATCTGGCTAGCCAGGGCGGCTGAGACTGCGTGGCAGTGGGTCAAGAGGCAGATGCGGCATCAGAAGCTGAGCAAGGTCAAGGCGGGTGAGGCAACCACGGAGGAGAGGCGAGGCAGGTGACAACGGAGCGCAGGGGACTAGGACCCCCAGAGGAAAGTGGGTCTCTGCTACTGGTGTGGGGGACAGGGCACCACATGGCACAGTGGCCATCCAAACAGGATGCCCCTCCACTCTGGGCAGAGGCTGGGACCCTGAAGACCCCAGGATGGTGTGCTCCAGACCAACCACACAAAGGAGTAGTGGCAGCCGCAGCAGAGCACGGCAGGACCAGCTGGTCCACCTCTGAGTCGGGATCTTCGGAGGAAGAAGCCAGGCCAGCGGGAAATGAGTGGCGCCTGCACTTAATGACATCCCAGTGCGGGCAGAGGGACCAAGACGTGAAGACCCGATGATAAGCGAGGACTGCCCTCCCATGTGGGTAGAGGTCCATATCCTTGGAGTAAGGTTAGGGGCTGAGGCAAACCTGCAGGCACTACTGGACTCTGGGTGCACCCATTACCTAATACACCTGGAGCTGGTATTGGGACTGGGTCTCCAGGTGTGGAGGCTTAGGGAGCCCATAGCCTTCAGCCAACTGGACGGCTCACTTGCAGGGGGGGACCGGCTCAATATTACACTGAGCCGGTCAAAATTACGATCGGGAGCCATCACAAGGAGCTGCGATTTGTGGTGGTCCCTGTCGCCGACTACGCGCTGGTGCTCAGACTGGCCTGGCTTAGATGACGGAACCCTCACGTCAACTGGGCGTCAGAGGCACTGCAGTTCAGGGATGCAGAGGAGAGGACAAAGGGGAACCGGAGGCTGCGGCAGGTGGTGATGAGGAAAGAGGCGACACCAGAGCAGCAACCGGCGGTGGAGGCTGGCAGTGAATGAGCGGCGGTGGGAGCGAAGGCAGTAGTGGCGGCGACCCCAATGATGGCAGAGATAGTGGCGATGCTGGCGGCATGCAGTCCTGAGGTGGCGGCGACCCAGGTGATGGCGGCAGCAGCAGGGTCCATGCATGTGGAAGTGGAGAAGCAAGAAAGCACCGGGAGCATCTCGCACCACTACTGCGACCTAGCGGTGGTGTTTGGCGAGGTGGAGTTGGATCAGCTACCATCTCACTGACCCAGTGACTGCACGATAGAGTTGGAGCCCAGTCCAAGTTACCCAAACCCAAGATGTACTCCCTGTCGGGGAAGGAGATGGCCACCTTAAGGGAGTTCATGGATAAAAACCTGGAGCGGGAATTCATCCAGCCGGCAAAATCCCCACTGGTAGCCCAGGTGCTGTTCTGTGAAAAGAAGGATGGCTCACTAAGAGTATGTGTGGACTACAGGGGGCTGAACGCCATAAGCACAGAGTACAACTACCCCCTTCCCCTGACGAAGGATCTATTATCCCATCTGTCCAAGGGGAAGGTGTTCACGAAGCTGGACTTGTGAGAGGCATACTTCAGGGTCCGGATATGCAAGGGTGAGTGGAAAACTGCCTTCAATTGCCCACTTGGCAGTTTCCAGTTTCGTGTGATGCTGTTTGGGTTAAAAGGGGCCCCAGGGGTGTTCATGCAACTAATCAACAAAGTGCTGCATGATCTTCTCTACCAGGACATCTTGGTCTACCTGGACGACATCCTGATCTACTCTGAGACCCTGACCGAGGATGTGAAGCTAATGCAGGCTGCAATCCAAAGACTGCTAAAGGCGCAATTGTACGCCAAGCTTTCCAAGTGTGAGTTCCACTGGGAGCAGCTGGACTATCTAGGATACTGGATATCCAGCTGGGGCATGGAAATGGACCCGGCGAAAGTGGGGGACATACTGGGGTGGGAAGCACCGCCGACCCGGAGGCAGCTCCAAAGCTTCTGAGGGTTTGCTAACTTCTACCGGCAGTTCATCCCGAACTTCGCCTAAATCGCCCTCCCGTTGACAGACTTATTAAAGACTCGGGGTAACAGGAAGCCCCCAAAATCCAGCATGGCCCTCACATGGACCCTGGAGTGCCAGGAGGCATTTAGGGACCTAAAGCAGAGGTTCACCATGGAACCCATCCTGCGCCACCCCGACCAGGATCGGCATTTCATGATCCAGGTGGATGCCTCAGACGTAGTGACGGGAGCAGTCCTCCTACAGCCAGGACTGGAGGGAACCCTCCACTTGTGCACGTACGCATCAAGGAAATTCAGTGAGATAGAGCACTGGTGGATGGTTTGGGAGAAGGAGGTATTTGCCATAAAGTGGGCCCTGTCTACCTGGAGACATCTACTGGAGGGGGCGAGCCAGCCATTCGAGGTATGGACAGACGAAAAGAACCTGGAGGCCCTTAGGACCCCACAGAAACTTTCACCCAAGCAAGTGCACTGGTTGCAATACTTTGCCTGGTTCAACTTCGAACTTAAATGTATACCAGGGAAGAACTTCCTAGCGGACAGGCTATCCTGCATGCCACAACACGCCAGCCAACAGGAAGAGATCAGCCATCCCTGCGACCTGGCTGACTGTGAAAGCTGTGACTCACAGCCAAACAGGAGGGCGGGGGAGTGACGTGGAGCTCAAGCGGACTTTCATAGAAGCCAGTGAGAAAGACTCTTGGGTGGTGGCAAATAAAGACTTGCTAATGGGGCATGGGGGCTTATGGTGGCGCGAGGGAAAGATTTATGTACCAGAAGGGTGCCAGAGGGAGGTAATGGAGAGGGCCCATGACAATAAAAATGCGGGCCATTATGGCTTCGTAAAAACCCTCCACTTACTACGGAGGCAATTCTGGTGGCCGACCCTCCGGAAGGACGTGGAGGCATACACAGCAGGCTGCCCAACTTGCGTGATGGCCAAGGGGAGCAAGGGGAAGCCCCGGGGATTCCTCCAGCCCGTGGCGACCCCAGACACCCCCTGGCAGGAAATTGCAATGGACTTCATTGTGGAGTTGCCCGAAAGCAAGGAGAAGATGCCCATTTGGGTGGTGACGGACTTGTTTTCTAAGCAAGTGCACTTTGTGGCATGCTGGCGGGTCCCCACGGCAGAGAGACTGGCACGGATGCTCGTGCAACACATGTACCAATTGGATGGAGCCCTCTGTTGAATCGTGAGCGATCGGGGTGGGAACTTTATTGCAAACCTCTGGTGGGAGTTCCTGAAGCAGGTGGGGACCCAGCAAGCCCTGTCGTCGGGGGCGCATCCGCAAACGGACGGGGCCATGGAGCGCCTTAATGGGGGACTGGAACAATACTTAAGGTGCTATGTAGGCTACCAGCAGGACAATTGGGCAGAGCTGCTGCCATTCGCGGAGGTAGCCTATAATAATGCAGTCCACAAGAGCACTGGATTTACCCTATTTAAGGTGGCTACCGGCCAGGAGTTCGTAGCCATGCCAGAGTTGCCCCTACCAGTGTCCCAGATAGACTCCTTAGATGACTGGTTCGGCCAAATAGACACCACGTGGCGGGCAGCCCAAATGTCACTGGAGGGAGCCAGAGCAGACTACAAAAAATATGTGGACCGCAAGTGGCTCCCCGAATGGGAGTGGAAGGTGGAAGACAAGGAATACCTATCCACCAAGAACCTGAAGACGCATCAAGCGTCTAAGAAACTTAGCCTGAAGTTTGTGGAGCCGTTGCGCATCAAAGAAATAATAAAGCCCATAACCGTCAGGCTGGAGCTCCCCAAAGCACTAGGGAACGTCCACCCAGTCTTTCATTGCAGCCTGCTGAAGCCGCATCGACCTTCTGACGACTGGCATAGGGACGAGTCAACCCTGGCACCTATCATGGTTGACGGGAACAACACTTTGAAGTAAAGCAGAGTTTGGATGCCAGGAGGCACAGGAGGCCAGATCCAGCTGCTGGTGCAGTGGAAACACTTCCTGAAAGCATACAGCGAGTGGGTAAGCAAAACCCACATCAGGGCACCAGAACTGGTCAGAGACTTTTACAACTGGCACCCTGGTAAACCAAAGTAGGGGGGAGATCTCTCTTCAAGGGGGCAGTATGTCAGATTCAGCCGGCACAGCATAGCGAATGCCACTGCTCAGTTTCACCACCCTAGTCAATTCCACCACCCCAGGCGAAGGCAGCAGAAAAGGGGAAGTCGGGCGAACCGCAAGTTAATTGCCAACAGGTGGTGGCGATTAACTCTGGGTGGGAGCGGATACTTTGTATCACAGCCGGCTTCCCTCAAGCACCTCAGGCAAAACGAACCGCAGCGGCTCGGAAGTGCAGCGATCAGCGCGCAATTAAGAACTCCCGGCTTAGCCTGCAGAAGAAAAGCCCAACGAACACAACAAACCCACAGACAAAGGACAGCAATCAGAGAGACAAAGAAATACGTCTGAATCTGCCATTCAGGCGAGGGGGAAATACCCTGGGCAACTCAGTAACCTAGGCAATGGGGAGAAGGGCAGGAAAGAAGGGGCTAACTCTGGGTCAAGGGGGGAACCCTATAAAACCTCTCTATGTAACCACACCAAACCAACCCTGGCTTTTTTTCTATCTACCTGCATTACACCCGAGTAAACTTCTTTTGCTGAACCTGTGTTTCATGAGACTTTCATTTGGTGCCGAATGTGGTAACTCTTACACAGGCCAGGTAAATGTCAAAGAAGTGGCATTATGTGATTTGTGATGGAAAATGCAGTATAATGCTGATTAAATGAAAATTATACTGCATCAAAGTTGCTTTTGATTTATTATGGGAAAAAAGGGAAGAGGACAGCAATTCTCTTAATTAAAACTTTGTAGGGCTGGATCTTCCTATTGGTTTTCTGGGCATGAAAAGAACAAAAGTTGGTTGGTATCTTTGTTGAAACATCACACAACACCACACTGGGTCTTGCCAATTCCAGTCTATTTGGGGAAACCAATTATTCTATGTGCCCAAGGGCATCTGAACTGGCCTAAAAAAAACTGCCAACTGATATGAGGGGGCCATAGCCCTGCTGAAAGGAGTATTTACTCATCCATGGAAACGAGAAAGCAGAAGGCATGTAGCAAGCCATGATGTGGGTGCTTTGTTTTGTTTTAAATTTTAAGATACATTGTTATGCAATATGAATGCTTTTTTCAACATGGAAATCTGATTTCTGCCATTTGATGGTGTGCTGCCAAATTTGGGTGGCTCAATTATGGGGGTTCTGGGAACTCCAAATTCAAGAGGAGAGGACACTTGTGACACAAAGATTTCCCATTCCTGCTATAGAGGATCCAGGGTGGTGAACTTTAAGAAATCTCTATGCATACCATAAGTACATGAAGCCTGAGAAGGAAAAGCAAAAGAATTGGAATTATTCCCAAGGATGATTCACCAGTTATAACAGGGTAGTTGCCACTGGCTTATATGGCAAATACCATTTAAAATGGGCCCAGAGAGATGAAAAGTAAATGGGTAGAGGGAGATATGGTTCAGGAAAACAGGCTGCTATTAAGGTTAGATGTGTGGCAACATGTTAGTTACTTTTAGACTCTCTTCTAGTTCCAAAAGCCTGAGTGGGTCCCCAAAGCAGTGGCTGCATAGTGCCAGATCAGAACCTAGGACAACAACAGCTATCCAGCATTTGTGAAAGCCTGGCTTGTATCATAGGTTGGACCTGGTTGCTTGAGGCGTGGAGAATAAATAAGTCCTCACTAGGTTTTTCTCCCCTTCATGGATCACTGCCTTGTCGTGGCGAAGGGGCTTGCGTAACTCAGTGAAGCCATGAGCTATACCGTGTAGGGCCACCCATGACAGAGAATTCTGACAAAATGTGGCCCACTGGAGAAGGAAATGGCAACCCACTCCAGTATCCTTGCCAAGAAAACCCCATGGACAATGTCAAAAGGCTAAAAGATATGACGCCGGAAGATGAGCCCCTCAGGTCGGAAGGTGTCCAATATGCTACTGGGGAAGAGCGGAGGGCAATTCCAAGTAGCTCTAGAAAGAGTGAAGCAGCTGGGCCAAAGGCGAAAGGACGTTCAGCTGTGGATGTCTCTGGAAGCGAAAAGAAGGTCCGATGCTGTAAAGAACAATATTGTATAAGAACCTGGAATGTAAGATCTATGAACCAACTCAAGCTGGATGTGGTCAAACATGAGATGACCAGATTGAACGTCGACATCTTGGGAATCAGTGAATTGAAATGGACGGGAATGGGTGAATTTAATTCAGGTGACCATTATATCTACTACTGTGGCCAAGAAACCCTTAGAAGAAATGGAGCAGCACTCATAGTCAATAAGAGAGTGGGAAAGGCAGTAATGGGGTACAACCTCAAAAACGACAGAATGATCTCAGTGCGTATCCAAGGCAAACCATTCAATATCACAGTCATCCAAGTCTATGCCCCAACCACTGATGCTGAAGAAGCTGAAGTTGACCGCTTCTATGAAGACCTACAACACCTTCTCGAACTAGCACCAAAAAAAGATGTCCTTTTCATCATAGGAGATTGGAATGCTAAAGTAGGAAGTCAAGGAGTAATCGGAATAACAGGCAAGTTTGGCCTTGGAGTACAAAATGAAGCAGGGCAAAGGCTAATAGAGTTCTGTCAAGAGAACAAGCTAGTCATAGCAAACACTCTTTTCCAACAACACAAGAGATGACTCTACACATGGACATCACCAGATGGTCAATACCGAAACCAGATTGATTATATACTTTGCAGCCAAAGATGGAGAAGCTCTATACAGACAGCAAAAACAAGACCAAGAGCTGACTGTGGCTCAGATCATGAACTTCTTACTGCAAAATTTAGGCTTAAATTGAAGAATGTAGGGAAAACCACTAGACCACTCAGGTATGACTTAGATCATATTCCTTGTGAGTACACAGTGAAGGTGATGAATAGATTTAGAGGATTAGATTTGGTAGACAGAGTGCCTGAAGAACTATGGATGGAGGTCCGTAACATTGTACAGGAGGCAGCAACTAAAACCATCCCAAAGAAAAAGAAATGCAAGAAAGCAAAATGGCTGTCTAATGAGGCTTTACAAATAGCTGTGGAAAGAAGGAATGCGAAAAGCAAGGGTGAAAGGGAAAGATATAAGCAACTGAATGCAGATTTCCAGAGAATAGCAAGGAGAGATAAGAAGGCCTTCTTAAATGAACAATGCAAAGAAATTGAGGAAAACAATAGAATGGGGAAGACTAGAGATCTCTACAAGAAAATTGGAGATATGAAAGGAACGTTTAGTGCAAAGATGGGCATGATAAAGGACAAAAAAGGCAGGGACCTAACAGAAGCAGAAGAGATTAAGAAGAGGTGGCAAGAATACACAGAAGAACTATACAAGAAAGATCTTAATGTCCCTGATGTCCACACTGGTGTGGTCACTGACCTTGAGCCAGGCATCCTAGAGAGTGACGTCAAGTGGGCCTTAGGAAGCATTGCTAACAACAAAGCTAGTGGAGATGACAGCATTCCAGCTGAGTTATTTAAAATACTAAAAGACGATGGTGTTAAAGTGCTGCACTCAATATGCCAGCAAGTTTGGAAAATGCAACAGTGGCCACGGGATTGGAAAAGGTCAGTTTATGTTCCAATTCCAAAGAAGGGCAATGCCAAAGAATGCTCAAACTATCGCACAATTGCACTCATTTCACATGCTAGCAAGGTTATGCTCAAAATCCTACAAGCTAGGCTTCAGCAATACATGAACTGAGAACTACCGGATGTACAAGCTGGGTTTCGAAGAGGCAGAGGAACTAGAGATCAAATTGCCAACATTCGCTGGATCATGGAGAAAGCACGAGAGTTCCAGAAAAATATCTACTTCTGCTTCATTGACTATGCAAAAGCCTTTGATTGTGTGGATCACAACAAACTGTGGCAAATTCTTAAAGAGATGGGAGTACCAGACCATCTTACCTGTCTCCTGAGAAATCTGTATGCGGGCCAAGAAGCAACAGTTAGAACCAGTCATGGAACAACTGATTGGTTCAAAATAGGGAAAGGTGAACGACAAGGCTGTATACTGTCACCCTGCTTATTTAACCTATATGCAGAGTACATCATGAGAAATGCCAGGCTAGAAGAATCACAAGCCGGAATTAAGATTGCAGGGAGAATCATCAACAACCTCAGATATGCGGACGATACCACCCTAATGGCAGAAAGTGAAGAAGAACTAAAGAGCCTCTTGATGAGGGTGAAAGAGGAGAGTGCAAAAGCTGGCTTGAAACTCAACATTAAAAAAACTAAGATCATGGCATCTGGACCCATCAATTCCTGGCAAATAGAAGGGGTAGAAATGGAAGCAGTAACAGATTTCATTTATTTGGGCTCCAAGATCACCGCAGACGGAGACTGCAGCCATGAAATTAAAAGACGCTTGCTCCTTGGGAGGAAAGCTATGGCAAACCTAGATAGCATATTAAAAAGCAGAGACGTCTCCTTGCCGACAAAGATCCGCATAGTCAAAGCTATGGTTTTTCCAGTAGTAATGTATGGCTGTGAGAGCTGGACCATAAAGAAGGCTGAGCGCCGAAGAATTGATGCCTTTGAACTGTGGTGCTGGAGAAGACTCTTGAGAGTCCCCTGGACTGCTAGGAGGTCAAACCAGTCAATCTTAAAGGAAATCAACCCTGATTGCTCATTGGAAGGATCGATAATGAAGCTCAAGCTCAGATACTTTGGTCACCTAATGCGAAGAGAGATCTCTTTGGAGAAGACCCTGATGCTGGGAAAGATTGAAGGCAAAAGGAGAAGAGGACGGCAGAGGGTGAGATGGTTAGATAGCATCACTGAAGCAATGAGCATGAAACTGAGCAAACTCAGGGAGGCAGTGAAGGACAGGAAGGCCTGGCGCAATATGGTTCATGGGGTCACGAAGAGTCGGACATGACTTAACGACTAAACAACAACAACAAGGTTTTTCTACCAGCAGTAGGCATGACTTATGAAAGATTTTCTCTCCTTTTCAGATGGCCCCGATGTAATGCTATGTGAGAATGACCTTGGGAGAAAGGAGGAAGAGCCACAGCCTAGACAACTGTCATGCAAAAGCTATCTCATTCCACAGAAGGAAAAGAGGCGTGGGAAGAGACTCCCAAGGGACCCTCCCTAGCTCTCTGGGATGTAAAGGCAAGGGAGGGGGGAAGCACCTTCAGACTTGGAAGATTCTGCTGCTGTAACCTTACAATAAAGGCAGAGTTAGCACTGATGGTTTGGGCTTCTTGTCTGGACTACCTTGAAGAGCTGACATCCCCCCAGAATCTTCCAGTTTTGAATATGTGCATTTGAATCACTCCAAAGTCCTGTTCATTCAGAAGTATTAGCTTTCTGTATGGTTGGAGCTGTGGCAATCTAGGATTAAAGATCCTAACTTGCATGAGGATAGCTTAAGTATGCTTCGGGTAAATTTGGGCCTTGGTTGTGCTTGTCACATACTGGTCAAAATGTGCTCAAGTTGATTGGTATTGTCTTAACATTAGCTTGGAATACTGACAACTAAGGGTAGTAACGCATCATTAAAAAGCATTATGTGAAAGCTGTGATGGACAGCAGACATCAAAATCTATGGACCCATCTGGTAACAACCATGGCATGCAGAAGATTGTGACTTGGAATGTAAGAGTAAACAGTAAAGAGCACAAGTTGACACATGCAATGAAATAGACAAAATGGAAACTTGTGCATGAACACATATATGGGAGCAAAGAAGTAGGTTTAATTATAAGTGGAAGAGTGAAATGCATGTCAGAAAATATGAATTGATGTTAACTGGGCTGAAGGTTGATATGGGTACGTATGAAAGTAGGAAGTAGGAATCCATAGCTGATGATAGGTTGGATGTAATGCCTGTCAGATTCAGTGGGCATGGCCCGATACGGCGAAGGCACCGCTCAGCTTCGCCTAAGTCAATTTCGCCGCCCAGGGGCAAGCGGAGAAAAAGGGAAGTGAAACCGCAAGCGGACGCTCTGATGATTGGCAACAGGTGGCGGCACTTAACTCAAAACCGCAAGCGGATACTTTGTATCAGTGCGGCTCCCCTCGGGCGCTGCAGACAAAGGAGAGCGCAGAGGCTCGGAAGGGAAGCGATCAATGAACGATCGGGAACTCCCGGCTTTGCGTGCAAACAGGGAAGCCCAACAAAGGCAACAACAGCACAACCCTTAGACTGCAATCAGAAAGACAAAAGCACCGGACTGAATCTGCCATTTGGCCGAGGGGGGATTACTGTGGGTAACCTGTAACTAAGCAATGGGTAAAGCGCGGGAATGGGGAAGCTATAAAATACCATGTAAGCTATGCCAAGCCAACCCTGGCTTTGTCTGTACTTACTTACGTTACGCTTGAGTAAACTTCTTTGCTGAACACACGTGTCACGAGAGTTTCTCTGAGACAAATGGGGTAAACCTTACAATGCCCAAGTGAATGGTGATAATAGAGTAATTAGAGATGAAGTTTGGGGGAAACATGCAATGTTTGGAGTGCATACTATTGGGAGAAAAATATTCTGCTAGGTGACATCAATACATGGGTAGGAATGAGATGACACTACAGAAAAAGTGACTGAGCCACTTGGAGATCTAAAACAAACACGAATGGTAGTTGTCAGATGAGTACCTGCTTGGAAGCAGTCTGCTTGTTTCAAATATATGGTTTAAGAATAAATGCATTAATGCATACATAAAGCTAAAGAAAGAATCTAAATGTAAAAGCATGATTAATTTGATTAGTTATGATGAAACACTCTGAGAAACTTAATGAAGGAGACAAGGGTGATGAGAAGTTCTGAATGTAGGCAGACCATTTTTTTTCATAGCATCAAGAGGGACCTTTGGAAAAATGGACATGGAAGAAGAAAAGTGAAAGAAATTAGGGTGAAAGTAGAATTACTGCAGTAAAAGAAAGTATGAGTACACAATGAAAAAGAAGGTAGATTAACTTCCCAAAAGAAATAAAAAAGTGGAAGTGTGTGAGAAGCATACTGTGTGAAAGGATGCTTGGTGGAATGAAGTGAAAGACATCACAGGAAGTCAGACCACACCCGGAACAGCGACTCTGGTTCTGGTTGCCACAAAACAGGAAGGAGGCTGAGGAATTGGAAAGAGTGCAGAGAAGAGTAGCAGAGATGGTGAGGGGCTTGAAGGCTAAATCCCATGAAAAGCAGTTCAAGGAACTGGGTATATTTAGCCCAAAGAAGAGAGGGCTAAGGGAAGACATGATAGGGGTCTCTCAATATCTGAAGTGCTGCATAGGGAAAAATGTGTGGATTTGTTCTCCATAATGGGCAAGGCACTGAGAAGAGCTAGTGGGTGGAAGCTTTCCAGAGAAAGATTCAGACTTGAAATTACGAGTAATTTCCTGATTGTGAGAGCTACAAAGCAGTGAAACAGTCTCCTATAATCATGGGTGCTCCATCATTGAGAGTTTTCAAAGATTGGACCACCATTTGTGTGGGATGGTGGGAGAATTTCTCTCCTGGGCAGAGAGTTGGGATAGAATACCTCCATCCCTGTCATTCTGTGATTCTTTGAGGCTGTGGATGGCAAACAGATGCATATAAAAGAGTGTTGAAAAAAAGTGAGGATGAGAGAAATGTATAGAAATTTATAATTGTAAAAGAGAGATAGAAAATAAGAATGTAGTTCAAGACAGCAAGAAATGGGTAAGATTAACAGATGGAGAGAAACTGTAATTTGGTTGGAAATAAAGTATTTGGAAGTGGGAGAAATGTGCCAAATGAACCTCCAACAAAATGAACGAACGAATGAATGAATGAATGAATGAATGAATGAACGAACGAACGAATGAATGAATGAATGAATGAATGAAATTACTGATAAAAGGATGACATGTTTTAGGGTGAAAATGAAGTGGGGGAATGCTGAAATTATCATTTTAGAGATGTGGAAAGTAAGATGTCAGAGAGTTGAATTGTCAGCCCTACAAGGGAGGCCAGACTAAGAACCCAGTGCCATGTAAGTTAGGACTACTTTGATTGCATCAGCTTTAGGAACAGAATCCTGCAAGTCTGAATGTGCTTCCCCCCTCCCTCCCTTTATCTTCAGATTTGAACTTCAGAGTGTTAATCATTTTCCCCATTTTCCCCATAGCTGCTATACAGCTTCTAGTATGGAACAGGTGTAATAGTATTTAAAGACCATTCCTTCCCACTGTCTATGGTGCAACTTAGGGTTTAAATTTGGGTAATGCACCCTAGATGCCTCTATACTGTCTTCCTTTGTTGTATCGATAAGCTGATCAGTTCCACAGATAAACTGATTTGTGGAACTTTCCTTGATTCTTTCAGGTCATTTATTTATTTATCAAATTTATATGGCTGCTCCTCTCAGACAAGGTGACTCTGGGTGGTGTACAATAAAATCAACAATTAAAACAAAATATAAAAAACAGTTAAAACAATTAAATAATTAACATGAGTAAAAACAAGATTGCAAGGGAATTAAATTAAGATGTTATACATGGTGCAACCAATGTGTGGGCTCTCTGCTGCCAGGGGTTCCCCAGGCCTCATGAAAAAAACACATTTTGAGAGCTTTCTGAAAAGCTGTAAGGGTTGGGGCTAATCTCACATCAGGGGGGATGATGTTCCAGAGGGTGGGCGCATAGCAGAAAAAGCTCGTCTCCTGGTCCCATCAGATGGAACTCCCTCACAGACGGGACCTGCAACATGCCTCTCCTGCTGGACCTGATGGGATGGGTAGATGTAATCAGGGAGAGGCGGTCCCTCAGATAACTTGGCTCCATGCCATGTAGGGCTCTAAAGATCAAAAACCAGCACCTTGAATTGCACCTGGAAGCAAACTGGCAACCAATGCAGCTCATGGTGTAGAGATGTAACATCTGTTGTCCCAGGAGCATACATAACTGCACATGCCACTGCATTGTGTACCAGCTGAAGCTTCCGGGTACTCTTCAAGGACAGCCCCATGTACAGTGTGTTATAGTACCCCATTCAGGAGATGACCAAGATGTGAGTAACTGTGAACAGAGCCACACGATCCAGGCACAAATGCAACTGGCACACAACATGAAGTTACGCACCTACTCCTCGAGCAACTCTTGACTAACTGTGTCTTCTCAGGTAAGGCAATAAACAGTGGTACAAGAGTGAGGATGAATTTAGAAGATGTTCTAAGTCACAGGTGGGGAATTTATCTCAATTGCTGAGGCTCTCTGTCTGTATTTCCCGTAGCTCTTCACTTTAAAGATCCATAGTTATAAACTCTGTTTTGTCTTCAACACTGCTATCTCCAGTTTTAGATCTTCTTCAGGATTCTTTCTCAGCTTTCTATATTGTATTCCTTGGATTCAGCCACTGTCTGCAGCACAATATCTTGGGATCCATGTTTGGTAGAATCTCTGAATAAGCTCCAGTGAATTAAGAATGTGGCAAACTTAGTTCAGAAATAAAATAGGCTCAATAAATTAAAATCAAACAAGACAATGATATACAAAGTCCTCTGGCAGAACAGAGGAGACCCTATCAGGACAGGCTAGGGGACAACACAGAACTAAATGCAGGACATGCAGCAGAAGCTCAGTTAGAAACGTTGCTTTTCATTGCAGCCTTCAGCTGCTCGTATCCTGCGCAGAAACTGGCTGGAAAAGATGCTGGCTTCAGAAATCTCTTTCAGATCTAAATCCTTTCTCTGCTTTGATCAGGGTGATGACCTGGAGTGCAGTCTGGACTGTGCTTACAAAACCTTCTGTTTCTTTACTCCCCCCACCCCCGCCTGCCCACCAGCCCCAAGAAAGCAAATCCTAATTGTTGTTTTCTGTGGGCAGTTCTATCAGGTTCTACTGATAGACCTTTTCTGTCAGAGTTTGTCTCCATTAATGGAGTGGAGGGGGGAAAACCCACCTGAAAGGGGAAAGTAGTAGAACCCATCAGTATCACTTGGTTTTTAAAGGAAAGGTCCAGGGTTTCTCCAGTGCACCGCAAGGGCAGAAGGGGGCAGGCAGCCTGGCAACCAGAGAGTCGTGGCTATGGGAGGCAGTGCCTAGTGACTGGAGGAGTGTTCCCAGCACAGTGCACTGAAGTCAGTTGCCTCCAGTAAAATTAAACATGGCAGGCACCACTTGTGCTGGAAGAAGTCAGAAAACTCAACTGGATGTAACAAGAAGAGGTTACCTTCGTGGTCGACTGGGTTGGGTTGAGGATCCCATGCATTACTGCTCTCAAGAAAGAATGAGTAAGATGGCCTTGATCCAGAACAAACAGGACATGTGGAAGAGCCCTTAGCAACCCTCAGTTGCCTGGCAACAAGCATGCAGAGTAGCTAATTAGGTTTGCATCCCAGGAGACAGTATGGCAATATATGTTAAGGAAGAGATAAGGACAGCACAATTTTATCTGGATCTTTGGCTGCTTCTCATCCAGTATCCCCATCTAGTGCATGCAGATATAAAGAGAGAAAGATCTTCCTTAGGAGTTCTTTTCAGCGATTGCTGAGTAAGACACAGGTTGCAGTGGGAGAGAAGGAGATGGTTGTCTGCAAAATCATGGTATGGTTTTCACAAATTTCTTGAGATGCTTATTTGTCTGTTACTTGATCTCTGTAGAACAGTGTGCCCATTCAGCAGCCAGAAAGAGAATGACCAGCGCAGGCATTCATGCAAGCCAAGTCCTGGCAGCTGGCTTGCTTTCCTTGAAGCAGGAGCAAGTTTCCATCCATTAGGGACCCCTTTTCTTCAGTGGTGGTGGTACAGAGAGAGAGCAGAAGTGGCAGGACGTATTTTTAATAATTTGTGCAACTCATTTTTCTTTTCTCTCTATTATATATATAGAGAGTGTGTGTGTAAGGGGGAAGGAAGAAAAATTAAAACATCTTGAAAATATGGCAAGTGGAGTATGTTCAAAATTAATGGTTGTTCAAAATTACATTGAACTTCTAGAGCTGTTAATGAAGCATTTGTGAAATTTTGCTTTCTTCTTTTAAGAAAGCATCTTCTCTCCTTCCTTCAGGTGGTCGCTGAACCACAAAACGTTTGCATACCTGAAACCTTCAGAGAGGCTCCAGGTAAGCCCCCTTGGCTGTGCTTCCTTTCCACAAAGCTCCTATGAGAAGGTTTAAAGTACAAATGTTCGCACTATGCAACCCAGCTCTCTTTTTAGAGCAAACTAAAATACACACACCAGACACTTCGTTTCAAGTGTGACTGCATGTTCTTATCACATTGCTTAACAGGGAATCACTTGCAAGAGGAGCGTGAAGAACAGCTGAGGAGGCAGCAGGGCCCTTCGTAGCCCATGTCGGGTGGTGGGGAGAGCAGAGAGCCTGCTGGGGCTTCCCTGTGGTGGGACCACATGCAGAAGCTGTGCGGGGTGTTTGTAAGTATCTATAGAGGGAGTGAGTAACACTGCAGCAGCACAGCCCCCAGAGACCTCCCCCTTTCCAAAGGCTTCAACCAGCTCAGAGAAGGTGCAGGGAGGGGAGAGCTAGCCGGGCAGTTCACAGGCACATGGTTCTCCTTTCTTAACAGGCGGTGGCCCCATCCTCCTCCCTATAGCTCTCTGGACTTCTGAATCCAAATGTCAGTGGTTTGCCTCCAACCCTGATCCCCTGGACTGTCATCATTTTTTTTCCTGAAAATATTAACACTTCAGAAACATTTTATGTGCCAAAGATTTAAAATGTTAAACATTGTCCTAAAACGATTTCCTATTTTGTTGTGTACTTGTATCTTGCAGAAGAGTTTGTGAAGGGCAAAGAAAGACCCCCCTGTTTTTGTGGCTTACTGAAGTGTTGGCAGTAGTGCTCTCTCTGCTCTTGGCTGCTGGTGTTCCTGGCAGAGGGAATGCCAGGGTGGCTGAGGAATGGCACAGTGCAGGGAGCATGTTGGCCTCTGTGCACACAGCATGAGGCTCCGGCTTCTCCATTTTGTTTTTGCTTCTCCATGGGCTGCAACCCTAATTTCACTGAACCACAGAGTAGAAGGGAGCTCCTGAGGCCACTGGGACCAGCATTCTGCTTTGTGTCCTCTCCCTGCAGGGAGAACATTTAGCATCACTGACAGATCTGCTGTCCAAGACCAGAGAAGGTCAAGGGGAATCTAGCAGGCTGATGGGGTGAAGAGTGAGAGAAAGCACAGCTCTAATTTTGCCTTAAATGGTTCATTTAAAACAAGGACCTTTCATTATTTACTATCATTGACACCAATACTACTTTAAGGTAAGCCTGCAATGAAAATGTTTCCTTTTTTTCCTACTTCTTAGAGCAACTCTTGCCTTCCGTCTCTTTTTCTTGGCAAGTGACTTGAGTGGGATGGCAAAGTTGTCCCCAGAGAGAGTCCTGTCTGGGTCTGGAGGAAACATCAAACTGTAGTGTGAACCAGAAAGAATGAGTAAGCTGACAACAAAGTAGAATTTGTCAACTGACACTTTTCCAAATTGGGATTTGTTGCTTAAAAATTGAACAGTAGTTTGTTTTATGGAATGCATTCAGTTGTAGAAAAAGGCACAATTAGACGGACAACAACGTGGCTTTTGTGTGGGCCCAGGATCTTCTGGAAGGGGAACTGTGCAAGGCCAGTGGAATAAAAGGAGCCACATCAAAACATGCAGAGTTTCAAGGCACCCCTCTTGAGCAGAATTCTTCACCCCTGGCCAGGAGAAAGTGCTTCTAATTCAAAAAGCATCAAAGAGAATCTCAGAAAGGAAAAGCCTAATGTAATTCCCCTCCAGCCCCCCAACAATTCCTCTCTCTGCAGAGGAATTGCAGAGCAGGGTGTTGCATATTTTTCTCTCATCACCAAGAAAGGTCCCCTGCTGGGTGCAGTTAAGACCATCAGTTCACAGCATCAGTCCAGGAAGGCTCCAGAAAGGCCCAGGAGCTACTAAATTCAGATCCAAGCTTCGTTGGCACAGGCGTCCATTTTCAGATCCCTTTCCTAACCACTTGTAAAAGTTCAGTCAAGCTCTCATCCTGACAACATGGTTGGATCTTTGAAAAACCACATTGGAGATATTCAAGACCAGGACAGAAATGCAGATGGAAAACTTCCCTCTCCTCTGTAAACATATATACTGTGTGGCAACAGAGCAGTGGCTCCTCCTACACAGAAGTGTGGTTTTCAGCCAGCGAGATCGATGATGCTCAGGAAAGCACACAGAGGCCCAATTGCTAAAAGGAAGTGCACTGAGTCTAGTTCCAGTGGCACTGAATACCAGTGGCAGAAAAGCAACAGCAGAGAGCAAGGCCATTCAGTTCTGCAGCCATGCCTAAACCTAGTTTCCTCTTGCTCTAGGGCTCCACATGAGCAAGAAGCTTTGGTGGCCCCATTTTGTGGGGAGTAAATGGGCAGCTTGTATGGGAGTAAAGCGCACAGGCCTGAGCTGGAAAAATGACATGGGCTTGGTACAACTTCTGTATGTTTCTACGTTTAGGGAAGATTCTATGTTTATGTTTCCTTTGCTGAAGTGGGAATTCAGCAGAGCCCCTCTACTCAAGCTAATCAAGATCCCTCCTACATGAAAACAGCAAACCCTGAACAGTTGGTTAGTTGAATATGTAAAGATATTTTAGATCATAATATTCTATTTTGGGAGAAATGAGGAGCATTGCATTTCACTCCTCTGTGTAAACCAGTAGCAAATGAAGCCAAATATTACAGCCATTCTTAAGTATATTATTTCTGATAGTCATGTTATTTATTAAAGTTTATGTTATGTTGGACCACATGGAAAAAGAAAAGAAAGAAAAGAAAGAGAAAGAAAGAAGGAAAGAAAGAAAAAAGAGAGAGAAAGGAAAGGAAAGGAAAGGAAAGGAAAGGAAAGGAAAGGAAAGGAAAGGAAAGGAAAGGAAAGGAAAGGAAAGGAAAGGAAAGGAAGGTGCAGATGATCCAAGAGAAAGAGGATGGTGAAAGATCTCATGGTGGTAATGTTCTCACCAATATGTCCTGTCAAAGGCAAGAGCCCAACAAAGGAAAATAAAAATTTAAAGTGAACTTTTCATTGCAAGATTGGTGCAAACAAGAGAGGTTTAGATTTTTCAGAGAGGAAAGCCTGCTGTTCAGAGGTGGGATTCATCTCACAAAGGGAAGAAAGTACATATTTGAGAGGTGGCTGGCTCACTGATCAGGAGGGCTTTAAACGAGAGTGCTGGGCATCAGTGAGACCACACCTGGAGTCCTGGGCCCCACATTTCCAGCTGGATATTGACAGGCTAGAATGGGTCCAAAGGAAGGCGACAAAGATGATTCAGGGATTTCAGGATATGTCTTAGGAGGATAAGCTGAATGAACATGGGATGCTCAGTCTGGAGAAAAAAAACATGATATTAGTGTTCAAGTACATAAAAGAGGGCTATAGGGATATCTATCTATCTATCTATCTATCTATCTATCTATCTATCTATCTATCTATCTATCTATCTATCTATATCGGGATCAGGAACTATTTTCCATTGCTACAAAACTAGAATCCAAAATAATGGGTGGAAATGGCAGCTATCTAGATCTAAGAGCGGCTGGATAGCGTTAAAACACCGCCTTTGATGCAGGAGACTGGGGTTCAAATCCCGGCTGGTACCTACCTTACCAGTAGGGTTCCTTGGGCAAAGACCCCCTAACACTTCACCTGCCCACCTCAATATATGAGAGTGACATGAACTAAGAGAGTCATGCTGGCTTGGACGTCGGCCAGATTAACAAGGTCCACATCAGATGTTGGGGAACCAGGACAATCTGATGTTAAGTGGGCTACTGGAACAAACCATACATGGATGAGACAAGAGAACTTGGAATTGATGGAATGCTACTACAACAGCAGACCTAATGAGAGGGGATATATGAAATGTATGAGGGAGCTATGGATTGACAGAAGGCCTACATCCACACTAACTGAGAAACAACTAGTTACCCAGCGCTTCAACATAGTGAAGAGGAAGCTGCTCTCACAACTTGAGATAGACCAACTCCACATTACAACCCGGACTCAAGCAGACCTAGAAGAACAAGCAGATGTGCAGCCAACACCTGAAGCTGGAATGTCACTGCCACCCCTTCCATTACAGAGCACAGCAGCTGATATGAGGCATACGATCATGGGTAAACTAGCTACAGTCAACCCTCAAGTCCAATTACCAAGAAGTACCATCAGATAGTATGCTAGAAGATGCCAACAGAGCCCTCCAGACAATCCCTACTACCACCATAACTGAAACCAATGAATTGGTATATGCTACAGCCGCTGTAATCCTGGAAATGCTTGGCTACACGATCAAGAAGAACAGCAGTACATACCCACCCTGGAAAATGAGATTGGAGGCTAAGATCAAGGCAACTCGGAGAGAAGTCAGTCAGCTGGTGGAACTACAGAAGCGTGTGGAGATTAGGGATAAGACTCGGCTACTGAAAAAATATATGGGCCTGACTCCATCTGAAGCCCTAGAGACTGCTAAACAAAGGCTCACAGCACTGGCTGCCAGGCTAAGGAGATACACTAGAGAAGCAGAGGCCAAGAAGATAAATGCCCTATTTTCCAAAGAACCATCCAAGGTGTACTCCCAACTGCAGTGCAACCACACAGTAACAGCAGAGCCACCAGCAGCGGAAACTGAACAGTACTGGAAGAACATATGGGAGAAAGAGAAGACACATAACACCAGTGCAAAGTGGCTGCAGGACCTGAAAGCAGACCACAGCAATCTCCCAGAACAAGAGCCAGTCATTATCACAGTAGCAGACATCCAACAGCGGGTCAAGAACATGAAAAGCTGGACAGCACCTGGCCCGGATATGATCCACACCTACTGGCTAAAGAAACTAATAGCAGTGCATGAACGCCTAGCAGCACAGATGAACCAACTGCTAGCAGCAGGCTCCCACCCAGACTGGCTAACACAAGGAAGGACATCATGATCATGAAAGACCCTCACAAAGGAACAGCACCATCCAACTACCGGCCAATAACCTGCCTCCCCACAACATGGAAAGTTCTATCAGGCATCCTAACTGCCAGGCTACAAGACCATATGGGCCAGTACATGAGCACAGCTCAGAAGGGCATTGGGAACAACACCAGAGGCTCAAAACACCAGTTACTCATAGATAGAGCAGTCGCCCGAGACTCAAGGTCTAGGCAAACCAATCTGAGCACAGCTTGGATTGACTACAGGAAAACCTATGACTCAATGCCACACACATGGATCTGTGAATGCCTGGCAGTATACAAAGTCAACAGGACACTAAGGACCTTCCTCAAGAACTCAATGGGACTGTGGAAGACAACACTGGAAGTCAACTCAAGACAGCTCACCCAAGTGGCCATCAAGTGCGGCATATACCAAGGTGATACACTGTCCCCATTGCTGTTCTGCATAGGCTTAAACCCCCTCAGCCAGATAATCACAAGGTCTGGATATGGGTACAAGTTCAGGAGTGGAATCACCATCAGCCACCTCCTCTACATGGATGACATCAAGCTGTATGCTAAGAGTGAACAAGACATCAACTCACTGATCCACCTGACACGGATCTACAGTGAGGACATTGGGATGTCATTCGGACTGGAGAACTGTGGCAGGATGATAGTAAAGAGAGGGGAAAGTAGTTAAGACCGATGGAGTGGAACTACCAGTGGGCCACATAGCAGACATAGAGACCAGCTATAAATACCTTGGTGTCCCACAGTCACATGGAAACCATGAGGAGGAGGCTAGGAAGACAGCAACATCCCAGTGTCACCAAAGAATAAGACATATCCTGAAGAGTCAGCTCAATGGGAAGAGCAAGATCCATGCCATCAACATGTATGCCCTGCCAGTCATCAGATACCCTGCCAGTATAGTGAGCTGGCCAAAGGAAGACATGGAGGCTGCCAATGTGAAGACCCGGAAGCTTCTCACAATGTACGGAGGTTTCCACCCCAAGTCCAACACCCAGAGACTGTACACCAGCCGCAAAGAGGGTGGGCGGGGTCTGATGAGTGTCAAAGCCACTGTCCTGGATGAAAACTGGAGCATCCAGGAGTACATCACTAAGATGGCACCCAAAGATGAGCTGCTGAGAGAATGCCTCAGGCAGCAGCAGACATGGGAGGAAGTTCAAGCAGAGGAAATACCATGGCAAGACAAGCCTCTGCATGGGATGTACCATCAACAGATAGCTGAGGTGGCTGACACTGAGAAATCCTATCAGTGGCTGGAAACTGTCCAGGCTGGACTAAAAGACAGCACGGAAGCACTCATCATAGCAGCACAAGAACAGGCACTAAGCACCAGATCCATGAAGCAGACATCTACTGCACTAGACAGGACCCAAGTGCAGATTGTGCAAAGAGTCCTCAGGGACATTCCAACACAGAGTGGCAGGGTGTAAGATGCAGGCAGGAACAGCATACACTGAATGGCACAACCAAGTAGCTGGCATTATGTACAGGAACATCTGTACAGCGTATGAGCTAGACCCCCCCCAAGTCCAGATGGGAGATTCCACAGAAGGTTGTGGAGAGTAACAGGGCTAAGATCCTGTGGGACTTCCAGATCCAGACGGACAGGCAGGTACTGGCCAATCAACCAGACATCGTGGTAGTAGACAAAGACCAGAAGACAGTGATAGTGATAGTTGTAGCAGTGCCAAGTGATAGCAACATCAGGAAGAAGGAGCATGAGAAGCTGGAGAAGTACCAGGGCCTGAAGGAGGAAATAGAGAGGATGTGGAAAGTAAAGGCCAAAGTGGTCCCAGTGGTGGTAGGAGCACTCAGGGCCGTGACTCCTAAGCTGGGAGAGTGGCTCCAACAGATCCCAGGAACAACATCAGAGCTCTCTGTGCAGAAGAGTGCAGTGCTAGGAATAGCTAAGATACTGCACAGAACCCTCAAACTCCCAGGCCTCTGGTAGAGGACCCGAGATTGAGGAAGACACATACCACCCGTAGGGGTGAGAGGGGAATTTTTTATATTGGGATCAGGAACTATTTTCCATTGCTACAAAACTAGAATCCAAAATAATGGGTGGAAATGGCAGCTATCTAGATTTTGTTTAAATATAAGGAAAAACTTCCTGACATTCAGATTTGTACAACAGTAGAACTGTTGTTGGTTCTCCTTCTCTAGAGGTTCTTAAAATGAGGCTGGTCACCCAGCACTGAAGAACGTTTCAACTGTTTTTCCTGCATATCGCACAGGGTCGGACTAGATGATCGTTGTGATCCCTTCCAATGGCACAATTGTATGATTTTATGGTCTAATGCATCAAAAGGACTTAGTTGTAGTTCTCTATTCTTCCTATATCCTATAATCCTTTTGCTGGTGAAGCCCTTAGCTTGAAACTATAAACCTTGAATTTCTATAAAGTCTTTATTGTTTTTCAGATAGTTGATAATGTCATTTCTACCCTACTCATTCTTCAGGGAAGTTGGAGGATATGAGCCAGGCTTGGGAGAGCTATAATTAAGCTTTTCTTGTATGGCTGATTCACAAAGCCTTCTTGGAGAGCTGCAGGCATCGCTCTTGGCATCACACAGAAATCTTCTCATCTGTCTAGATCCAGCTATGTCTGGTCTTCCTTCAAGTTCAGTTCCAGGAATGACCTCTTTACAAAACAGGAGTTCATGCTTTGGAAAAAAGATGAGTGCTGGTGGACTTAATTATACACATCACTGACATTCTCCAGACATGAGGTCAATGAAAGATACTTCTCCCACACTGATGCTTCAGTTGGAGAGGAGAGAATTGCATGTATGCATCCCATGTGTTCACAATAACAAGATAAATCTACTGTGTCTGGAAGAGACAGTCATCCCTTGTTTGGTCCATTTTTATTTTGGTGTCTTTGAGAAAAAGGTGTTCTTATTCTGCAGGAGCAGAAAGCTGAGTGCACCACTGGACCTGACAGTACAGCAGGAAGGCTTCTTTCCAGGTTAACAGCTGGCAGCCTTGGCAGTTTCAGCATGGAGACCCAGATGTTGCCTGTATCTGAGTGAAAGAGATGCAGGTTTGCTCAAAAATCCTGGTTTTCACCAACAACATTGAACATCTTTCCACCCAGGACAGCATCTGTATTGGTCTTTAACCTTCCTTTTTAATGTTTTTCAAAGTAGTCTTATGGTCCACACGGTGGCAGAAATAGGACAGAAAATGTTCAGGTTGCCATTTACTTTATAAAAAAGAATGGTTTCCTTACACATTGTACTAGTATGCTATAATGTATTCTATTTATTTTAATGGAAGACATTTAGAGGGAACATCACAGAATTGGAAGACGCCATTTAGGATGTTTGGTGTCAGTGAGAACCCAAATTAAAATGCCCCAAGAGGTGGGGATGCTTCATTTTACAGGAATTGGCTGAGGCAGGAACAACTAAATGATGAGTCACTTCTGTTCCACAAACCTTAATCATAGAGCTACCAGACCATAGCTTAGGAGCCTTTTCTAAATTCAGAGTGCAGCTCTGGCAGATATTTATTTAGTTCTTAGATTTATCCCATCCTTTCCTGCAGGAGCTTAAGGCAGCAGACATAGCACTCTGTCCTCCAATTTCTCCCTTCAAGGTAGGCTAGGCAAAGAGAAAGCGGCTGGCCTCCAGAAGCCCCCAGAAGTCTCTACGGTTGTGGCAGACCTGAACCTACATCTCTCCAGACCCAGTCCAACCCTGTAACCCATAGACCATAATAGTTCATCAATGCAAATATACTAACCTCTTATCACTTAACCTGGTTCTTGAATTAACCCATCTTCTGTATTTGCAAGAAAGACATAAATCAAACCATAAATCTAGCAAGGTGGATGTATACAATGCATCAAGCCACAATAAAACACATCTTTATTTGGTCAATGACCAGCAAATAGCCAAGATCCAGAGTACCAAGAGTAAAATTTTGTGAAAATAGAGCTGCTGACAAACTCCTTATGTGAGTTGTGGGAAGGCAGCAATGAACGCCATCCTGTAGGCAGGATGGGAAGCCATCCAGCTTTGGAATTGTGGCCAGGGCACTGCCACATCTTTTGGCAGCCAGTCCTTCCCTGGACCTCTGGCTCAGGCTTTGGAGCCCTCCTCTAAGAACAGCCCACTCCTCCCATTTTCTGCCCCCCAAACTAAGAGCAGTCAAGCTGCATCTTTTTAATCAGGACTGTAATTCTTAATTTTATTTATTTATTTATTTATTTAATTTAATTTAATTTAATTTATTATTAAATTTATATGCCACTCATCTCCCCCAGAATTTCTTATTCATTTCTATTTGTTTTTTTAAAATTGCCATGTTGTCTTCTGTATTTTAATTATTTAATAGAGTAAAAAGATGGAGTATCAACCAATCATTCAAACAATCACACACTACACCTCCTTCCCCCAGCTGGATTGCCTCACGCTTCCTAGGCTGTCCTAGGTATAAACAAGATGCATCATGGGCTCAAGCTGAGTCATCTGGAGGAGTTGTGTGATCCATGTGGAGGGAAGTATCATAGTCCCTTTCTCTGGATCATGTTGTTTACTCATTGATTCAAACTTCTATTTCCAAACTACAGTGGAACCTCGAGTTACAAATTTAATCCATTCCGTGGCTCTGGTTGCAACTCGAATTGGTCGCAACACAAGGCAAATTTTCCCATAAGGTTCAATGTAATTACCGTTAATCCGTTCCGGCGTCCACGGACCACGCGTCAGGGGCGGAAAAACGGCTGCGGACCACGTGGAACAGGCGGAAAAACGGCCGCAGACCACGTGGAACAGGCGGAAAAATGGCCGCGGACCATGTGGAACGGGCGGAAAAAATGGCCTTGGACCACATGGCATGGGCGGAAAAATGGCCACGGACCACGTGGAACGGGTGGAAAATGGCCACAGACCACGTGGAACGGCAGAAAATGGCCGTGGATCCGGTTTGTAAGTTGAGGCGAGTTTGCAAGTCGAGGTAAATTTTTGGGGCCGGAGCTGATCGTATCTCGAAAAATTCGTAAGTAGGGGCGTTCGTAACTGTACCTTGAACAACTAGATGGCTACTGTGCCTATTAATCACTCTTGGGCAGAAGCCTTCAGGAGCATAGAAGACCTCTAGATATGTGATGGAATGGAATTATGAAGGCCAAGCTCAGGGAGACAAACATTTTCTTAGCTCACCAGAACCGCGTGGGAGGATCAAGAGGATGAGACTGGGACCTCCCTGAGGAATTCACACTGTTGTGGCTGGAGGACTTTGGGAACTGGGGTTTGAGTCTGGGAAGATTCTTGCTAGAGGTTGTAGCTAATAAACATAGCTGGACTGAATTAGCATTGTCTCTTGGAGTTCCTTGGGCTAGGCCTGACAAGATATGGCATCAACCATTACTTTTGGAGCCTCCAGATACCCCTCCCCCAATAATCCGACCAAGCACAGAAATAGGCCAACCTTCAGGCTTACGCTATGGTGTTAAGGGAGGCAAAGCACCGTCACTTACCTTCCCTTACTGCTATCATTCAGCAGCCTTGTTTAGGGTGACTAAATCCCTTTTAGGGAGAAGTCAACCTCAAGATCTCTTCTTGGTTGCTCTGACCTCCTCAGGGGCAGATTTTTTGGTGGTGATTAAGCCACCGTCTGGCCATATTATTTGGCACTCCTTTTGGCCAGTGATCTATGAGGAAATGGACTTTCCCCTATCAACTGCAGGCTTGACACTTGCCCCTCCTGGCTCCTGCAATCTAGGAGATTGTCAGTGATGCCTTCTGGGAGGGGGAACTGCTGCCAGTCTCAGAAGAGGCTGTAGTCTGCCTCCTTATGAAGAGGCTGTCTCTTGATTCAGTGGTTTTGGATAAGGAGCACATGGTCTCCAACCGTCCCTTTCTGGGGAAGGTTGATGAGATAGTGGTGGCAAAACAGCTATGTAGCACCCTAAATGATGCACATTATCCGGACACTTTTCAGTCAGGGTTTGAGCCAGGGTATGAGACTGAGACTGAGACAGCATGGCTCTCATTGATAGCCTCTATTAGGACATGGATGAGGGGAGTGTGCCTCTCCTGGCCCTCTTATATTCCTCAGTGTTTTTGATATCATTAATGTGGGATGTGGTGGCGCAGCGGCTTAATGACGCTGAAAGTTGGTGGCCAGAAATGGTCGACACTTCAGCGGTTCGAGCCCAGCCTTCGTGTAGCAGAGTGAGCTCCTGCTTCCTCCCCCAGTTCCTGTCAACCCAACAATTCGAAAACTTACATGAGTAGATAAATGGGTACTCTCACTCTGGTGGGAGGAAAAATGCTGGCGGCGCCTTGCAAAAGGAGCCGGGAGCAGTTGCCGGTAGTGCGGAAGCAATGGAAACCCTGCCTCCTGCGCTTGCCAGCTGGGTTCTGCTCTAGGAAGGAGGCACTGGCAAACCACTTCTGAAACACCTTGCCTTGAAAACTGCAAAGGACTCATCCAAAAGCAGTCACTGCAGAGTCGGTAACGACTGAGTGCAGATTAAAAAATAAATAAATTAGGACATGGATGAGGGGAGTGTGCCTCTCCTCGTCCTCTTATATTCCTCAGTGTCTTTTGATATCATTAACCATGGTATCCTCTTGGACCACCTGCTGAGGTTGGGGATTGGAGGCACTGTCTTCCTCAGGAGGTGGTTTCAGTCAGTAGAGGTGAGAAAGAACTGGACCAACTGGATTCACAGAGGGGCTGTTTTTCAGTAGCAGTGCCAGGTTTCTGGAAGAGTCTCCGTGTGGAGATCAGGCTGGCCCTCTCTCTGACTGTATTCAGAAAGATGCTGAAAACAGAATTGCTCCAGAGGAGGTACCAGTTCAATTGGGCCATCTCTGTTTTTTGTTTTAGTTGTTCTATTCTTGATTTGTTAATTTAATTGTTATATCGTTTTGATTTTATGCTGATTTTATTCTTACCATGGATGTTTTAAACTGTTTTTTTTTAATGTTATTGTAATATAATGTATGAAGATGGAGGAATGCGACACAAAGGCCCAGCCCTGTCAAGAACTGCCCTTCTACTCTGGAGCTTCAGAATAGATTCCAAGGCCTCACCATTGATACTGTTTCTGGGACCCTGGAAGAACAGCATCTGCCCCAAGCCTCGGGCTGAGGAAGACCCTAGAGGACCTGCAAGGGAAGGGTTCCTGCCTTGGCCTGGAAGAGGGAAAGCAACAGTTGCTTAGGGTTGGAAATTCTTTACTGAGTAAAGTCATGGAAAAAGAGGCTAGCACCATGGTGACCTGCAAGGTCTGTGCTATGTTTGTAATGCTATGTTTGCATTCCTGCCTGAGGAGGACTCCAATTATACCTGCACCAAGTGCAAACTGATCAGATTGCTGGAGGAGAAAGTGGAGGGTGAAACAACTACCAGGAAAAATGGAGTCCTAGAGGAGGAGGGATGGCAGCATGTCACCTGAAGGGCAAAAAACAAAAAAACAAAAAAAAAATGAGAAGACTATCTCTGCCACTGGAGCTTAACAATCAATTTCATACCCTCCCGCTGGAAGAAGACATGTAGACATCTGGAGAAGGGTCTTCATCAAGTGTTCCAGTAACAGGAAAAAAAGAAGCTGAGACTGTCACAGAGAAGAGGAGTCTGCTGGGTGTCCCGAAGAGGAAAAAGTGTGTGGTGGTGATTGATAATTCATTTCCCAGAGGAACAGAATCCGCAATCTGCAGACCAGACAAGCTATCAAGGGAAGTATGTTGTCTCCCAAGTGCAAAGATCAAAGATGTGGCAGAGAGGCTTACCCAACTAATCAAGCCCACTGATTATTATCCCTTTCTCCTCTTTCATGTTGGGACAAACAATACAACAAAAAAGAGCCTGAAAAAAATATGAGGACTATGAGGAGCTAGGCAGGAAAGCAAAAGAGTTAGGAGCACAGTTAATATTTTCATCTGTACTTCCAATGGATGGTCAACATCCAATGAGGGAATGGAGGATTTCAGAGGTAAGCAGCTGGCTCGAGGGATGGTGCTGTCAAAAAAACTTTGGATTTCTGGACCATGGTCTACGCTACCTATAAAGTGGGCTTCTGGCAAGAGACAGGCTCCACCTCGCAAGGACTGGGAAGAATGTGTTTGGAAGACATCTCACTCGGGTCACCCTAAGGGCTTTAAACTAAATCTGGAGGGTGACGGAGGCCAATTTCTAGGACCAAATCCAAAGCATAAGCCCCAAGACAACAAATCTGACAACAAGGAAGGGGCATACAAGTAGGAGAACAGGAGCATCTCCAAAACAGGAGATGCAGAAAGCAAATGCAAGGTTAGGATTAGGATTAAAGGTTTCAGATGCCTGTACACTAATGCTCAAAGTATGGGGAACAAACAGGGAGAATTTGAAGTCCATTACATGAGGGCAGGTATGATACTGTCGGTATTACCGAAACTTGGTGGGATGGAACCCATGACTGGAATATACTACTAGAAGGATATAATTTGTCAAAAGAAACAGAGCCAGCAAAAGAGGAGGAGGAGTTGCATTGTATGTAACGAATTACTACACCTGTACACCTGTACATGATACCAAGGATGAAACCCTTCTTGCAAGTATTTGGGTGAATACCCAACCAAGCATAGGAAATAGATGAACTTTTTGTAAATCAGTTAGTTGAGGTGTCCAGGAAACACACTACTGTAGTCCAAGAAAAGATTGGACAACCATTTGTCCAAGATGGTCTGAGGACTCCTGCCTTGAGTAGGGGGTTGGACTAGAAGACCTCCAAGGTCCCTTCCAAACCTATGATTCTGTGATCCTATGATTCTAAGGATTGCATGATAAAATGGGCTAAAAATTTTGGACTTCCAGGGATAGTAATGGCAGACTGAAGATGGCTCCACTTTTGTGGAGCCGATGACCACAGCGAAGAGGAACCAGTAAATGGATCGGCTCCTTGGAACCCCTCTCCAGATTAAGGAGAGGACAAGGATCACCCACAAGTTTGCTCCATACAGAAGCTCCTTGCAAGAGATTGTAAAATAGCGATCTCCAGCAGGTCTCAGAATTCTGGGAGCCGGGGGAAAAATATCATGCCTAAGCCGTGGTTCGGCGCCTTTCAAAGAAACACTGGGTTTGCCTACTTCCTCTCTTAATTACTTTAAGAAGCTGCTTTTTACTGATTTCTTAGAAATTAAGAACCTTCCAAAGGGCAAGTTTTAGTACACAGGGAAAATCTCCTTCTACCCTGGATGAAAGAAGCTCCATGTAAGTGTAAGGATTAAAAAGAAAAGATTTACTCTTTGGAAAACAGCAAAAGGGAGACTAGATTGTGGATTTTGGAAAGTTAAGGGGCTAGATGGACTTGAAAGAATATTTCCTGTGGATTGTTTAAAAATTTATGAAAGAATATATGAAGTTTCTGAAATAAATTGCAAGAAATCCTTCTGTGGGAAAGTTTTGTTGACTGAAAAATAAACATGATAAGAGGGGACTTGAAGGTTGTCTAGTGGGAACCAGAGAGAACAATTACAATTAAAGGAGAAGACACCCATTAATACAATTCAATTGACTATCGAAGAAATTAAGCTGTTTGGGAACAATGTACTCAGAAATTACTTACAAGATTGTCTGAGGGTAGGACAAGAAGCAATGGGTGGAAGCTCATCAGAGGGAGATCCAACCTGGAAATAAGGAGGAATCTCCTGACAGTGAGAACGATTAAGCAGTGGAACAGCCTGCCTCTCAGAGTTGTGGGTGCTCCATCGCTGGAGGTTTTCAAGAAAAAATTGGACAACCATTTGTCCAAGATGGTCTGAGGACTCCTGCCTTGGGTAGGGGGCTGGACTAGAAGACCTCCAAGGTCCAAACTTATGATTCTATGACTTCCAAAGCTCTTTAAGCCCACTGACAAATTTCTCTTTTTGCCAAACCACATGGGAACAAATGGCACAGCCACAGCCTTGAAGATACTGTAAAGAACTAAGAAGGAACTAGGAGTATAAATTGTGTTTTCCTCACTCAGTCCAATAAAAAGATGTGGCCAGGAAGAGAGAAAAGAATACTGGATGGGAAATATCTACCCACACAGATGATCCCAATGGGAAAGCTCTTGATTCTTTGATTGTGGGGCCTATTTCCAAGATGAGACTCTCAGCAAGAGATGGACTATAAACTGAATCCTGTGTGGGAGAAGAAAGGTGACAAAGTAGTGTGACACCCAGTATTGGGGACAGGACTGGAAGTGATGGGGAGGGTGTGGAGGCACCCAGTAACGAGCATACAATTGCAGAAAGAAATAGGACAAATCACATGACCCAAGGATTCCATTCTTACTATATAGACGCGTGAAATACAAGATACAGGCAGGAAGAACTAGAAATCTTAATTCAGGAAGGCTAATATGATTTAATAAGCAGTACTCCCAGCAAGATGGAGTGGCAGAGGATTTAAAATTGACTGGCTGCAGAGATAGTCCACATTTAACTCTGCCTTCCCCTGAACAGAGGCGCCTTGTAAACTGAAAGTCTTCCTGGGGCTGCAGCTCCTGACTGAAAAGCAAGTAGAGGCTGCGGCCAAGAGGGCCTTTGCACAGTTTGCATGCCAGTTACAGCTATTTCTGAAACAGGAGGCTTTGTTTATGGCCAGCCATAAACACATGTTCACTTCGTTCACCCTCCATGTTTCCACCCGGAAGTGTTTCCCTTGAAGTCCCTGCAAAATTTTAGCTGATTCAGCATGTGGCATGTAGTATCATTACTGCAGGACCTGCACTAGCTGTCAGTTAGGTCCTGGGTGCACATCAAGGTGCTGATTGTATCTTCACAGTCCTACACGGCTCAGGGCCTAGATTTCTCTGTGACAGTCTTCTCTGGGTTGAATCTATCTCCCCATCTGAGATCAGGGAGAGAAGGCTTGCTGAGGGTCCCACCCTGAAGGAAATGCTAACTACAAGGGTTGTTGAACTTTCTTGGTGATAGCCATCTTCTTTGGAAAAGCCGACCCCTGGATGTTTGGACCTTGCTCCTTACTGCGTTTTTGAAGAGCTACAAAAACATGGCTGTTCAGGACCACATCTGGGGACAAGTGAAGTCCATATTAATTCCCAGTGGTGGTGATTTTGATTGGTTCTTATTAACTGTTGTTTGTTAACAATTGTTAATTAATCATTAATTAATTGTCCCTGTTATTTTATGATTTTAAACTTATTCTGTATCAGTCTTGTAAGCAACTCAGAGTTTTTGGAAATGGTGCAGGTCATAAACTGAAGTAAATAAATAAGAAATGTCTCTTCTGAGAGTTGGGAAGGTGCACTTATTAACTTTATAATTCTACCAATAGTCTGACTGCTTTGGAATCTATCAGTTACAACTGTCACCAGTACTACTATATTACATATGCCACACTCTATGTCAGCAAGATAACTGGGGAAAAATCTACCTGATTTCTAGTCCCATCCTATCTCTAACCCCTATTAAAAACTCAGAAAGATGTCTTTAAGTGCAAAACAGGCAGATCTCTCTCCCTCTCAGAATTAACCAATAAACATTAGCTTTGGCACGTTCTTCATAGCAGGACTGGATCAAGAGCTCCTGCCTCTTTGCTCGAGCCAAGAATTACTTGGTTTCTGAGTGGTGTGCTGAGGCTGTCCCCCAAAAGCAGCTGAGTGGAGCCAGCAGAAGGAAATTGGTGGCAGGACACCAGCTAAGTGAGGAAATTCCCTCAGTTCAGAAAGCATTGATACCTTTGTCCTTCTGGGCTGATATTTGCGCAGCAGGTCCTGTCCTGGTGGAGACTCAGCAGTTTTGGAGAAACTCTTGATTGTGAGAAGTGTTCCAGTAGAAAGTATAGGGAGACTTTCCAGTCTGCCAGGGCTCTCAGTGGGCCCCTCCTTCATCTGTACCAGAAGGGAGCAGTCTTGCCGAAAAACACTGAATTGGGTCTAGCTACTCCTTCAGCAAGGACCTTTCGGATCTGTCTTTCATATATTTTAAACTAGGCAAAGCAGGGAGCATCTCCTGCTCAGTGTATGCATGAAAGCAACAGGGGAATTTTAACTTCTTCTTGATGCAAAAGCTGGGAGAGAGTGGCTGCAGCAGCCTTGGTGGCTGAGCACAGGTGGCCGGGAGTGGCTGACGACCATGGAAGTCCCGTTGCCAGCCAGATGGAAGGGGAAAGCTGCTGGGACCCACACAAGCAAGAGTTGGAGGGAAGCAGAAGCCAACCCTAACTTACTATGATTCCGATTATTATTTTAGATTATATCCCTGGGCACAAAAGGGAGAGAGGGAAGCAACAGCTTCAGGAGAGCAGTGATTTCCGTCCTTTAACCTCAGCATGCCCGAAACAATTTTCTCCTCTTTCGGCTGCCTTTCTCCCTGTAGCTGTGCAGAGGACAGTGGGTGTGCTGTGACAGGAAGCTATGCCAGAGGCAAAGGGAGATGGTGTGGAAAAGCTCTGCCCACACTTCATCCTAAGGGCAGCAGCTATATGGCTGTCTGACTCAGCAGGACCCCCTTCTGTCCTGCTCCCCGTCAGAAACTCATCATCCTCTTTGAGACCCAGAGAGGCCTTGGCTGGCTCCCCAGGTCAAATGTCCACAAGCTAGAACAAGCCCTCTCTGCTTACTGCAGGCCTTCCCTGCACACATTTCATCTGTTTCTGGCTGGGTCTACCTTCAGGCTATTGCCCAGGATAATTGGCAGGAGAGGATAAGTAAGGCAGGCCTCTTTCCAGGAGAGCCACGGGGGGCCGGGGAGGTGGGAACTTGCTGAAGGGGGAGGCTGGCGAATTACAAACTAGCAGAGAGAGGAGGGGAAAAATCCATTTTTAAAGATAACCTGGAGGCAAATATAATATTTATACTTGCAGCTCCCTCATAAACCCCCAAACGTGTCTAATGAGATGGAATTGCAAAATGGTTGTGTCCTATTTGGTGGTTTCTCAGCAGTCAACACAGAGCTTGAATTTTCAGCTCTTTAAGTGCTGCAGGCAAAACTCCTGCAAGGCACATGGGGGACCCAGCAGTCCCCGAGGGATTCAGGCATGGAAATGCCAGGCCAGGAAAACAGACGAAAAGAGCTGGCAGGGCAATTCATCTGGGGGAGGATGCCTCATGCGCCTCAGTTAATCCCAATGTCAGGATCACCAAAGGGCTGGGTTGGATGGTGCCCCTGAGGTGACTCCCTCCTTGAGGCAGGAACCTAGGTTGGAGTGGTCAGCCCCTGCTGGACCCAGAGCTACCTGCAAAGTAACGGGCTCCACTAAGACTGTTGGAAGCTGCATCTCCTTCCTGAAATTCCTCTGCCTGCCCCAGGACCTAGCACTGCCTGGAGTCTCCTGTTCCTCAGGTGCAGAGGGTAATGGCACAAGGATCAAGCCGCAGTCCATACTGCTCTGGTGAGGCTACCTGGCGGCTGCTTCGGGCACACCCAAATCATGTCTCTCTCAAGCAGGGTCTCCCCAAGCTGGTGCTGGGCACCCCGAGCCTCAATCCCACAAGCACCCAGGAGGCCCAGGAAGAAAAGGGGCACCCTTGGCTTGTCACTGGGGCCTCAGCACGCAGGTATTGCTGAATGTCTGGGATAGGAATTCAAGTTTTATTATTGATTGATTGATTGATTGAAAATTTTACATAAAGTAAAAGACAAATCTAAAGAAGAAGATAGAAAAGAAAGAAAAAAGAAGAAAGAAAAAAGTGCAAGAAAAGGAAAAAGAAAGGAAATTAACATTATGGAATATAATGACTTCCGACCTTCTCTTCAACAGATACTGGCAAACCCATTGTCTCTCCTCCCTCTTGTCTCTTCCAGAAATCCCTTCAACCCCATATTAAATTCTCATTTTTTTCAATCATTAAATCTGTAAGTCATCATTTCACTTTTTGTTCTTTTAGCAAAAAGTCCATAAAAGATTTCTTGTCTTTTAAAAAAGCACTTCTTGTTTTCTCCCTGACCAAACAGGTCAGTTTTACCATTTCTGCTAGTTCTGCCATTTGTATGATCCATTCTTCCATTGTGGGAATTTCAATACTCTTCCATCCTTGTGCATATAATCATCTTGCTGCCACAGGATTTCAAGTTTCATTGTGCACCTCTGCACCGGAGATTAATTTTATCTACGCTGGCTAAGTCCCTGGGTGTGTTTTGTGCAACGTGAAGCTTCTTTAGACCAGAGTTTCCTCAAAATTAGGAGCAGATCAATATCACCTTGTGAACTACCCAGATCCTACGTGGTCCTTTCTCTTTCTTTTCAAATGACTTTCAGTTCTTGGAGCACCTTATTTATTTATTTATTTATTTATTTATTTATTTATTTAATATACTTCTATGCCACTCTAGTCAAAACAAACAAACAAACAAACAAAAAACCCAGAATGAAACTAGTCACACAAAAATAAAAATGCAGCATGCTGCAGGAATGCAAAGAAAATAAAAAGATGGTAATATCAGATCAAATCAGGAGAAGAAGCACTTTCAAAAGACCATATAAAATACAAGAGGAATTTTTACATTCTCTTTTTTTCTTTTAATAAATTGATTTTATTTATTACTTGTGAAATTGTCTCCAAAGGAGTGTGTGTGTGTGTGTGTGTGAGAGAGAGAGACAGAGAGACAGAGAGAGACAGAGAGAGAGAGAGAGAGATGTCCCTCATCACACTCCTCATATTACAGACCTAGGAAGTGGTGTTATAGAACTTATTTCATCTGAACTGTTGTTTTCCCTTTGTGCTTGCCAGTGAGGCATGCAGGCTCTGCTCTTACTCTTTCTCTGACATGCTGGGATTAAGTGGGAGAGTGCCAGGCAAAGGCATGCCCCCGGAAAATAGGCACTGGCAGTGGCAGGTCCCAGCACTACTCCAAGGCAGGAGGGGAAGGCCAGGAGGCATCTCCTCAGGGGGTTTCTGGGAGAGGAAGTTTGAGACCCCCAAGCTGTCATCCCAGGGGTTCAGTCCTGTTGCTGTGACCATGAGGAAACATGGAGTTGTTTTTAAGCCAATTATGGATCCAGGCATGTCATCCGGCCTATATCCGGTTTATTAATAAAAATGTTACTTTGTCAGATACTTTGCTGAAATCAAGATATGTTATGTCTATTGTACCCCCACAATTTACTAAAGAAATTATCTGATGAAATGATTTTTTTTAAATGGACTACCAAATAAGATTTGTTTCTGAAAAATTCATCTGGACTTCTAGGAATCACGGTGTCTTTTTCAAGGTGCTTATAGATTTGCCATTTTATAATCTCTTCTAGAATCTGCCTGCATATCAACATCAGTATGGTATGTAGCTTCCCGATCCTCCTTTTCTTCTCTTTTGGCAACTACTGTAGTTATAAGGTCAATACCGGCATTCAAATGGCAATTGAAAGCCCTCCTTCAAAACACTCCTGGGAAGCAAAGCAGTATCCTGCTTCTAAATGGAGAAAGGTTGGAGCTGCTGGTACAGAAGTCATCGTTTGGAACACGGATTAGCTAACATAGGTATATTGGCCCATTCAAATCTTTGCAGATTATATAAACACAATCTTCAATATATTAAATAATTGGGCTTACTTTCCACAAGGTAAAAGTATATAACATTTCAAATGTGCACATACAGAACTTCAAAGGGCATCTCACTTTGAGGAACATTTGACTCAAGTGCTTCTTCAAAATAATTTTTAAAAATAACTTGCATATTGGGAGCAGTTGTATATTGATACTGAGGACCTATGTGGGATTATGAAATAGGGGATTTTGGAAGAGGATAAACTTCAATCTTCCTTTCTGTCTTCAAAATGTGTAATGATCTGTGGGAATGACCTTAGGAGATAGGAGGAAGAGCCACAGCCTAGACAACCATCATGCAAAAGTTATGTCAGCCCACTGAAGGAAAAGAGGGCATGAGAAGAGACTCCCAAGGGACCCTCCCTAGTTCTCTGGGATGTAAAGGCAGGGGAGGGGGGAAGCGCCTTCAGACCTGCAACTATAACCTGTTACTATAACCTTACAATAAAGGCAGAGTTAATACTCATGGTTCGGGCTTCTTGTCTGGACTACCTCAGAAGGGTGACAAAAGGAGATAGCAACAGATCCAGAATACTACAGATAAATTAGTCTGACAGATTTCTCAGAAAACCTTACAATAAATCATAAAAAGATAGAACAGTGACCATTTGATAATAATGCATTGTTTACCAGAAGCCAGTATGGATTTGTCAACAACAAATTCCTGAACTTTTTTCTTCTGCTAACATAGTAGACTGTGGGAATGTTATAGACATAATATATCTTGATTTCATCAAATCATTGTTTATTTGTTTGAATTAGACACCACCTAATTCCAATTAACTCTGGGTGGCTCAGGATACAAAACAAAACAACAAAATGCAATCCAAAGAATAAACAAGATGGGGTGAATCTTGTCAGCAACAAATATATCATGCACACAAGAAGGGGCTCCACCCATCCTAACCCAAGTACCTAGTCAAATGGACAAAGTACCCCATGACAGTCTGATTAATAAATTAATTAAATGTGGGCTGGATGCCATGACAGATAAGCTGACTCAAACATTGTACTCACAGAATACAGTTTATCTTGAAAACTGTACTTCAAAATTTCTCATCTAATTCCTTATGAAACTGGAGAAGGTATTGAGTGGGTTAACATGGCTCACTGTGGGATTCTATTTTCTTCAGCATTTTTATTAATAAGTTAAATGAAATTATTGAGAGAATCCTTATTGAATTTATAGATGACACAAACCTAAGTGGGATTTCATCATTTATTTCATACTCTTGGAGACAGAAATAAAATTTGAAATGATTGTGTATTTTGTGAAGGAACTGGGAATATTCAGAGAGTGAACATGATAGCACTTTTTAAGCCCTAAATGGATTTCAGAGGAGAAGGCCAAGTCCTTTTTTAATTATTCCATACTGGAGGACATGAATGAATTAATGTTATTTATTGGATGGCAAATTCCAGCAGAAGGTTGGGAAGTTTTTGTACATGCAAGAGTAGCTAGACATTCAAACCTATGACCCAGATATCGTTCAAGCCAAGGGTGCAAAAATACTTTAAATGGTATGTCTTTACTGAGCAAAGAGTTGGATTCAGTGGTTTAAATGGCACCTCCCGGCTAGGTTTTATGATTCTATGAAATATGTACACGAAAACAGTCTTTCTCAGTTGCTCTGTTCATTTTGCACTAGAGGGAAAAAGTAACTTACTGTATAAGATTCCTCCCTCCCTCCTTTCTTTGGTAGGATTACAAAGCCACCTCAACCCTGCATCTCTTAAGTACAGGTGTTGTTGTTGTTCAGTCATTAAGTCGTGTCCGACTCTTCGTGACCCCATGAACCATATTGCGCCAGGCCTTCCTGTCCTTTGCTGCCTCCCTGAGTTTGCTCAGTTTCATGCTCATTGCTTCAGTGATGCTATCTAACCATCTCATCCTCTGCCGTCCTCTTCTCCTTTTGCCTTCAATCTTTCCCAGCATCAGGGTCTTCGCATTAGGTGACCAAAGTACCTGAGCTTGAGCTTCATTATCAGTCCTTCCAATGAACAATCAGGGTTGATTTCCTTTAAGATTGACTGGTTTGACCTCCTAGCAGTCCAGGGGACTCTTAAGAGTCTTCTCCAGCACCACAGTTCAAAGGCATCAATTCTTTGGCGCTCAGCCTTCTTTATGGTCCAGCTCTCACAGCCATACTGGAAAAACCATAGCTTTGACTCTGCGGATCTTTGTTGGCAAGGTGACGTCTCTGCTTTTTAATATGCTATCTAGGCTTGCCATAGCTTTCCTCCCAAGGAGCAAGCGTCTTTTAATTTCATGGCTGCAATCTCCATCTGCGGTGATCTTGGAGCCCAAATAAATGAAGTCTGTTACTGCTTCCATTTCTACTCCTTCTATTTGCCAGGAATTGATGGGTCCAGATGCCATGATCTTAGTTTTTTTAATGTTGAGTTTCAAGCCAGCTTTCGCACTCTCCTCCTTCACCCTCATCAAGAGGCCCTTTAGTTCTTCTTCACTTTCTGCCATTAGGGTGGTATCGTCTGCATATCTGAGGTTGTTGATGATCCTCCCTGCAATCTTAATTCCGGCTTGTGATTCTTCCAACCTGGCATTTCTCATGATGTACTCTGCATATAGGTTAAATAAGCAGGGTGACAGTATACAGCCTTGTCGTACTCCTTTCCCTATTTTGAACCAATCGGTTGTTCCGTGACTGGTTCTAACTGTTGCTTCTTGGCCCGCATACAGATTTCTCAGGAGACAGGTAAGATAGTCTGGTACCCCCATCTCTTTAAGAATTTGCCACAGTTTGTTGTGATCCACACAATCAAAGGCTTTTGCATAGTCAATGAAGCAGAAGTAGATGTTTTTCTGGAACTCTCGTGCTTTCTCCATGATCCAGCGAATGTTGGCAATTTGATCTCTAGTTCCTCTGCCTCTTCGAAACCCAGCTTGTACATCCGGTAGTTCTCGGTTCATGTACTGCTGAAGCCTAGCTTGTAGGATTTTGAGCATAACCTTGCTAGCATGTGAAATGAGTGCAATTGTGTGATAGTTTGAGCATTCTTTGGCGTTGCCCTTCTTTGGAATTGGAATGTAAACTGACCTTTTCCAATCCCGTGGCCACTGTTGCGTTTTCCAAACTTGCTGGCATATTGAGTGCAGCACTTTAACAGCATCATCTTTTAGTATTTTAAATAACTCAGCTGGAATACTGTCATCTCCACTAGCTTTGTTGTTAGCAATGCTTCCTAAGGCCCACTTGACGTCACTCTCTAGGATGTCTGGCTCAAGGTCAGTGACCACACCAGCATGGACATCAGGGACATTAAGATCTTTCTTGTATAGTTCTTCTGTGTATTCTTGCCACCTCTTCTTAATCTCTTCTGCTTCTGTTAGGTCCCTGCCTTTTTTGTCCTTTATCATGCCCATCTTTGCACTAAACGTTCCTTTGATACCTCCAATTTTCTTGAAGAGATCTCTAGTCTTCCCCATTCTATTGTTTTCCTCAATTTCTTTGCATTGTTCATTTAAGAAGGCCTTCTTATCTCTCCTTGCTATTCTCTGGAAATCTGCATTCAGTTGCTTATATCTTTCCCTTTCACCCTTGCTTTTCACATTCCTTCTTTCCACAGCTATTTGTAATGCCTCATCAGACAGCCATTTTGCTTTCTTGCATTTCTTTTTCCTTGGGATGGTTTTAGTTGCTGCCTCCTGTACAATGTTACAGACCTCCGTCCATAGTTCTTTAGGCACTCTGTCTACCAAATCTAATCCTCTAAATCTATTCATCACCTTCACTGTGTACTCACAAGGAATATGATCTAAGTCATACCTGAGTGGTCTAGTGGTTTTCCCTACATTCTTCAATTTAAGCCTAAATTTTGCAGTAAGAAGCTCATGATCTGAGCCACAGTCAGCTCCTGGTCTTGTTTTTGCTGTCTGAATAGAGCTTCTCCATCTTTGGCTGCAAAGTATGTAACCAATCTGGTTTTGGTATTGACCATCTGGTGATGTCCATGTGTAGAGTCGTCTCTTGTGTTGTTGGAAAAGCGTGTTTGCTATGACTAGCTTGTTCTCTTGACAGAACTCTATTAGCCTTTGCCCTGCTTCATTTTGTGCTCCAAGGCCAAACTTGCCTGTTATTCCGATTACTCCTTGACTTCCTACTTTAGCATTCCAATCCCCTATGATGAAAAGGACATCTTTTTTTGGTGCTAGTTCTAGAAGGTGTTGTAGGTCTTCATAGAAGCGGTCAACTTCAGCTTCTTCGGCATCAGTGGTTGGGGCATAGACTTGGATTACTGTGATGTTGAATGGTTTGCCTTGGATATGCACTGAGATCATTCTGTTGTTTTTGAGGTTGTACCCCATTACTGCCTTTCCCACTCTCTTATTGACTATGAGTGCAACTCCATTTCTTCTAAGGGTTTCTTGGCCACAGTAGTAGATATAATGGTCACCTGAATTAAATTCACCCATTCCCGTCCATTTCAATTCGCTGATTCCCAAGATGTCGACGTTCAATCTTGTCATCTCATGTTTGACCACATCCAGCTTGCCTTGGTTCATAGATCTAACATTCCAGGTACCTATACAGTATTGTTCTTTACAGCATCGGACCTTCTTTTCGCTTCCAGATACATCCACAGCTGAACGTCCTTTCAGCTTTGGCCCAGCCACTTCACTCTTTCTGGAGCTACTTGGAATTGCCCTTTGCTCTTCCCCAGTAGCATATTGGACACCTTCCGACCTGAGGGGCTCATCTTCCGGCATCATATCTTTTAGCCTTTTGACATTGTCCATGGGGTTTTCTTGGCAAGGATACTGGAGTGGGTTGCCATTTCCTTCTCCAGTGGACCACATTTTGTCAGAACTCTCTGTCATGACCTGTTCGTCTTGGGTGGTCCTGCATGGTATAGCTCATGGCTTCACTGAATTACGCAAGCCCCTTCACCACGACAAGGCAGTGATCCATGAAGGGGTAAGTACAGGTAGATATGGCAAATGTTTTACTTATGGCTTTTCTGCCCTGTGGAGGAACTTAGTCTGGATGATCTTTTGGGCAACAGTGCATACACTATAAATCCTTCATCTTTTATTGTCCCTGTTAGTCCAGCAATGTTTAGTCTGGTATAATCTTCTCTATGGATTCTTTTAAGCCATAGAGCATTTTGTAGCTGTTGATCCTTGCAATTTGTCTTAACTTACAGAGGTTTTCTATGCATCTTCCCATGATTCATATAACTCTTAACATAAATTGCCCAAGAACATTTTTCTTCTGAGAGAAAAAACAAAGATGTACATTACGCTGATGTCATTGCCATATACATGTGTTTGATGCAGATCTTTAAAATGCAAATTTCCCAGATGTAAGCTTCCATTTTAACTGTAACTATTCCCATTGACACACAGCTTTTTGTGGTGTATCTTTTTTTCAGATGCATTTTTCCAAATTCTTCATTGGAAAAGAGGATACCTGAAGTCTTGATGCTAGAGTTTACCTCCTGTGAAGTCCAATGAGTAAAAAATATCCACATTAATTTTCACTCTGGATTGTGGTGAACTTCTTTTAGATTCTGACTGCAGGAAGTGAGTCTCCAATCATTTCTGCCTTTCCTTGTCTCCGAATCCTTGGAGGGCTGTATTATGATCCACCGTAAGAATTGCCTCCTGAAAACTGGGGGCAGAGCTATGGGGCCAGGTGGAAATAACAGAAGTGGAGAAGTTGACCTGAATCCCATGGGGTTAACTGGAAGCCTAACAAACCAGCTTCTTCTGTTGCTGAAGTTGTGGCTAAGCTACTCTGGTTTGTAATGACCGACTCCACATTGACCAGCTCACTAAGGTAAAACAAACCAAACTTAGATTAAACTTGTTATGTAAATGTGGCCATGAGGGATGTCTACTCAGAAGTAAGTACTGAATTATTGGAATTTATTGAACTATTGAATTTATTTGGAATAAGGCCAGATAATTGAGCCCTTTTAGAGTAAATTCATGTAAATAAGGGTTTGGGGGAGGAGTGATAGGCTTCTTTATTTTTTATTTAAAAAAGGAAATATCATGCTGATACGTTTTTTTTTCTTGTACATTTTTAAAATCATTTATAGATCGAACTGTCCTTTCTGAGGGTATGTAACCAGCCAAGTTTTAGATGGGAATGTTCCTGGATTATTATGAAAGAATTGCTCTTTAAGCTTAGGAAAAGGATTTGTTTATCTGCTTGGCTTTATTGGAGGCAAATAGGAAGAAATTGACATTTGCCTTTTGGTAAGAAAAACGTTCTACAACATATCAAAAGAAGAGAAGAGCAGCATTTGAATGAGAAGAGATGGGGTGTTTGTTTTTACTGCATGTTCCCAGATTCTTTTGTGCAATTTCTATCACAAGAACAAACATACTTTCTGTATTGGAAAGGTTTTTTTTTTTGTTCCTTCGAGTCAGTGTTGTCTTCTAGCAACTGCCTGGACAAATCCTGCAGCTTTCTTGGAAAGATTTTGGAAATGGTTTGCCATTGCCTTCTTCCTAGGGCTGAGACAGTGTGGCTGGCTTCATGCATAAGGCAGGACTAGAACACATGGTCTCCCTGTTTCTGGCCCAATGCCTTAACAACACCAAACTGGCCCTCATTTCAAAATACAATAGGAGTAGGCTGGAGATGGGTATGAATGCATAAAAAATCAAATTATTTCTTTTGGAAATAAGAAAGTGTATATGTTCTTGAAAGGAAACATAAAAATAAAGAAAAAAATTCAGGGATATGAAGTGAGCAATTATATGTTAATGTGATCATTAAGTTGGTTCTGTCTACCATGGCTCTGTCACTTTTTCTAAGTGAAGAATCTCACAGGAACTGCAGAAGGCTTCTATGTGCTTCATAGTCCATGGAAAAGAAAATTCTTCTTCAAGATGAGCTCAACTTCTGTACATTCATGTTCTTTTCTTGCCACTGCTTTCTTCTGGATGTTTTTTGCATTTCCAGTCTAGCCCACAGTCCTGTGGTTTCCTGGGATTTTTTACTTGGATTTCCCATCTGAGGACCAGCCAAATCACGTTTCACAATCAGTCACATTAGCTAGGTATGTAAGAGACATTATAAAGACACTTTTCCTTATAAAGACAAAGTATGTGGCCAACTCTGAAATCCTTCAAAACCAGGAAGGCTCATAGGTTCATTGGGGCATTTTCAATATTGTCCCCCACCCTCACCCCAACTCATAACTCAGCCTTCCTGACAGATGACTGTCCAACCTGGAACACATGATGATGATGATGATGATGATGATGATGATGATGATGATGATGGTTGGTCGCACAGTCAGCCAGATGTTTAGACTGGATTTGGCATTTTTATCCACCTATCAAGTCCTTCCCAAGGACCTGGGATAGGCAGATGTTGTTGTTTGATGATGATGATGATGATGATGATGATTGTTATTATTTTGATTTGTGTGATGGAATGTATCTACAAGAAGGAGAGTGAAGTGGGAGATCAAGGCTATCAGGAAGGAGGGAGTGCATTCCAGGAGGGGGGAGGAAGCAAGAGGCAACACAGTCCACAGGGGGAGCATGAGAAGAGCAAGAGATTCAGGATAGCCACTCCCTAATATCTCACAGAGTATATCCACCACTTGCTGTAGTATAGATTTACTTTGGCAAGATTCTGTCTATAAGGTGTAAGCCGATAAAGGAACTGTACTTGACTGGACTGTTTCATCATTGTTCTTGGGCTGGCCCTGACAATTTGTATGATTACCCATCTCATCTAAGTGACTCTGGATAGCTCACAACAGGTAAAAAAACCAATAAAAACAAATTAAAAACCAATATACAAAAGAATGCAGCTGAGGGTAACACCTTCAGACAACATCAACCACCTGGGCTCCACTGACTTCCTGACCCTTATGACTGGGCAAACAACCAGGTTTTCAGCACTTTCTGGAAGGCCAGCAGGGTCCGGACCAATCTGATCTCTGGCAAGGTGTTCCAAAGGGCAGGCACCATGACAGAAAAGGCATATTTCCTGTGTCACTAGATGGCATTCTTTAATTGTCAGGTCCCGAACCATGCCCATCCTGCTTGATCTAATGGAGCAGGTAAAGACAATGGAAGGAGGTGGTCCCTTAAATATTACAGCACCATTATAGATGATCACAAGCACCTGGAATTGCACCCAGAAGCCCACTGAGAGCTAGTACAGCTTGCAGAGCAAAGATATAATGTGGGCCAATAAAGAGATGCCCATAATTGCCCATGCTGCCCCTTTCTGGACCAATTGCAGCTTCTGGATGGTCATCTAGGGTAGCCCCATGTAGAATGCATTACAATAGTCCATAGGGGAGGTGGCCCAAGCATGAGTGACCATGTGTAGAGCCTTCCAGTTTAGGAAGGGCACAATTAGCACACAACCTAAAGCTGTGCAAAAGCACCCCTGGCCATGGCTGCCACCTGCTCCTCAGACAGGAGCTGTGAGTCCAGGAGGACTGGTTCTGTCTAGGATACTGCAGCCCATCCAGAACTAAAGATCACAGTGTTGCTAGGATTGATCTGAATCCTGTTGCTCTCTATCCTGACCCCTACAGTCTCCAGACACCAGGATAGTGCCTCCACTGCATTGCTTGGTTGGCTGGGGGCTCACATGTACAACTGTGTATCATCAGCATACTGGTGGTATTTCACCCAGCAGTTTCAGTAGATGTTACATAGGAGCATCAAACTCTGTGGCATCCCACAAGGCAAGGATCTCTCCCACCATCAACACCGATTGGAACCTACCCTGGAAGAAGGAGGAGGACCAGTGCAAAGCTGTACCCCCCACTACCAAGTCAAGAAGAGCAAGGATGGACATACTACTTCCAACCCAGTTCTGCTGGAGATCATCCACAATAAGTGCAATCAATGCCATTTTGGCCTGAAACCTGACTGAAAGGGTCCAGATAATCCACTTCCTTCAGGGTTCTCTAAAGGTTCAGCATGGCCACCTTCTCAGCAACCTTCTCTTTAAAGGAAAGGTTGGAGACAGGATGAAAATTGTCCAAAATGGTGGGGGGGGGGGGAGGGAGAATCTACTGATAGCTTCTTGTGGAAGACTACTGCTTCCTTAAGTGTTAGTGAGACACCCCCTTTCTCAAGGATGCATTCACCAATGCCAGAACCCAACCACATCACCACCTGGACAACCATAGCAAACCAGAAGGTACATGGATCTAACATGCAGATGGCTAAGTTCACAGATCCAAGAACTCTGTCTACTTTCTCAGGACTCATAGGTTCAAACTCAGCACAGATAACCACATAAGGCAGAGCTTCAGTCAACTCCCAAGGACCTGCATCAGTGCTAGAGTCCAAATTGGAGTGAAACTGAGTGATTGTATCTGACAGATGCATAGCATATTCCTCACATTGGCTCTGTAAATCCACCTCTGGGTCACATGTCCCCAGCAGGGACAAGGTCATTTGGAACAAGGCCACCAGGTAGCTATCTGGGAATGCAGAAAGGGTGGGAAAGTACCAATGCTTTCTGCTCTTACCGCCACAAGCTGGGCCTTAATAATAGCTCTAGCTCTTGCTGGGTCAGGTTCATCCCTCAAAGCTTTCCAGCAACTCTCTAAGCCTCTATTTTCTCATTTTAGCTCCCTCTGTTCCTCTGAAAACCAAGGGGAGGCATGGGGTCCATGGAAGGAGAGAGGTTACATAGATGCAATCCAGTCTAAAGCCCTAGTCATCCTTTCACTCCAGGCAGCAACTAAATCTTTGGCCAGACCACGTATCAAACCCTCAGGAATAACCCCAAACTTCCTCTGGAACCCAGCCAGGTCCATCAACCCTGGGATGGACTGATCAAATAGGTCCAGCCTCCCTGTGATGGAACGCAGCACCAGAACGCTCTAAGGCAGCCAGAAAATTAACCGACTATGACAGGGAAGTGATGATGATCTTCTCCAACTCTGGAACATGTCATTACTATCCCAACAGGAAGATCAAATCCAAAGCATGGGTCAGGTCTATGAGTGCCATGGTGGTCATGAACTCCAAGGCTGCTTCCGGACACTGAGTCGGTGAGCTTGGGCAGGGAGGATACTATGGGTTGATGTAGCAGCAACAGTCCCAGCTGATCCTAGAGCCCAACTTAACAAACAAGGTCTCACATCCAGTCACCTGTGGAGCAGTGCCTCTTGATGACACCAAAATGTCTTGGATGACCATTGCTGCTCCTCCAGCTCTGCCCTTAGTCTTGGCTGATGGGCACATTTCTGAGAGGGCAACCCCTCCTTCCATGCCCAGCTAGGTTTCAGTAATATACACCAGATATGATTAGATCACAGATGGTGGAGGCCTTACTGTAGACTGAGCCAGCATTTAGAAGCAGCTGAAGGTTTGATGACCAAAAATTGGGGCAGAGAGCTGGGGGCCAGGATGTGGCACTGCTATCACAGTCCCTGAATGTAGCCCACCCCCTGCCTCCTACCATATCTCCCTCTACTCATCAAAGCATTGATGTTCCAGTCTGCCCTCAATCTCCCTGAAACCTCCTCACTCCCCACCCACTCCCAACCTGCCACCAAGCCCAACCACCCCTTTCTCATCCTACCAGTCACCAAGGAGGGGCAGCCCAAGTGGCCCTTGGCAACCCCAGCAACCATTGAGCAGCCCCGATCACAATCCCCCCTCCGTGTACATACACACAATGCACCCCTGTAGTTGTAGTTAATCTCTGGTGATTAATGCCAAGGTTCATTTTACACATGCTATTTCCAAGCTAAATTTCCTCAGGAAAGAACTTTGCACTGGCTTCTATTAAATTTTATTCTGTTATTTTCAGCCCACTTTACATTTTCTTTGAGATTTCTAGGGTACTGCCATCCTCAAAAATTCATCGACAGATTTAATACTTCCACCCCCATCATGTTATCTTTTCATGTAATGGTTCAGGATTGTAGTGCAGAATTAAGTAAGTATTTATTTAAGCCATTAAAGGGTCATATTTGGGTTATACTTTGTCTTTTTTTCCTTTTAAAATATATATTTACTATTTTTAAAAGAAGGAAAAGAAATTGATGCAGAAATGTAATATCAGTAAGTGGACAAAGAAATTACTGAGGTGGTACAGCTAATGCTCAGTATATCGTTGATGAGAAATTGACCATAAAAATTAACCATAAAAAAGTATATTTAATTATTTTAACAATATGAGAAAGGATTTGAATCTCTGAGATTAGTGCCAAATCTCCACTGTTATTTAAAAATAAAAAAAGAAGAAAATATAGAAAGAAGAAAAACTGCTAAAAACTTTACAGTACAAACAGTTTCTAACTTCCCATTTGTTGTACTTGACTGATGTACAATGTTTGTCAACATTTAAAATTTATGATTTCAGTTCTTTAGTCAGTGCTTTTTCCTTTTAAAACTATAAATTAAATACTAATACTTGCCTTGCTGCAGACTATATGGAAGCCATTTTTGCTAAAATTGTTAATATATATGCTATTAATTTTGCCATTACTGCATATTCTCCAAGTTTAAGTTCCCAGTCTGATATCAGAGGTGACATATCTCTTTTCCAATATTGTGCTAAGTTTATCCTTGCACCTTTGAAAATATATCTTAGTAAATTATGACATTTTAATTAATATTTTTAGAATTATACCTAGTAAGAATTGTGGTTTCTAAAACCATGTCCACCACATATGAGAAAATGTTTCATGGGATTTCCAGCATTTATTACTATGTGATTTGTCTATCTTGGCAATGATTGATAGGGTTTTATACTATCTATAAAACATTTCATAGAAGTTTTCTCTTAGGTTATAATTCTTCCCATTGTTATTGTCAGGTTTAGCCCGGCTCAGCGCACGCCAGACAAGCCAGCCGCCATTCCGCCCAGCTAGTTCCAAGCGCGCCTGGTCAGCTTCCTCACCTCAGGCGCAGGCGAGCGAAAGAGGAAGCCCTCGCTGCAAGTTAACTGCCGACAGGTGGTGGCAAGTAGCCCGCGGGAAGGATTCGATTATCTTGCAACAAGCAGGACTTCCCCAGCCGCTGCAGGCAGGCCGCCGACAACAGCAACAAAGAGCCCCGCAGTTCAAGCCGTGATCAGCCGCCCGTCAAGTGCAATCGTGAGTCAGCCGCACGGGACCTGCCTCACGAGCAAGAGGGCCAAGAAACAAAGGACCCTGACTGAACCTGCCATCGAACTGAGGGGGGAGAGACGGGGGCGAAAGGAGGGCAGGGTCGGTCTCAGGCAGGACTTGAAAAGTGTGGGAGTGGGTTGCCTATAAAACGCTATGTAATCTGTGCCAAGCCAACACTGGCTTTGTTTGTATCCACCTGCATTACACCCGAGTAAACTTCTTTGACTGAACCTATGTTTCGAGTGTAAGGTTTACCCCGTTCGTCTCAGAGAAACTCTTGTGACACGTGTGTTCAGCAAAGAAGTTTACTCAAGCGTAACGTAAGTAAGTACAGACAAAGCCAGGGTTGGCTTGGCACATCTTACAATATATTTTATACCTTCCCCGTTCCCTCGTTTTGCCCTGTTGCTCAGTTACAGTTTACCCGCAGTAAACCCCCCTCACCCAAATGGCAGATTCAGTCCGGTGCTTTTGTCTTTCTGATTGCTGTCTATGGGTTGTGCTGTTGTTGCCTTTGTTGGGTTTGCCTGTTGCGCACAAAGCCGGGAGTTCCCGATCGCTCGTTGATCGCTTCCCTTCCGAGCCTCTGCGCTCCCCTTTGTCTGCAGCGCCCGAGGGAAGCCGGCACTGATACAAAGTATCCGCTTGCAGTTTTGAGTTAAGCACCGCCCCCTGTCCGTCATCAGCTTGCGGTTCACTTCCCCTTTTTCTCGGCTAGTGCCCGGGCGGTGAAATTGACTAGGTGCGGCTGAGCAGCACTTCGCTGTGCTGTGCCGTGCCAGCTGAATCTGACATCGCGAGAGTTTCATTCGGTGCCGAATCTGGCAACTCTTATAGCTATGCTGTAATTATTTCTTTAAAGTTTCGCACCAGTTTTATCATTCAGTTTTTTATTAGTTCTGCCTCCATGTCATATCTAAATAACAGTTTACATACATGCCTTAGTAGGTGGTTTTGAGCATTTCAACTTCTGTCATTTTTTTGTCACTTTATTTTTATAATTTTTATTAAAGATTTTCGCATAAGTAAAAGATAAACTTGTATTGAGTGAATCAAATTGTATTGAGTGAAATTAAGAATAAAAGAAGAAGTAGAAAAGACAGTGCAGGAAGGAAAGGAAAGGAAAGGAAAGGAAAGGAAAGGAAAGGAAAGGAAAGGAAAGGAAAGGAAAGGAAAGGAAAGGAAAGGAAAGGAAAGGAAAGGAAAGGAAAGGGGTATTTAAAGAAGTAACTTCCGGTCTTCTTTGGGCAGTTACAACCAAAGTCATTATCTCTCCTCCCTCTTTAAAGTTACCACATGGTTCTCTTCTTCCCATATTTAACCCTTTTTAATAAACAAATCCACAAATCACCAATTTTTCTGTCATTTTCTCATGTTTGAAACCAGTTTTTATTCTTCCATCCATTTGTAGGTACCTCAACCATGGTATCTTCCTGCCTTCGCCAGATAGTTCTGGCTGTGTCTTCAGTCTATTTATGGGACCTGAGTGGACCATATCAGCATATATAATTGCACTTTTATTACTGTAGTTATCTCCAACATGAAAAGCATTTAAAGGAGGGGCTAGAAGTGAAATAGTTGAATTTTCTCGTAAGGCTCCATGCTTTTATCAAGCTGTGTCTTATGATATGTCTTTTCAAATTTTTGTCCTCTGTATCCTTGTGCTATAAATATTGACAAAACCTACAGCTTGGCCAGCTCCTTCCGATAGTGACATGCTGCTTTTCCAGGTTTCCACGTCAGACAGTTTGCTCTGTAATACAGTTTGAGGTTTGGAAGAGCAAGGTTGCCTCTGTTTTTTGAGTATTGTAAAAATTTGAATTTAACTCTAGGTTTTTTCCTAGAGTTAGCCGTATAAAGTTGCTAACCATTTCTTGCCATTCTTGTAAAGTTTTTTCTGGAATCAGAACTGGTGCCATTTGAAATAAATAATTTACCCTGGATAATATATTCACCTTAATAATTGCAATTAATCCTAACCAAGAAAGCTTTACATTTTTCCATCTTTCAAGGTCTCTTTTAATTTCTTTCCATAGTTTGACACAAGTGTTTTAATATATTTCTTGGCTGTTGCCTATTATCTGGCAGCCAGATTCTTTCCATAGGAATCTTCTTCTTGTGTTAAATGTCTTGAAATTATTTTTCTTTTTTGAACATTGATTTCATATCTGGAGAATTCCCCAAAGCTCTGGATTGTTTTCATCAGCTGTCTCATTGCACTTTGTGGTTCTGTTACAGTTAACACCACATCATCTGCCTAATGTTTAAGCTCGTGTTCCTCTCCACGGCTTTAAGGCCAGGTGTTTGTGTGTCACCTCAAACCAGTCTTTCTAAAGCAGTGACGAATGAAAAGGGAGTATCCTTTCCTTGTTCCTTCACCGATTCAGCCATAATCTTTGCTGTTGACACCGTGTGTACTTCGAACTCAGCTCTGAACTCTTCTCCAGGATTTATTCTATTCGGTGCTACTCATAGAAATGGCCAGTGCAGGTTGTCAAGGGCTGTTTCTGCTTCTAGAAAACTTGGTGCTGCTTTTTGTTGCTGCTGCTGCTGCATTCTATTATAATGGTTACAAACCTGGTGTTGGCCTTTACGCTCCTCTTCGGAATATTGATTGATATGCATTATATCTGGAACGCATTCCTTTAGTTGTTCAGCTAATATTGTTTTAAAAAATATATAATCTACTTTCACCAAAGAAATTGGTCTTATATGACTGTGGTTTCTCCGGATTGTTCCCTTCTTTGTAAATACATGATATGTTTCTTCCCATGTCGCAGCAATAGCCTTTGTCTCTTTAATTTCAATCATTCTGCTTGTCAGTAGTTCCAACAATTCCTCATGTTCTTTATGATATTGAGCTATCAGCCCATCTGGACCTAGTGCTTTCCCAAGTGTGATTTGTTTTACTGCCTCTTTTGTTTCTTGGATAGCAATTGGCTTAGTTAGGTTTGCCTATGTTGGACATTAAATTCCTCAATAACAGACTTTCCAATGGGTTCAGGACTGCTTCATTCATGTTAGCCATGGATAATTGTTCTTTAACAAAAGCTGCTAAGTCTTCTATGATTTCCAATCTTCACAGTAACAGTTTAGTCCCTTTCTTTACTGCTGGTATTGTGTTTCTTTCTTTTTTTTTCTAAACCATTATGCTAAAAAATTCCCTGGTTTATTTGACTGTCCAAAATCCTTTTGTTTAGCAAATTTTATCTTCTATTTCCAATAAATTTGATTGTTTAACTTCTTGCAACTCTTCCATCAGTTGTCTTTTTGGGTTAGTTCTATGCATTTGTTTCAATTCTCTTATTTTGGCATCATTTGTTGTTCTTTCTGTCTGTTATATACTCTTTTTTTTGTTTTGGCACTAATTTAATAAAAAGGCTCTTCATGTATGCTTTGCTTGTTTCCCAAAAGGTAGTATCAGAGATTCCTGGTGTTCTATTTATTATGAAGAACATTTTCAATTCCTCTTTGCATTTCTGTTGAATACTGTCATGGAGGAGCAACCTGTCATTCATCTTCCATCTGAAGGGAAATTTTTCTCCAGAATGCCATAGTATTAGGGTTGGATTGTGGTCCACATATGTCATTGGGGGAATTTGTACTTCTTTAATAGATGGTGTTAGAGCTTTGGAGGCAAAACACATATCTGTATGACTGATGTCTTGCTGAGAAGAAACTGTAACCTCTCTCTGCTGGATTTTGCAGCCTCCATGCATCTATCAATGCCAGTTCATCCATATATTGGAACACCTTTTGCGGAAGCTTTCCACCTCTTCTCCCTTGATTCCATTGATGTCTCCAAGGACAAATATTTCACCTTCTTTCACTTCTATTAATTTTTGAAAAAATATTTTGTATTTTTATTTTGAGCATAGATGGAAGCCAGGGATGTTATTTTACCTTCTTTCCAAAGTTTAAAATTAAAATCCTTCATGCTTTGTCTTAAATTGATCCAACACATCCCAAGCTGTTGACTTGATATAAATTGCTATTCCATTTTTCTTGGTTTTTCCAGGGGCTGTATATTCTTGTCCTATTTTCCTTTGTTGTAACAAAATGAATATGTCCTGTTTTTTATAAGTGTTTGTTGTACACAGAAAATCACAGCACTTCAATTTATTTTTTAAAAATATGTTTTTGTGGTGGATTTAATCCATTGGCATTCACCGAAATTAATGTTGTCTCCATTTTGAAGTCAATCCAATGCTGCTGCTATAGCCAATTTTACTTTGTTCTGCCTTGTCCTTGGTGAGACACCTGTGTAGAGTAGGATGATAATATAGCACAAGACAGAAGAACAATGATGGCAAAGAAAACAAACCCAGAGAGGAACAAAAAGGAAGAAAGGGTCTATATCATTTTTAGAATCAACTAAGGAGATTACCTGCTAAAAAAAAAAAAAGCTATAGTATTTTGATTTCTGATAATCATTGCATTATTTTTAAGGTCCTTATAGGTCTATTGCCTTATGATCTGCCCTAGTCTTCCCAGATACAGCTGTCAGACTGATGGTGTGTAGTTCCCTCAATCCTTCTTTTATCCCTTTTTGGAGACAAAGACACACTTGTTCTCCTCTGCTTGTCCACTATTTCAACAATTTTCCAGGATTTTGCAAAGTTTGCATAAAGTTTCATCTGAACCCTCAGCAAATTTCTTTTGTACCCTAGGACAATCCAGGCTTGGAGAACTGAAGTCTTTCTATCTTTCTAACTTTCTATATTTCTATCTATCTATTTATTTAATATTTACACTGCTCAACTCCCAGTGACTCTGGTTGAATGAACATTTTTTAACTCCTCTGCTTCTACCAGTGTCAAGCTGCCCTTCTAATTCTCCATCCTACTGTTCATAGTTACTTAGGCAAGGACTGTCATCCAGACAGCTAAATATTTATTACCAGCAGCAAGGAACCTAATGAGTGCAGAGCTATGTCCATGGTAGGATTTTTCCTATGAATCTATGAGCAGTGCAGGAAGTCCAAACCACGAGAAGCACATAAAAGTGGTTCTATAAATGTACAAACATCGGATGTGCTCCAATTGACCCTAACTTTCACCTTTTGCACATGCCGAGCGAAGTTCTATTGTGACAGCTTTGCCAATCTCCAGCTGAATTCTCCATACATTCAGAAGTGCACCAGGGCTCCTGATAGTGTGGGAGATCCTGAGACAATTTAGACAGAAGCCTTTTCGGTCTGCCTATCTTTGTGCATCAGTGCCAAAGCTTGGGGTGTGGGGCAGGAGCAGGAGAAGGTGATGCAGTCTGTTCCCCTGCAGGTGGGATGCAAGCTCACGTGTGCTGATGGAGTTGACATCTCACTCTAGAATTCAAAAGCATGGAAACCAAAGGTGTAAACAAAACAGGCTCTTGCCACATATAGCTGAATTCTAATGATTTAGCAATGAAGAGGAAAGGGTGGGGCGGAGAGACCGTCCCTGCTGTTCATTCCATCTCTTGCCTTCCTCCTATTCCCTTTTTAATGTCTGTCTGAAGTCTGCTCAGTTGCAATTACAAGGCAGCTGCGCTTGCATTGGTATAAATCTAATCGATTTTTTGGCCTTGTCAGATTAAAACCTACCTATCAGCCCACTGCAGTCCTCTAGATCTCTCTAAATCTGTACTTGACAGAGAATTTATGACCAGGCTTTGCATTTTGCAAAATGATTAAAGTTACCAAACAGCCATAAAAACCTGCAGTAGTGAACATCCGTTTTTGAAAGACTGTTGAATTTATAGGAGGGGGAAGGTTTATTGTCATTAAAAGCAATGCAGCAACTCCATATTCTGGTGGAAGCTGAACATGCATGGTTTCTGGCTTATTGGTAGGGCTGACATATTTCTCAGTGGCTGCTTTTGTCACCGAGCCACTGCCTGTTTAGGGAGAAATATGCAACTTCACCCAAAGCTGCTTTTACAAGCCCAGTTTCCTAGAGTGGTTAAAGACTTCGATTAAGACCAGGAAAGTCTGGTTTCAAGTTCACCTTCAGACACGAAAGGTTATTAGATGTCTTTGGGCCTGGCCAACCTACCTTAGTGGGTTGTTGTGGGATAAAATGACATGTAAGCCATCAGGAGCCTCTTGGGAAAAGGCAGGATATAAATCTAACTAAGGATTTATAAATATACAGTGGTACCTCGGTTCACGAACTTAATTCGTTCCGCGACTCTGGTCGTGACCCGAATTGGTCGCGTCCCGAATCAAATTTCCCCATAAGGTTCAATGTAATTACGGTTAATCCGTTCTGAACCATATGT